>NC_045140.1:12291589-12646365 GCF_008831285.2 Nymphaea colorata
AAACCAAAGCTGATAATATTATGTAGAGATGTTTTTGATTACACTGATATGAAGAAATCACCAATTTCATTTCTGGATTGTTAGAATTTCAGCTCACATATATGAGCTATCACTAAGAGCTAGAGACACGTAGATGAAATAAGTGCAAATAGAAAATGAACCAGATTCTACGTGAAATTAATCCAAATTGAGCTAAAGAGAGTCAGTTCTGATTCTAAAGAACATGTTTCTAGTTCAGCACAATCTAACTAACCCCAGATTGATAGAATTTTAGCTGAGACAATTAAAATGAAGGAGAGAATGGGACTTTTATGTTATGGCAACTCTCTTGGAACTAAGAAAACCTTAACGTGAGCTCCATGGGTACTGATAATATGTCAGTGCTAAATTATGTGAATCATTGAGTTAGTGGGCTCATTTCAGTTGAAATGCATGAAAATTGAAGGTTTATGATGAGAATTTTGCCCTAGAAATTGAGGGTTTCACTAAAAATAGTCTGCTAACAATTAAAAAAATCTGAAAATGATGTTGGTTACGGGTGATCTGGTGTGAAGAAATTGCTGAAAAACAACAAAAATGAATCATTTTGAGTTAAATTTGACTGAATCTGAGCTGAAAAATGAGTTATGGAAGCTCATTGTGATTTGCAGATATGAGAATTTTTATAATTGAAATGGTAAAGCATAATTCTCAAGAGTTCCAAAGCAATTTCATGAAAATTCAACAAAATTTGGCCAAAATGAAGAGTCTTTAGGGGCGGAATGGTCATTTGTGTAACTAGTGACTGGTTGGGTAGCAAGGGTCCAACTGTCTGGCATTGGTATTATAAATTCTGCATCCATGTGACCTTTGGACTTTACATTTGAAAATTGTTTAAGAAAATCTACTCATTAGGAGGGGTAAAATAATCATTTTGGCAATAAAAAAATTAGGGTGGTTATAACAAAGAAACCTTCGCAAGGAAGACCTCATCTCCCCATACCTTTTACGCATTGTGATGAAGGTCCAAGCGACGATGTTTAATCAGAGCATCAAAGGCATGACCATCAAGATCCCAAGGACAACAAGAAGATTTAAATGCCTGCCCTACTCTCTTTTGTGAATGATGTTCTAATTTTCAAAAAGGTGGAGTTGGCGTCTATCAATTCCATAAAGGTTACCTTAAATGATTTTTTACTCCAAGGCTGGTCTTCATGTCAATAACAATAAATCTATCATTATCTCGATTAACTCTAGTGACCATGTTACATGTCATATCTCTCACACCACTAATAGGAGAATTGGTAGCTCGCGATGAAGTACCTTGATCTGGCTCTTTTTTTTGGTAACTTGTGACGGGACTGGTTCAATAAATTGATCGCCAAGGTGGAAATGATTGTTAGATGGAAGATCCCTATGCTTTCTTGTAAAAACATGCAGAATATGCCTACTTACTCATGTCATAAGCCAAACTATTATAATTTGGTCGGTGCTTTCAGATTATCAGGAGGCACTATAATTTGGTTTTTTATAGTAGCGCATGTGAACAAGGAGAAATCAAATTGATATTTATTCTTATCCAATTCATCATAGATCCATGCAAAGCAACAACTAAGTCTAGAATGAAGCATGTGAACTAGAACAAGTAGACCCGAAGTTCGGTTTCTATTGGGTTTGATGTAAAGGACTTGGACTTCGAGTTGGGGAGATCAAATTCAAATCCAAACAATTGATCTTGATTCCAAACAACTTACTTTAGTTATTCATGATTCATGTAAAATCTTGATTCTATGTTCAAAGTAAGGATGACTAGAAACATCTGAAATATCTTGATCTGAAATTGATGGTTAGATTCATAATCTGAAGCTTGAAATCTAAGATCCAATGAGCCTGATTCTTCATCCATGATATGATTATTTTAGATCCAAACTCAATCATATTAAACCCAAATATGGTATTTGACTTATTTGATAAGTTCTCGATCCAAAATCCAATACTTAAGATCCAAACTTTGAATGGCTTCAAATTAGGTCGGCCAAAGGGTTTGACTTGAGACCTAGCCTAACTATACTGGTTCTCATTTACGGCAAATCCTAGCTATAGATGGCTATGTTTTAAATATGTGTTGAAGGCTTCTATACTTGGTCTTGATAGAGTATAGAAGTAGGCTTGAAATAGTTGCCCAAGAACCTGATTTTAAGGTCTAGGAACATTGGTCAAGTGCTCTAAAACTAGTCTAAGCTAAGTCTTAGAGGACTTGACATGTGTTAACCTAGGTTTGGACTTTGAGTATGTATGACCTAGGGTTTTGAAAAATAAGTTAAAAGAGCTTTGCTATGGAATCTCTTAAAGAAAACTATGTTTTTGAAAGTGTACCTGTACTTGAGATCAAATTTGAGTTTAGAATTTCACACGCCAGGCCTACTACCTTAGGGATCCTACTGAGCTAGCTTGGCTTAATCTTCAACAAATAGTGCAAGTGTGTGAGATGTGATTCATATGCACATTTGAACCATTCATGAATTGCATAGTTAATTCTTAAATTATAAAACAAATATGTATCCTCAATGCATGTTTTGAAATCAAAAGTTAGAATGAAAGATAAGAATGCAGGAATTAAAAAAGGGACGAAATATAGAGGCATTCATGCCTACCATTAAAAGAGGAAATTAAATTATAATTTATAAAAATAAATAAACAAACCTAAAACATATTAAAGAAAATGAAGCAAACCTATTGGCTAAAGCAGAAAAAAACTAACCTACGTAGGTAGAAAAAAAAAAACCTAAGCATGCTCCTAAAAATAAACAAGAAAAGATAGCACTAACACGCAAATAAAAAAAAGAAAAGAGGAGGAAAAAAAATTACTTGAAGTTGACTGAACCGCTTCCATGACCCGTACATGCATTCATATTAAATCTAAGAATTAACCCTTGCATTGATCTATGATGATATGTATCATGAACTATGACACTTAATTCAAGCATCTCCAATTTCTGCTCCAATTTCTGAAGATCTACTTAGATTTTTAAAATTCTCTGATTTTCAAAACTAAGGATTCTTTTTTCATTTAAGCACCTAAATATTTTGAGATGTGTCGCACCAGCACCGACACCGGCACCCCGCACCTTGGTGACATAGCTCACCAAGTATCTCTGCAAGAAGCTACTTCGCACCCTCAAGGTGACCCTTTTTACACAATGCATGAACAAGTATGTTGCAAGTTACCTTATTGGGTCTGATCCCATTCTTAACCATAGAAAACAAGTGAACAATGGCATTGTCAACACCATTAGATCGACAATAACCAGACAAGAGGATTCGGGATAATAAAATCATCTATCATCTTGTGGAAGCAAACTTGTGCTAAATTAACATTTCCTTGCAAGCATAGTCTATGAGTAACCAGCTTGTATGAAACGTGATCAGGAGCAACCCCCATGATCAGCATATCATTGCCAATATTACAAGCATCAACTAATTTCCCTTCTCTACACAGTCCACAAATGAAACTGTTATACGTTATTACATCAGGGCAGTAGCCTTTTTTCTACATTTCACCAAAAACTCCAAATGCAAGCCTCGTGTTGCAGCTTGAGAAAAATCCATTAATAAGGACATTGTATGCTACAACATCGACAATGGTATCCTCTCTTGTCATTTGTTCCCATATTTCAGATGCCTGGATCAGATCCCCTGTTTTGAAACACCCATTGATAAGTATGGTTGAAGTGATCAAATCGAAGGTTTCATGCTCACCAACTAAGTCACCTGGGTGCGCCATTTCTGGACCCGCACCCGCTCAACGTGATGCAGGTGCGGGTGCAACCCTGATTCACACCCAAGCTAGTTAAACGCGAGTCAGGTGTGGTCAGCTGCACCCGACTAAAATCGTTTTTTTTTTATGCACACCTTACTCACCTCAAACACGAGTCGGGTGCGGTCAAACAACACCATGTCCTTTTCCATCCATTTTTTGGGTTTTTTTTTAAATTTTTAACAAATAGGGCATGAACAACGCTTCTCTCTCTCTACTCTACGACTCTCTCTCTACTCTATGACTCTCTCTCTTTGTGCTGTGATGCTGATCTCTCTCTCTGCGCCATGACCGGCATCCCCTGCTCTCCGACCGGCGACCGGTGATCAAAGAACTCTGTCCGGCGACCGGTGATCAAAGAACTCCATTCGGCGGCCGGCATCCACTGCTCTCTCAGTCTTCGATTTTTACCTCCATCCTCTCTATTCTTTCACATGTTTCCACTTATTTTTCACTCACATCTGCACTGCATTTTAGGAAGGTAAACTCTCTCTCTCTCTTTGCAGCGTATTTTTCTTTTTATTTTTTGATTCTGATATCATGCTCTTTGCAGCGTATTTTTCTTTCCACTTCTTTTTATTATGGGATTCTGATATTCTCATCTCGTCTAGTGCAGCAGTGTGTATTTTTCTCCGTGTTAGTGTGTTGTTCTCTATTTTAGTGTGATGTTTAGGTTTCTGGAATAGTTATGCAACCTCATGGTTTGTTTATGTGGTCGGTCGAGAGAGGTTTTCTTAGAGAGACTTCAGATTATTAGGTGGCTTTCTACTATTCTGTTAGTTGTGATTCTTCTGAAATTTTCTTAAGTTCTATTCTTGCTGGAGTGGTAAATTGCCATGTTCTTCTCTAGCTTTTTAGATTCTCTGACTGGCTGATACTATAGTAAACTGTGCATACTACATGCCCATATCTTGTATAACAAAATCATGGTTGCATGCTGAGTTGTCTAAATCACTAGCCGGACACAAGTCAGTCATGGTCTAAAGCTAGTTGATGATGAATGGTAAACTAACAAAACCAAATATTTAACAGTAGATAAGCTAGTTCGTAGCTTTACTCTATGTTCTCCCTTGATATGTTGATCTGTTTTTATAGATAGTTTTCCCCTCTTCCATGGCTTTGCTCAAGAAAAGTAATGAAATGTATGTGCACTAAAATGTTTTCACAGCTTTGAAGTTCTTTTTTTCCTTCTATTGGTAAGGACTGTGTGAGGAGAAAGTGCTTTACATCTTCATTTTTCTTTATTTTATCGGCATCATCATGGTGGATGAAGGCTTATGATTAGAGTATGCAGACTATCTATTCTTAAAGTTGAACTAAAATTGTGCAACTAACCCATTAAATTTGTTATATTTGAAATTTTTCATTTTGAAATTTGAAGGTAAAACCATAAAAGATGGCAAACTGAAGAAAAGGAAAAGAAGTTGTTTCAGATTCTCTTGACTCCTGCAATAGGTTCTTCATCTAGTGTAAATGTGAATGAAGGTGATGTTTCAAAGTTTTCTACACTACTTGGTGAAGTATATGCATCCGAAGAACAACCACTATGAAAAGAAATGAAAACAGTCACTAAAGATGTAGACAGTGGCAGTGGAAATGTGCATTTTGTATGTCGATATTGTGAAGTTACATTTGTAGGATCTTACACAAGAATGAAGACACATTTGTTGAAATTGTCAGGTTTTGGAATTCGAGGATGTAAAAGTGTTTCCACAGAAAAAGCTCAAGAGTTGAAGAAGTTGGAAGATCGTGCTGATGCAATCCACAACAAGATGAAAACAAGTATTATTATGACAAATCCTAAAAGACAGAAAAAGAAAGACTATAGAGACATGTTTTGATTCTTACTAAAGAGCAGAAATAGATAAAGCGGCTGTTAAGTTTTTTTATTATAGCTGCATTCCTTTTAATGTAGCTAGAATTTCATATTGGAAGAAGTATAGTACTATGCTTACAAATAATAAATTATCAGGATATATACCTCCTGGTTTAGAAAAGTTGCGAACATCACTCTTCAGGATTAAGCGAGGTTGAGCCAAGTTTACAAAAAAAAAGTTTAAATGGAACATGACTGGGGTATCGATTGCTTCTGATGGGTGGGCAGACATTCAAAGACGTCCACTAATTAATTTCATTGCCATTGCACGTGATGAACCAATATTTTTGAAGGTAGATTGATGCATCTAGAGAATACAAAGATGTCGAATATTTGAAGCAATTATTTGTATAAGCCATCAAGGAGGTTGGTCCTGATAAAGTGGTGCAGCTCATTACAGACAATGTTGTTGTATACAAAAGTGCTAGACTTAGTTTGATGTATGATTTTCCACATATTTTTTGGACTCCATGTATTGCACATACTTTGAATTTAGCATTGAAGGATTTTGATTTGAGATTGTTAAAGGTTGCAGAGACACGATTTGCTTCAATAATTGTCATGTTGAAAAGAATTCAAAGAGTGTGAGATGCACTTATTCAAATGGTGTTTAGTAGAGAGTGGAGCTTTTATCGTGTCGAAGATGAGACTAAAGCCCAAATTATTAAAAACCTTATTGTTGAAGATAAATGGTGGGATGAAATTGCATATTTTTTGGATTTTACAGAGCCAATTTGGTGCATGTTGAGAGCTGTTGATAAAGATGAGCCTATGCTTCATAAAGTTTACAAAATGTGGGACGGTATGATTGAACAAATTCAGTGTATAGTTTTTAAGAAAGAAAAAAGGACATTGTACTTGATAATTCAGAGTTCTTTGATCGCATACATACAATATTAGTTCAAACATGGGATAAGAGAAATACTCCCTTGCATTGCATGGCTCATTCTTTAAATCCCAAATATTGCACTAAAAAATGTATTGAAGGAGCTCCTGGATGTGTTACTCCAAATCTAGATAATGAGTTAAACACTCAAGGAATGTCATGTATGGAAAAACCTTTTACAAATTCTTATACTAGAAGACAAGCTATTTGTGAATATAACAAGTTTTCTTTAAGATATTTTAGTTTTAAAGGCACAACAGCAGTAAGAGAAGATGATGGCATGAGTCCTTTTGATTGGTGGGTGTCCTATGGATCAGAAATGCCCGTGCTTCAGAAACTTGCTTTGAGGTTACTATCACAACTACATCATCATGTTGTGAAAGAAATTGAAGCTTATATGGTCATATACACAACATTAAAATGAACAAGCTCACTAGTCAATGTGTAGAGGACTTGGTTTATATGCATTCTAATTTCCGTCCTCTTTCAAGGAAAAAAAATACAAATATTTCTTTATTTTATTGTTTTGCTTTGCTCAATTTCTTATGTTGTATTAGATTTTTCATATTTTGGTGGTAAATACTTTTTATTGTTTAACTTTCATCTTTAATAAAATGCGGTTTTGATCCTGCTATTCCTTCTGACGAGTTTGATGATGATGATATCGTTGAAAGCATTGAAGAAAATCAAGATATTGGTGGAAGTAGAACTGGAACGCAACTCTGATCGATGATGTAATATGTATTGATGTATGAACTATGAAATACGACTGTATGAACTGTGATTCTGTGAACTCGAGTATATTTCTTGTTAAATGTTGAATTGATGATTGATAATGATATCATGATTAGCAAATTGTAATTTTGACCTTGTTACTTAATAATTTTGTGGTTTCATATATATTATATTATATATTATTATTACTATAATAAATTAATAATAGTAATAATAATAATAAATACTCTCACCACACCGCCGCACCTAAATTTTTTGAAATGTGTCGCACCAGCACCGACCCCGGCACCCCGCACCTTGGTGACATAGCTCACCAAGTATCTCTGTAAGAAGCTACTTTGCACCCTCAAGGAGACCCTTTTTACACAATGCATGAACAAGTATGTTGCAAGTTACCTTATTGGGTCTGATCTCATTCTTAACCATAGAAAACAAGAGAACAATGGCATTGTCAACACCATTATATCGACAATAACCATCATTTTGTAACATTTTTCCTATAAAACAATGGCAAGGTAATTTAGCACAAGTTTGCTTCCACAAGATGATAGATGATTTTATTATCCCGAATCCTCTTGTCTGGAATATCCTGATTTATGGATATGGTAGAAATGGTGAGTTAGGTCATGCTATAAGGATAGGAGATTGGATGTATGAGTTTGGGTATGCACCAAATGTTTTCACATACAATGCGTTGATCTATGCATACGTAAGGGGACATAATTTTCAAGAAGCATTTATGTTGAAGCAGAAAATGTTATTTAAGGGTTGTTTTCTAGATGTTGTGACCTACAACCTATTAATATACTGAGTATGTAGTATTGGTCATTTTTGTTTTGCTTTCCAGTAGTATGATGAAATGAGAAGAAGAGGCTGCAAACCTGATATTTATACCTACACTGAAATGATTCGTGGTCTTTGTGTTCATGGGAAAGTAGAAGAAGCTGAAGAAATTTTTAGGAAGATCCAGAAATATGGTGTAACTACTGACCATGTCCCCTTTCATATCCTCACCAAGAGGTATTCAGAATAAAAGAACCAACAAAAGCATATCTTCTATATGAGCAGATGAAAGCAAAAGGACTTGTGAGCCAGTATTCTACCTACTATATACTCATTTCTGGATGAAGGAAGCATGTGAAGTACTGAAGGTATTAATTTCTAGGTCTGTAGAGCAGTAAAGTTAATTGGCTTACTGATGCGTAATGCATTGACGATTTGAGTCTCAGACATATAACAAACCATCGCTGAAAGAATTAACTGGAAAATTGTTCATATTTTAGCAATTTTCCATGATTGTCAAAGGGCAAAAAGTTCAGCTGATTGGGCTTCAATGCCTAGCTTCCCTTCGTGTGGCAGGTTTTGTAGCATGGCAACCTTGGCGACAAAGGGAACACCAAAGGGTATCATTTTGAACAGTTCATTTGGGGTTAAAGATTGTCATACAAGAGTGATGATCCCACAACACAAAATTTGGTCATTCCAGCGAACTCCATGTTAGAATGTACAGGAATGCAATTTTTTGATTCAGTATGGATAAAAGATCCTCCTATGTTATAGAACTCTGTGTCAGAATGAATGTATGTTGCCCACTGTCTTTCTCATATTTTAATTGTATTTGCTCATTTGCTATTTTTACTGTGTGTGACCTACTTCTCAAGCATGTCCACCTAATGCTGCTTGTTGAATTTCTGACATTGGTTCATGCTCGTCTTAAAAAACTACCAAACAGTATGTCAATTCTAACTTCTAAAGGTCTAAGCTGTCTAAGTTGCATGCTTTGTGAAATCTTTGAGATTGCCTAGTTGCTTGTTCACAACTTTGCTTGCCAAAACTTTTTTTTAGTTCCTTCTTCTAGTGACACCATGTTATTTCGTCTAGTGTATTTGTTAGACACTGACATGAGCATCCACCTTTTTTTAGGCAGATTGGGGTTAGGCAGATGCCTACCAGATGATGTCAAGAGATGCACCTCAATATTGAATTTTTGACATCTTTAACTTTGAAGATCATAACTCCCTGCCCTAACTAGGTGGACGGACCTCTTGTTGGCTACAAGGGTTTATTTTTGAGGAGCTTTATTTGTCAAAGGCTCTTCTCTCATACTCTGGTGTTTTTGTGACGTGTATAAGCCTCCACTGTAATATGATTGCTTACCTTTTCTTTGCCTTTGTGAATACACAACCCAAATTTATGATATTTTTCCATGCCTGTTTCTTTCTTCTTTTCCAGTTTTCTTTTCTCTCCTCTTTTTTGCAAACTGTAAGTGTAATAGATGGCCGTGCAAATACTTGCATCAAAAGTTTAGGGTATATGTGATTGCTTGGAGTGTGCTTGCCTGGTGTATGTTCACACTAGGGTGTGCTTTCACCCTAATATTGGAGGAAAGTCAGAACTTCCCTCTCTGTCTTTCTTTTGTCAGTTTCAAGTTTGAAACTTTTATGTCTGTGAAGTCAGTCCTCGACTTCCTCACCCATGTGTTTGATTTCCTTGTATATGATGCAAACTTTATATGAACTCAAGGTTATTAAAGTGATCAAAACCTGGCGTTTTGGTGGAAATGCAAAATATATCCCTCTTGTGGTGGTTTTGAGGTCAATGTAAAGGCAGCAGCGAGAAAAGGAAGAACCAAAGGTTCTTTCGTTCTCTCTTTGTGGTTTATACATTGTAAGATACTGCGAGCTTTGAGCTTCACCCCAAAAGCATGGACAAGCTGAAGTTCTGTAATTCTTTTTTCTTCTAAAGTAGAAGAGGAAGCCATGTATTGAATTTTCATCGCATTAAACCGCATGTTTCCCTCCCTATCCCAAGACGTAAAATGAGGTCATTTGCAACCAGTTTGAGTTAAGCCAGCTATACTTACTGTTGCTTTGTTATCAATGTAAGATTCAAATCTTGACCCCTTAAACCAAAACAATCCTCACCCATGAGTGTGGCAGGTATTTGCTTTGTGCAGCCTCAGACCTAAGGGCAAGTTTGATTACCCATATTTCTTTTACTTCGGCCAATGTCTAAAAGGGTGGACTGCAATGATGTATCTCCTACTGTTACTGTTGAGGTTTCTTACCCTTTTTATGTAATTCTCATTTCCCTATAGAAGGATCATATTTTTTGGGCAAGTTCTTTCAAGTAAGTGATGAGTTTCTTAATAGAAAAGTGTTATCTTCCTTGCCTAGAAAGTGTGTCTCCCACCAGTTAACCACTCTTCTAGAGCAATTCCCTTTAACGGTCTTCATTGTAGTGGTGAAAGATTTTGAATGAAAAACAGCAGTGTGAGATTTTCTCACCATGGATGTAGGTGGTATAGCCGAACCACGTAAGTTTGGTGTTCTTGTGTGATTGCTTGCTGGATCTCCTTTGTGAAGATAATCTGTGACATGGTATCAAAGCATGGTTACCTCAAGCAAGTGCAAGTTTCATCCCTTTCCTTTTGTTCATGGTTGAATCTGAAAATCTTCAGTCTATTGCAAACGATGTTACCCTAGAATGAAGGAATGGGAGTGTCGATCAGAATAATTTTCTACACATTGCTAGCAAACCTTTTTCAGGGACAGATTATCTCAGTTGGCCAAAATCTGTAAAACTATTCCTATGTGGTCGAGCTAAGTTGGGGTACATCAATGGGAAAATTAAAAAACGGGCTACTTCTGATCCTAGTTTTGAAAAGTGAGAATCAGAAGATGATACGGTCATTGGTTGGTTGTTAAGTTCAATGATTTTGGAGATTACAAGAAGTCTCATGTATACTACGATCACCCAAGAAATATGGGACAATGTAAAAGAAGTGTGTGGTATAACCTAGCTGAGTCTACGAGCTACAACAAGAGATTCACAACTTTAAACGTGAAGGACAATCATTCAACTTATATATCGCAACATTGTGTGAAATGTTCTATGAATTGCAGCAATATTGCCCTCTGTCCGATGGCACTTCCAAGACACACTTTGAAGAAGATGAAGTTTTTAAACTCATCGCTGGTCTTGATCGGATTATGAGCAGTTTATGAGTGAAATTATAATGACTTTAGTGCTGCCATCCTTCGATTTTGTGTACTCATTGATCCAACAAGAGCAGCCATGAAGAAAAGTTATGAATTCAATGCCCAGGGTTAAAGATGATCCACATAAGCAAATGGCGATGCAAGCTGACATAGAAAAATCAGTTCTTCACACAGACAAATCTAGAGCTAATGAAAGCTCATATCGTGCTAAAGGGCACTTGAAGTTCAAGTGCATTAAAAGCTGAATCTGCCAATTGTGCTACCAAAGAACCATTAAAAGCGGAATCTGCCAATTCTGTGACCAAAGAGGATTTAGCGTGTTTTTTTTTTTTTTGAGCAAATGACTATGGCCAGCCTGGGCACTACCAACCTAGCATCAATTCGTCCAATGCCTGAACCATCTACAAGTACAAACAACGTAAGTGCTCAACCTCTTATGTTTCACATGCACTTGATTTAGATTGGTTTGTCGACTCTTGTGCATCAGATCACATGATGAGTCAAGATCTTGTTTTAGATTGCTTTAAGCATGCTCAATCTATTTACACTACCAATGGTTCTAGTACGACAGTCAATGGAACAAGTAAATTTCTTTAATTATAATAGTGCTTCAGATGTACTTGTTATCCTCAAAATTGCTGCTAATCTTCTATCTATTAGTAAGTTCACAAACACTTATGGTTGTTTAGCTATTTTTCTCCTAAAGATGTTCTTTTTAGGTCATGAACACAAAGAAAGTGATTGGTAGTGGCATTGAATGAGATGGTCTATATATTGTCAAGTAGCTTGGTAAAGCATTTCTAGGATCTAAGTCAAGTTTAGAATAGTCTTTTGCATTCTTGGTGGGGACAGGCACCACATAGAGTTTTAAAATCTTTAATTCCATACTTGTCTAGTGATGATTTATCTTGTGAAGCGTGTGAACTTGCAAAGTCTACTAGACTTTCCTTTAAGAGTTCAAATTCTAAATATAAGGGTTTGCTTGATCTTGTTCATTCTGATGTCTGAGGACTTGCCCTAGTTGACTCAGTGTTTGGTTTTCGATAGTATGTTACTTTTATTGATGATATGTCTTGCATGACTTGGCTATATTTATTAAAGCACAAACATGAAATAGCTTTAGTTTTTAAATGTTTTTATAATATGATAGTCACTCAGTATGACTTTCAAATTAAGTGTGCTAAGATCAGATAATGCAGGAGAGTACACATAATGAAGAATTAATAACCTTTTTGATATTCATGGTATATGGCACAAAATTATCCTTCAAACACTCTTCAACAAATTGGCATAGCCGAGCGCAAGAATAGGCATTTACTCAATATTGTCTGTTCTAATTTGTTTCAAATGAATGTTCCTCCTATTTTTTCTAAGCACATGTTGTTTCTGTTGCTTACTATCTTGTTAATCGCTTACCTAGTTCAAGTTTGGAAAATCAATTTTCTAGGGAAATTTTGCAAAAACAAAAAATTGTCAGTAAGTCATGTCAAGGTTTTTGGGTGCAACTGTTTCTTTGGATGGTTCTTTTTGAATCTTATAGTCCTGTGATTGTCTGAACTTCATGGTGTGCAGATGATACACAAGATGATGAACATGAAACTAAAGTTAGCCTGCAAAAGGGATTGGATCATTTCAAGGCACACAGACACTGTTGATCTCTCTGACTTTCTATTGAACTTTTGAGATATATCAGTTGTAAGAGGATTCCATATATCAGATGCAGCTCAAAAACATCTTCTTAGCAGTTGCTAATCCTTTAATGTCATTTCTTTTGTTCATTTCAGGTATTAATAGAAAGTAATTCAATTTCAATTGAAAGAAAGATAGTTTGAAAAGTATATCAGGAGAATAGTCCTGTATTTATTGCCTCTTCCTCAATCATCTAAAATACACAGCAATTGGAGGACTTCGCAATTCTAAATCTTCCTCCCATTAATCCTTAAACCAGTGTTGTATGTTTTGTACGATACGGGGCCGTATCGTACGATACATATCGTATCGTTTAAAAAATACGATACGATACACCCCTTGTATCGTAAATAGAGATGTATCGTACCTGTATCGTATGATACATACGATACGGACCGATTTCAAAAAAGGGGGCCTTGATTCCACCATTTTCGAATTTTCTTTACAGAAATCTGCCCCTTCTTCATTTCTAACATAGAGATTGTGTTGTTGTGGAGGGATCATCGATTTCCATCGTTAAATCATCAATTTTCAAAGTGAAAACATCGATTAAACCATGGATTTGTGTGTGGGTGGCTGATTCCCATTGGGAGGAACGAGTTTTTTTAAATCGTGAAAATAAGAAGAAGATGAGAATGAGAATAAATTTGATGACGATTATGAATGAGAGTCGAGAGTGCTTTCATTTTATATGTATTGACATTGCACATTTTCACAATTTCATTATCTTGATGAATTTTGATGTTTATGAATGATGAACTACTGTAACTTTGTAGCAATAATAAGTCTATCATTCTGTAAAACATAGTTTTTATGAAGAACATATTATTCTTGATTTTTTCAATTTTTTTGGAATTTTTTCTGATTTATTAAAAAAAATGATACGATTACGATATTTTACGATACAACATATCTTAAAGCCAGATCGATACAGCTTACGATACGCTTTTTATAACATTGCCTTAAACAACTTGTAATTATCATGCTCAAAATCGATGGTATTCCACCTTGTGGCTGGCACGAATTCCATCTCTTTTCTTGTTTGCTAGATTCTATATGCAGTTTAGGGCTTACCGCTGAATTGCCAACTCTACAAGTAAAAGTGGATGTTCCAATATATCTCTTGCCATTTCTCAACTTCAGAGATTACAAGGTTGCCTGAGGTGTGGGACAAAGTTCTCTTCTACCATCGGCAACAAATTTCTCCACTGCATAAGTAGCTGTTTGCTGTAGGTTTTTCATAATCTTCCTTTTCCTCTCTTCTGTTTCTCTCTTTATCTCTCTCTCTCTCTCTCTCTCTCTCTCTCTCTCTCTCTATATATATATATATATATATATATATATATATATATATATATATATATATAGATATATGTATATATATATATGCGATTTGACCGGCCATTTGCTACCTCTGTCTTTATGGAGGCATTTGGAGAAAGAGAGCGGGCGCACTCCTCTTCGACTTTGTAGATGCTATTCCAATAACTTCTTGAATGGTTACATGATTCAGAATTCTTTTGTGCAATATTAGTATGAATCTTGTGAACCCAAAATTTTCTTGTGCAATATTAGTATGAATCTTGTAAATCAAAAATTTTCTTGTGCAATTTCTCCACTCTTTCATACTGTTACATTCGCAAGTCCATTCAAACTCACTATTCTCAAGCATTCAGAATGAGTAAAGATGCGTTTATTATGGTCTAATGCCCATGAGTTGACCGTACTTGCAAACTAAATTACTGCTTTTTACCTGAAGAAATTGCAGTCATCGTTTCCTTTTTCCCTTTAGCAATTGGAAGAAACCATGCATGTAGATTATTCAAACTCTAATCCCGGCGGAATAAACCATAACAAATCTAGTCTACAATTAGTCTTGGACGTGAGGATTAGTGGATGTAAACAATTGCTGCCCATGTGGTAGAAACATTCACCAAACAGCCATCTATTTCGCAAGTTCTTGCAAATTAGGCGTACAAAGTATTCGATAATGTCATCCAAATAATCAAACTTAGGATGACCAACACTTTGATATACTTGTCGAAAGCTTCTTCAACATGGGCAGCTGATTCCAACTATCAAGCTTTCTCCTAAAAAGCGAACTTGGCTGGATCTTTAATTGCCCAGACCTTCCCTCTCTTGCTCTAACCCTTGCTTTAGTAAATATGTTCCCTAAGTACTAAACAGTGGGTTTTCCAGTTCTCAGTAGGCGACTAAGACCGTTTTCCCATTGATGAAATTAGAAGGAGAAAAACAACAACCATTTTGAAGTTCCTATTTTCACGTTCTTTTTTTAAAACCTTTAACCCGTTTTATTTGAAGAGGTCTATTACACCGACGTCCCAAACAACGCCCCTGTTTTGGATGCTTGTTGTTTTCTTGAAGGAAATCTTAAGCAACAAAATAACGGAATCATAACAAGATATATATGTTAATTCGTTTTGCTTGATGGGGTCCATTACACCGACGGCCGACGGCCGACGTCCCAACCAACGCCCCTGTTTTGGATGCTTGTTGTCATGAAGAAAATTTTAAACATCAAAATAACAAAATCATACCCCCCCCTCTCTCTCTCTCTCTCGAATATATATATATATATATATATATATAGAAGTTGGTAAATACCATACCATTTGGGCAAGGGAGAAAAAATGACCCATTAAATTTAAGTAGAGGAAAGTTGGTAAACACCGGACGAGTTGAGTAAAGGACAAAACAAGACCCAATAAATTTAATTATTAAAGTATTTTTTGTAGCAATCCAACCATGTAAATATGATCTCAAAAGTGACATGGTGAGACATATATTAAGTTAGTATTTTTTTTTCTTTACTTTAGTAATATTTTTTAATTATAAAAATGAAGGGCTAAAATAATTTGAACTAAAACACGGTTTATATTATTTATATATATATATATATATATATATATAGAGAGAGAGAGAGAGAGAGAGAGAGAGAGAGAGACAAAAAATGACCCATTAAATTTAAGTGAAGGAAGGTTGGTAAACACCAGACGAGTTGAGTAAAGGACAAAAAAAAAACCAATAAATTTAATTATTAAAGTATTTTTTGTAGCAATCCAACCATAGAAATATGATCTCAAGAGTGACATGGTGAGAGATATATTAAGTTAGTATTTTTTTATTTAGTATTTTTTTATTTACTTTAGTAATATTTTTAATTATAAAAATAAAGGGCAAAAATAATTTGAACTAAAACATGGTTTATATTATATTATATATATATATATATATATATTTATAGAGAGAGAGAGAGAGAGAGAGAAAGAGAGAGAGGGAGAGAAGTTGGTAAATACCATACCATTTGGCTAAGGGACAAAAAATGACCCATTAAATTTAAGTGGAGGAATGTTGGTAAATACCAGACCACTTGAGTAAAGGACCAAAAAAAACCCAATAAATTTAATTATTAAAGTATTTCTTGTAGCAATCTAACCATATAAATATGATCTCAAGAGTGACATGGTGAGAGATATATTAAGTTAGTATTTTTTTTCTTCACTTTAGTAATATTTTTTAATAATAAAAAATGAAGGGCTAAAATAATTTGAACTAAAACATGGTTTATATTAAATTAGTTTTTATAAACACATTATGAGGTTCAAATTTTGTTTCAAATAATTTTTAATATAAATTTAATCTTTACCAATTGGTCTATATATTGACAAGCCTTGTACGTGGATGATTTTTCTTTTATGTTCAGAAAACCAAGAGATTTATGAATGCACTACACGCATATCAGAATTTTCCGAATTTTTTCACATTTTCTGATCAATCCCATATTTTGAGATATAAAAATATAATTCTACTAATTATTAGGTCATCAGATGGTGGTGGTGAGTGAGGCAGGTTTGAGAAACCGCACGACTGGTGGACGGGGAGCCCGCATCTTATACATAAGGCACGTCCTTTTCACAGTAATTTCCAGAAACTGCTTCACAATTTCCGTATGTTTAGTACGACCACTGGTTTTCTTGAAAAAGCAAGTTAGCCCAACCTTTACTGTTATTCGTCCTTAATTTTAAATAAACTTGATCCAGTAAAAAGGCAGTAACGTTTCTTTCTTGAGACCGAGTTACATATGTTTATCCGTACAAAAAGTTTCTTTACTTACTAATAATATAATGGGGTTTGTTTGTCTTACTTTAAAATGATACATAAAATTACATGCACAAAGGTGGTGCATATATCCATCTTACTTCTTTGTTCCCTTATAAAAGTGTATAAAAACTTCAAAGTGGACAACTTATTCTAAGTTTTACAGCATAGCTTATTTAACTGGAAGGGCTCGACACAATAAGAGTGGGACGCACAAAGAAGTGTGGTTTGAAAGAGCGACTTATGTTTTATGGTATTATATCTACGACGGTAAAATGTCATAACAAATAACTTTGTATGGTGGATTGGGTCAAATCAAATGTTTCGACGTCTAAAATGACAAAAATACCATAGAAAACATAAAAAAATTTGAGCCACTCAACAATGATAAAATGACAAAATAAAAGTCATTTTTCCAGTTTGTCTTAGCAAACATGGTGACCTGGAACGCTCACCACATACTAAGCTTGACTCCGAGCCGAAGCACTCAACGGCTTTAAGGTTGCGGCTGCTATGTTCAGAGTCTGATGATGCAAGCTAAGGAAGTCTTTTTGTTAGCTTGCGTATGGTTTTCAAGACTGTTTTCTATACTATAGTATAATAGACGAGGGAGTGGAATCAGTCCACCCTTTATGTCATTAAGACATAACCAGCTTCCGTGTTTTTGTGGTATGGAAGAGCTGTAAAAAAGAACTTCGTTTCTTATTCAATGGTAAATATAAAACAAGATTGCCCCATATCTGAGAATTCAGAGACTTTAAGCTCATTTAAGCATGTAACCAAAGCCGAGCTGTCACTGGAAACTTTCTCATAAAGAAAGCCTATAAGCCCACTTGCGAGAATCAAATTATTCGATGTGTATAAAATTCATAAATAAGTTACATTGTTCGACCCGGGGAGAGAGAGAGATGGCGAAAGAGGTGAAGCTTCTTGGCTTCTGGGCAAGCGCTTATGTTGTGAGGGTGCAAATCGCGCTGAACTTCAAGGGGATAGAGTACGATTACGTAGAAGAAGACCTGAAGAAGAAGAGCGAGCTCCTGCTGCAGAGCAACCCTGTGTACAGGCAGGTGCCCGTCCTCGTCCATGCCGGGAAGCCGATACCGGAGTCGATGGTGATCCTGGAATACATTGAGGAAGCGTGGCCGGAGAAGCCGCTTCTACCTCAAGATCCCTACCAACGAGCCATGGCTCGCTTCTGGGCCAGATTCGCGGAAGAGAAGGTACACAAATCAATGCATCGCTTCCTTTCTCAACTTAATATAAATCTATATTATATATATATTCAATTTTTTTTTTTGTTCTCGGATGGTTATTTTTTATTTTATATCTCTAAAAATTATAGTTAAATACTTTAAAACCATGGTCAATCAACAAATACACCTTTTACAATAAAAGCCGTTTTTAACAACACTACCAAAAGAACCATATAACAAAAAAGTTACAATATATATATATATATATACATCTTGTCTGAATAATCACATACTTCATTTTTGTGATTTTATGCATACATATTTCTTTAATTTCCTAATAATGCGTCAAATGGATGAGAGAGAAAAATCCGATTGATAGGATGAAATTCTCCTGTGTCCACCAAAAAAAAAAAAATTATACAAACATTTAATTTTTCCTTTTTGTTTGCATAAGGATAATCGAGAATCGGCCAAAGCAGCTCGATATGACTGACGCTGTTCTGTATTAAAGGCCGACCAAAACTGATATGACACTGATACCCATATTCTTTATAGCATTGAATTTAAGTAACATGCTATAAAAATCAATTTTCATTTATAAATTAAAAAAAAATAAAAATGTTTGTGATCATTTTATTAAACTGTCAGAATGGGTTGAATCAGCTCACAGAAGCCAACATAGCTTTAACGGGCCCATTATGGCTATTCATTACACCACGGTTATGGTAGGGATGTCGGATCTGGTTTGGAAGCCAGATTCAACTATGAATAAACAAAAGTCTACATCACATCTGAATCTGAACCTCAATTCAAATCTGTTTTCTAACTTCATAACAACTTTTAAAACGAATCTGGATTGCATTCGGATATATTAAGAGACTTTCAAAATGGATGGACATCTATTAGTAAATTAATTTTGGATCAAAATTTGAATCCGAATCCAAATGGATACAAGATTGGATGTCATTTCTCAAATTTGAATTCAATCCAATTTTGCAATTGGATGTTCAATTTTTTTTTCACATATGAACTTTGAAAGCAATTAACTGAATGGATGTCGATAAAAACGAGACTTATTGACATCCCAGGCTAGGGAGAGGGCTGGGTATTGGGGCTGACCTGATCCCAGCTATGTGTCTAAAAGTCGGAATACCTAACACAGTTAGAGATTCAATATATACCTGACCCGAATTAATGAGTAGGAAAACTGCAGCACGAGCGGATATCAAGTACTTATACTTTGTTATTACCATTACTTCTTGACCTTAAGTTAATTTGATAACCTTGACAAACCAAATACCATTTAAGTATCGAAGGCATTTGGGCCATTTTTGAGCCAGAAAACGTAGCCCCGTGTTAGGGTCCAAAGATATAACCTCTCTCTCTCTCTCTATATATATATATATATATATATATATATATATATATATATATGTATGTATATATATGTATGTATATATTTGTGTGTGTGTGTGTATAAAAGACCAGTTTTCAACCCTAAAAAAGAAAAGTATCAAACACCATATAGGCTGCTACGTATCATTGAAGTAATCAGCTAGTGCCGGCACTAAACATACTTGGTGAGGAGCACCCCCTATATATTTAGGGGTACTTGACATATAAATATATAAAAATTTGGAGTTCAACAATATGTAAATCAGAGATTTGGTTTTATGCCTATACGGCAGCATGTGCCTCCGCCCGTCTGCGCAGCATCATATTGGCGTGCTCACATATACAGCATATTGGCCGACATGTATCATCACTTAGCAACCCGTACCACTCTTTTTTTCTATTTTATCAATTCAAA
Source organism: Nymphaea colorata (assembly GCF_008831285.2). Classification (NCBI taxonomy): domain Eukaryota; kingdom Viridiplantae; phylum Streptophyta; class Magnoliopsida; order Nymphaeales; family Nymphaeaceae; genus Nymphaea; species Nymphaea colorata. Next base: position 12,311,695 of record NC_045140.1, read on the forward strand.
AATAATTTTAGAATATTCTGAATTGATTTAAGAAAATTAAGAAATAGTCTTACATGGCCAATATGCGCCCTGATGGAGAATAGTATTAATAGTATGGAGAAAACAGTGGGTGGTTGCAAGCCAAAATTTGTCAAGAAGTCATTCTGAAGGCACATTATGCATTATGTGCTATATGTGCTAACGGGTGCGGGAGTAAAAGCTTTCCCTTTCATATTGACATGCAACAGAAGCGAGCCTGAACATGCAACAGAGGGGGGCCGAAAGTCGGCTCCCTTCTCTTGCTTGTCGATAAAGATTATGGATGTACAATGATTTGAGAGCTAACTCAGGTTTGAACTTGCTTGTATAGGCTTGATTCGAACTTGACTCATTCAATAAAAGAGTCATGTCTGAGCTCGAGTTTACACAAGCACAACTAGTTTAAACTCGACTCAGCTCGTGTGTTCCCCATTTGTGAATATTTAGAGATATGTCAGTAGTTTTTGATGAATTTAATTCTTTTTTCATACTTTTCATTTGCATCAAACAAAAAAAATGTGTAAACTGATATGAGCTTAAACAAGTTGAGCTTGAACTCGGACTGGGTATACCGAGTTGAGCTCGAGGTCAGCTCATAAAGCTGAGCTCGAGTCAAGAGTCGATCCGGACATTATCAAAAGTGTACATTATTAGGAATACAAAAAAAGTACCATCCTTTGTTAAAGTAAAATACAAAAAGTAGGTCCGAGTTTCCTTCATCACAAAACAGAGATGCATAGAATTGCCCAATAATCAAGCATGAACTAAGAGAAAAACCAAGAAAAATATGCTTAATTTGGATGGCCACTTTTAAAAACAAAATTTACGGAAGTCATTCTTCTCCTTTCCAGTGTTTGCCATCAGGTGTCAAATACTTCACCACTAAAGGTGAAGATCAACTAAAAGCCAAAGAAGAACTTGTTGAGAATCTTAAGATCTTAGAAGGTGCACTGCAAGGTAAGAAATTCTTCGCAGGGGAAACAGCAGGAATGGTCGACATAGTCGCCGGCTGGCTGCCGTTCTGGATCCGAAGAATGGAAGGGCTCTTTGGTGACAAAGTGGTTGAAGAAGACAATCTCCCACACCTCAATGCTTGGTTCCAGGACTACCTCAGCCTTCCTTTTGTTAGAGAGAAGCTGCCTCCTCCTGAAAAAGTGTGTGCGCATCTAAGGGGCTTGCTTGCATCACTGGAACCTAATTAGTGGTCATCTTTCCTCGTCACTTGCTAGTTGTTTGTTCTGTATTCAATATGGTATCGTTCCTGTTTTATGTCAAGTCCTGTATGAGTAAAGAAGAGAATAAAAGGGATGGTGTCTATTCAACAATATATGTAGTCAAAACATAACTTCCATTTTAGGTTGCAATTGGGTCAGATCTAGTATGATGGTTTTGACATTTCTTGTGAAATTTTGAAAATTTTCTTTTTAAACTCTTGATTTTCTTCTTCATTTCTTACATACAATTAATCTGTCCAGGGAAACCTGACAACATGTACTAATTCTAGTTGGATGGCGAAAAGAGAGTGTGCTAGGATGTCAACCTTAAATGGCATTTTGGAGACAAAACATTGTTTTTTATTTAAAATGTGCTTGAGCAGCGGTCCAAATTGGGTTTTCGGAAAACTCAGTTTTCACGAAATGATATTTTCAAAAGAGGGTGCCCTTCAAGTTCTCCTTCAAAAGGGTCGTTTCGGATGCATCACCCAAACATACAAACCAGGTTTTGAAAATGGATTCAAAATCAAGTTTTAATAAAACCTAATTTTTTAAAGCAATGTTTTGTCATCTGAATGCTATGGAAGAAAGTTTTCCCTTGACTGTGCCATCAAACATAAGTTATGAGTTCTACCATATCCACACAGATCTTTTGAAAGAATAAATTTTGTGCATCCGATCATCTTCACTTATTAATTATATTATGGGACAGCTTTTCAATTTTTATGTTTTCCAAGTCGATCCTTCTGTTTTCTTTAACTTGATTAATCCTATCCTTGAAGTAAGAACCGCTAAGCAGCCGTAACCTGCACATCTAACTAAAAAGCTCAATATGCTTTGTGAGTCAGTGATTGACAGAATTTGCAGCGAGATAACTAGCAGTGATGTTATCACAAAAAATGCGAGGAGAGTAGCATGGGATGCACAATTCCTTAAGAAAATGGAGAAGAGATAAAATTTCAGTGGTAGCACTAGCAAGAGCCTGATATTCAGCTTCTTCACTTGACCGAGCAACTATTGGTTGCTTTTTAGCTGACCAAGAAATAAGTGATTGACCAAGAAAAATCACATACCCACCAGTTGACCAACTCTCTATCATCGGGGTTGCAGGCCCAGTTAGCGTCAGTGAAGGCAGTAAGTGAAAATGTCGACGTAGGGCACAAAAATAATCCATAGTCAGTGGTGGATCAAATATATCTCAATATGCACTTTACTGCAGACCAATGAATGTTAGTCAAAGAGTGCATAAACTGGCAAACTTTGTTGACAGCATAGGCAACTTCTGGTCTCGTCATTGTCAAGTACTGCAAGGCTCCTACAATCTGTAAATATGCAGTTGGATTGGGTAATGGTGTACCACTTTTTTTGGAAAGTCTAACATCAATGGCTAATGGTGTGGCTATGGATTTAGCATCATTCATGCCATCACGTTGAAGAAGGCTAAGCAAATATTGGTGTTGACTTAGATGAAGCCCATCAGACGAGTAGTGTACCTCCATATCAAAGAAATAGTGCAAAAGCCCAAGATCTATAAGGGAAAACTCATAGTTGAGGTAAGTAATGACCTCTACAAGTTCAGTGAGCTTCCGGTATAATAATGTCATCGACATAAATAAGAATAAAAGTCACATTCTTGCCCTGAAATTTCATAAATAATTATGCGTCAATCTTGGCCAAAGTGAACCCAACCGGAGAGGAAAGTTGTCGAGGCAATGGTACCTTGTCCGTGGAGCTTGTTTAGATCCATACAAAGCCTTGGCTAGCTTGCAGACATAGTGTGGAAATTTTTCATAAACAAAACCTTGTGGCTGTAGCATATAAACATCCTCAGGTAGTATGCCATTGAAGAACACATTGTGAACGTCAAGCTGACATATAGACCAATGGCAAGAAATAGCAATGGTGAGAATAGCACAGACAATGGTGGCCTTAACAACCATATCGAAAGTTTCAAATAATCAATTCCTTCTTCTTAGGTAAAACCACTAGCAATCAGACAAGCTTTGCACCTTTCAATGGATCCATCAAATTTTCTCTTGATCTTAAAGACTCGTTTATTGCTAATGAGATTGTATGTTGGTGAAGGGGGAACTAGTTTTCATGTACTGTTGCATATTAGAGCTGAAGATTCTTCTTCCATCACTTTGCGACAGTGATCATCTTTGTAAACCATTTTGAAATTGGTAGAATCAACATCAACAACATGGGATGGAACTTCGGGGTTTTAAAAAGCGTGTTTGGGAACTAGTGAACATATATGATGGGTCCGGCTATGGGTTTGTGGTGATAATGGAGGTGGTTCAGGTAGGTTTTGGGCAAGTGTAGGTTTAACGTGATGTGTGATAGGCTTGAGGGAGGTGTTGGGCATGGTCATAGGAGCAGATATACTAGCTTGGGTTAGTGGTTTGGCATTCAGATCTGTGTCAATGTGAATGGTATCACTAGGAAGCGGATCAGCTTCTATAAGGTGTATTATCATTATGAGTAAACATGTGTACATGTATAGAGATGATAGGGTTGGATGTAGAAGATGGTTGGGTGGCGGAAGGTTGTGATGGTCGTGGCAGATGAAATGGAAATTCGTGCTTTCTGAACTGCACATGACGACTTATGTATACCCATCTAGAGTCAAGATCATAGCAAATGTAGCCTCTATGCTATCCACTGTAGCGCAAGAATAAGCATTTCTTACTGTGAAACTGAATTTTGTGAGTATTATATGGTCGCAAATATGGATAGCACATACACTAAAAAACCTTAAGAAACTAATAATGTGGTTGCTTGCCAAAAGTCAAAGCATATGATGATTGCATTTTTATGACAGCATCCTGTTTAGCCAATAAACAACAGTTAGAAATGCATAATCCCAAAATTTGGAGACAATTGAGGATGAACAAGTAAGGTGAGGCAGTTTCAACTATATGTCGATGGCATCGTTCTACTTTGTCGGCTTGTTCATGAGTGTGTGGATAAATCACCCTATGCTCGATGCCTTGTTCTTTAAGATATGCAGCTAGAGACCTATACTCTCCACCGCAATCGCTTTGCACTGCTTTGATGTGCCATCCTAATTTATTTTCAATCATTCTTTGAAAATATTTAAACGCAGGCAACACTTCAGACTTATATTTCAAAATATAAATCCATGTAAAACATGAATAACCATCAACGATAGCAACACAACAAAAGTGTACATGCAACGATGGGATAGGGGCTGGTCCCCAAACGTCAGAGAAAATTAAATCTAGAGGCCATTTAACAGAATGAGTGTCCTTGTGAAAGGGTAGAGGATGGGGTTTCCCCATTTGACTGGCCTCACAAAGTTTATTATTCTTCTCCCTGTGGGAAGGCAGGGCCCATTTATTGATAATATACTGCACTGTCTTAAACCATGGATGCCCCATTCGCTCATGCCATGTCTGAACGGTAGCTTGTTCTCCAATGAAGGCAGACTGTCTTTCTTCAATCCATTGAGCTGTAGCCAATACAGGCCATGTTCGCTAGTTCCTTTGAGAAGAACCCTGCTGGTTTGAATGTCCTTTACATAGAAAATGTTAGGATAAGCTCAAAAAACACATTATTATCCTTTGAATTTTTTTGCACAGCTAATAGGTTTCGAGTGATAGAAGGAAAACTTAGAAGAATTTGAAAAAAATGTGGAATGTCCAGTACCTTTAATGCTCACGCCTGCTCAATTGCCCATTTTTACTTGCCCATTGCTTCTATAGGGATCGTGTATAGTTAAATTATTCATATGTGAGGTAACATGATACGTAGCACACTTTATGGATAACTTTTCAAAAGATGCGTAAAGTGATCTGCCCATGAAAGATAATTATCTGTGCCTAACTTGACAGATAAGAGATATTGGAGATTTGTGGGAGCAGGAAAAGTAGGAAACTGCACACCTGTTTCGGTATTTGCTGCTGAAACTCCATTGGTATTGTCTCCACCGATTGAAGCCACAAGAAAAAATTTGCTACAAAGAGGAGGAGGTTTTCTGCTACAAGTGAAGCACAAGCTTTGATACCATAAACAAAAAAACAGAGGAAGACTACTCTAGGATTTACGTGGTTCGACAAACGTCTAAGTCCACCAGTGTCTTCTCTCAATCTATATATCGCACAGTGAGAGTTTCCGTTGATATTTATTTTTAAGTTTTACAAGCCTCACCGCATCCCACCATAGTAGGGATTTTAGCATAACTTTTTTTACTTTGTATATCTTCATATGGATATCTTTTTTGGGTCAAAGAAATTGACATTTTTTTTGTTAAAATCAGTTGTATATCTAATAGTGGCAGCGTGACAGGGCATTAAGCTCTTTCATGCATGAGTCTATACCACACACATTTGAAATCCATGTCCTTAAGATTAAACTATGTTTGCAGAAGAACTCAAAGTAGTCATGATGAAGATGTAGATGATGGTGAAGATAATATGGATGAGTTGATTAGAGAAACATTTGGATTACATCCAGAGATGTGCCTAATGAAGATATAGATGATGACATGAAAGATCAATCTGCAGATAATGACATAGAAGATCAATGTATACATGACAATGAACATCCAAATTTGCTAAATAATTTTAAATATGAACTATATCCTAGATGTGAAAAATTCTCAAAGTTGTCTTTCATTATTCGGCTGTTTCACATAAAGTGTCTACATGGATGAAGTATCATTTGATATCTTGTTGGAGTTATTGTAAGAAGTGTTTCGGGTGGGTTTGCAAATACCAAAATTGTTTTATAAAACAAAGAAAATTGTTAGAGCATTAAGTTTGATATGTGAGAAGATAGATGCATGCCTTCAAATTTGTATATTGTTTTGGCAAGAATCCGTTGATAAAGATCAATGTAATGTTTGTGGTGCTTCTAGATGGAGAGAATATGCAGAACAATAAAATTAAAGCTGAACTAAACAAATTCTAGCCAAAATTGTGCATCACTTTCCATTAATACTAATTCTTTAGAGACTGTATCTTTCTTCAAAAACTGCTTCAGAAATGAGATGGCATGATGAAGGACGAATCAAAGAAAGTTTATTAAGACATGTTGCTTATTTTTTAGTGTAGATATCTTTTGACGAATTGCATCCGTTTTTTGCATTATATAATTGCAATGTTAGACTTGGTTTGGCAAGTGATGGTTTTCAACCTTTCTCGTACTTTGGGTGCATTATACAATATCTGGCCGGTTATCATTATTATATATAATCTACCACCATATATGTGTATAAAGTAGTCATTCATGAATTTGTCTTTGTTAGTTTCAGGGGCAAATTCTTTTGGAGAAAATATTGATGTTTATTTGCAACCACTAATTGATGAATTAAATTTGTTGTGAAATTTTGGTATACAATTTCGTGATGCAAGTAAAAAACAGTATTTTAAAATGCATGCAGCTTTATGATAGGACAATTTGTTACATCACAACCTAGATATAATGCATATTGAAAAAAAATGTTTGTGACAACATAGTTGGTACATTGTTGATGAATAATAGGTGTTGACTCCATATACAATTGTGTAATAGAACTGGTAAGATATCATTGCCAGCATTATGTTCCACTATGAACCAAACAGAGAAAAACATATTCTACAAAGTATTGAAAAATTGGAAAGTTCCAGATGGTCATGCTTCAAATATTTCATGGCACATGCATTTAGGGAGACACAAAATCTTGAGATTGAAGAGCCATGACTGCCGTATATTGATCCAACAATTCCTTCCAATGGCCTTACTGAGATCATCACCAAAAAGTAAGTGCAACACTGATTATGTTTTGCAGTTTTTTCAATGAATTATGTACGAATGTTGAAAAAGAAAATGATTTGAAGCATTTAGAGGATCAAATATACTAACATTATGTCATATGGAAAAGGTATTTCCATTTACATTCCTTGATATCATGATTCACTTTCCTATTAACACAGTTCGTGAACAATATTAGGTGGGTTTGTATAATACTATTGGATGTATACCATTAAAATGTAAGTGTATGCATTATTTTATAACACTTCTAATATTATTAGTCTGTTTTGAACTTTTTCGACTAACTTTAAATGAAAACTTTTTATTTAAGGTTCTTGCTGAAGCTTATATCGTATGTGCACAATAAAAGCTACCTAGAAGAATCAATTGCATAAGGTTATTTGTCAAAGAAAGTTTGATATTTTGTGTTAGGTATTTATGCACTATAGAAACATATTTAAGTATATTAAAAAGAAATTAAAAAGAAGTTGAGTCAACACAAAGTTCTACGTTATTGAGGAGAGGATGCTTTTTAGAAGCATATGCATTGTTTACTATGGACAACTTAATGATCCAACAAGTGCACACAATATATTATTCAATCTTATGTCAGTAGCACCTTATGTTCAGTAAGTTATTAAATTTTTTATTTTGAATTGATCATAAACATTTACTATAATCAGCAGTTGGTGTTTGATTAGGCAATATCTAGACTTATTGAGAAGACAATATTATCAAATATATCATTAGATTGAGCACTTGCATAAGGTCAAATTTTTAGAATGGTTTCAATATTATATAAGTTATATATTAGCAATTTCCTTTAATTTGTTTCTAATATGCATCATTTAAAAATGTCATATCATTTGTAACTTATTTGTTGTAGATTCATCACTTACATTAAAGAAGTTTTTACATAACAAGTGGATGATGAGCATATGTGGCTATCACAGTATCCTCAAAAAGTAATAAAGAACTATAATGGTTTTGTGAGAAATATATTTCGATTTCATGCACTTGAAAGAGAAGGAAAGAGGAAAACTAAAAATAGCAGCATTATTGTGGTTGCACAAAATTTGAACTTCTCAAGTATTAAAGATAAAAATACAGTTATTGATGAGATTACCTATTATGGAGCCATCACATATATATTTGAAGTGGAGTACCATGGAGATCAAAAGTTTGTTTTATTTAAATGTAAATAGTTTGATGTTTTGAGTTCACATGCTAAGGCATGAAAAAAGATGAGTGTGGTTTTGTGTTTGTGAATTCAAAATATACATGTATGGAAATTTAACCATTTGTGCTCGGTTCTCAAGTTGAATAAGTTTTCTATGTTGAAAATCCTGTTGACACAGATTGGCAAGTTATTAAAACGAGACATAAAAACTTATTTAATAGGCAAAAACAACAAATTATGTGAAATGAAGCGAATAACAATTTCTGTGATAGTGAATCTTATAACATTGAGATATCATAGCTAACTGATTTCGTTTCTTGGGTTCGACTAGATGTGTTCGCCATGTTTGTTAACACAACTTTAGTAGTTGATTGAACCATTATCAAACAATTTTTTCATTGCAATCAAAGGTTAATTCTCCACAAAGTTGTTGTACTATTTTGTATACTCTTGTACTATATATTTCATTACTATTTTATATGCAATTATTGCTGAATTTTTTGGTTTATGCATTTTATTGCTGTTGTTTTGGTTCATATTTTTAATACTAAGAAGCACATATATTGTTATGCACTATGTTCATGCATTATCAAGGACCAATAAGTTAGATTTTAGTCTGTTAAATTGATTCTTGTCAATGATTTTGCTTGGAAATTGCATCCTTAATATGCATAATATAATTACTGTCTAACTATTTATCACCATTTCTTTTATCTCTAATGTTTCATATTCATTTTATATAATAATGTTTTTTTTACTATTAATTATGGATGCAGATGTCTGAAAATGAATTGTTTCATCGTACATCTCATAGTCAACAAGTCCAAACCGGCTAGGCCTCAAATACAAGATACTTTTAACTATAAATACTTACATCTTCAAGTGTCATTTTAATATTTTGTCCTTTCTTTGTGTACTTAGGTCAACTACCTCAGCAAAAAAAGACAGGTTGTGTTTCTCGTGCGTTAGATAATGCAATGTTGGTTTCAAAACAAAAATTCAAAGTGGAGGTCAACAAACATGGTCAACCAGTAGAAGAAAAGGTCCAAAAACTTAGTTCATTCATTTGTACATTGGCACAGAACCCTCAAATTATGCCACTTACCTGCCATACATGGAAAGCTTTACTTCAGATATGCAAGGATAATGTGTGGAAACGTGTTTTGGTAATTAGATGTTCTTATTTATTCTTAGTTTAAGTTTAATACAATGTATATTAACTATTGAACAATTTCGTATTGTAGAACAATATGAAAGCCCCAAAGTTAAGGAAAAGTGGGTAATGAAACAATATGCAACATTATGAATGTTATAAACATATAGTTTGAGGAAAATCTACAAAAAACACAAATCAGTAAAGAATTGTATCAAGAGCTTAGTTCGACGCATTGAAGCTACATGATCTAAGGTGATTGTCTTTAAATTGACTATAATAGATTTTAATTAGTTTACTTTTGTTGGAAGCTAGGCAAGTTGAATGACTTGGAAGGTTGACATGCTGAAATGATATGTGATCTGGAATCTAATGTCGAGAAAGTGAATGAATTACAAGCCAAATCAAGATGTTGATGACAATGTTGAAAAAAAAAGAACTAAGCAGAAAATATTCAATGAAAAATGTTAGTTTTGTTATGTTTGTAATTAATTGATATGTTTAGTTTTGTTAAGACTGACATAACTCTTCTCTTGTAGGCCTTTTTATAGGTTTGAAGATGACATAAAATGCCACATGGAACTCGGCTGAGAATTTTTCTTTTGTGAAAAATAGCTTGCTGTTAATTGATTTGAATTTACATGTTGCTGGTAAGTGTCACAGGGCAGGTCGTTGAGGACTAGAAGCAAAACACCCAATATGGTGGGTAGCTACGACATGGTGGGTGCGTCAATCAGATGGATGTTGGCTCAATTGAAGAAAATGAAGGGGATGGATGTAGAGTTTCTCTCACTCGGGGCAGGTCACTGAGGATAGCGATGATTTGGTGGTGGGAGAATGTTGCGGACCAACTATGTCTGACCCGGCCAAGTCAGTAGTATGGGATGCTGCTTGGTCAGCTTGGGTAGTATTCGGGAAGCAAGTGGGATCCAGTCAGACGCTAAGTCTAGCAGAAAGCAATGCACTTGGAATGTGCATTGCGGTAGTGCAAAAATAAGGCGTATAAGTGCATCATGGTCATCAGTCCCTTGAAACATGCAAGTCCATCATTCGGGAATTGGTAGGGTTCCCCATGCATAGTGTTTGGATGCACACAGGGTTGCACATGGGTTACGCGCAACTCCTTTGGTGGATGCATATGCTGCGTCCACAACTGCGTGGAGTCACATGAGTCGAGCAAGTGAATGTTTGTCGTCGAGTAGGGCGATGGTCAACAGCCTTTCTTAATAACATATAGTCGGCAACTGGCTTCGACTGGGGACTTTCTTTCAAGGGAAGAAGTCTACCCCCATCCAGATTTTTGGGTTGGACAAAGCCATCAAACGCCGAAAATATTACCTCAAAAAAACTGTACGAGAAGGGAGATTTTAACGTGGAAAAAAGTCAGACCTCCAGAGGTCCGACTTTTGTCCATGGATTTTTCTATGAGTCGTTATGGCTCTCGTCGCTTTGCTCCTTCTCACTACTCCTCTCCCTCTATCGAAGGCCTCTACCTGTGTCGAAGCCCTCTCCCCCTATCGGTGCTCCTCTCCCTCCGTCGAAGACCTTTCCTCTGTCGAAGCCCTCAGAATATTGCTACTTCCATCGGGGAATCTGTCTCCTTCTTGCTATCTTTTTTCTCTTCCTCCTTCGCACTGTGTGTGGTTGGAACAAGGAGTGTTTGTCCCATTCTGGTGAGTCTCTTTTCCATCTTTGCTGCAATCCCTCTTTATTTCCATCTTTGCTGCAATCCCTCTTCACTTTTTCCTCTTTCTAGGATTAGGCTTTGGCTTTTCATCTGGCTCCTTCTAGGATTTGGTTGAATCGAGGGGCGTCTCTTCAACTGTAACTCCATTGCCCAGTGTGAGTCCAAGAGGGCGGGGCACGAAGAAGAGGAAGGAAGCACAGAGTCCGCCTTCGTCTCTCTTGAGGGAATTTGATAGTTAAGAAGTTTAGCATCCACCACGGCGTCTTATGGTCTCGCTCCATCTTGGTTGAATGTTTAAGAAAGTTGGGGAATGGTGGTTGCTTATCGATGGACCTTTCCTAAATCAGAAGAGAAGAGAAGATCTAATCTTACTTTAACTAAACACTTAACCGGGCTTTTGGTAAATTCATTAAAAGATTGTGTTGCTTTGTCCTGCTAACCTGTTCTTGCTGGACTGCACCTACCTTTGAGACTAACCTGTTCTCGATACACCTGGAATTCTGATGGTTTGCTTGCTCTTTCTGAGCCAATAAGCTAAAGTTTTAGCTCCACCTGGTACCCTTTTCGAATTGCACTGTGGGCTTCAGATTCGACCAAATCAAGTCTCAGTTTTCGATGACATTGAAGTTAGATGACATTCTATTAAAGCATTTTTTACTGAAGAAAGACCATTAGTCAAACTGTTAAAGCTTTAATGACGGTTCATCACGACAGTAAAAGGATAGACATAAAACGTCAAAATCGATTTTCATTGACATTTATTCTTTCGCATTAATAAAAGGTTAATTCTTACTAATGTAGTGTCAGAACATCAGTAAATATTCCAGCGACGCTACTTTTACTAACATTCATGATAAAACATCAGAAAACCGGTAATGACGTTTTCCTTAATTTTATTGACGTTTTTCTCCCATCGGTATTTTTTTTTTTTTTTGTGATCAACATAGCCATCTAAGAAGTCATATGAAATAAAAAAGGGTAAAAACTATGGGGCCCATAGAACTTAATTTTGTCCTATGTACTTGAGGGAAAAGAAATATTAAAGGAATTTGGAGCAGGAAGAGATGACATAGTTTGAGTCGCACCATTTTTGTTAGTTTAACACGCATTTGATGAGAAGTATAGTCGCTGGCATTGGCCATTGCACCTCTGAAACCATAAAAGGACGTTGAGAGATACTGAGAACGATAAATCACACACAAGAATCACACCAGTTTTAATGTGGTTTGGTATGAAGCATACATACATGATGAAAGTCTTAATGCTTCAACACTCAATATATGGAGCCTCTCTCACTAAATTTCATTAAGTAATTTGATTGCAAGAGGGAGGGATGTGCCTTCAAAGATACCTACTGTTTTTGTTGGAATCTCTTTCTTTATTGGATACACATTTCCCATCTACATTAGATTTCATGATACGGTAGCAATTACTGATTTAAAAATGATTTTCCTTATTGCTTTTATTGTCATTACCACTGGTGGAGTTTATTCTTGTCTTCTACTTTCCGTTATGGTCATTGATAATGTTCCTCATATTCATCGTTGACAACTCAGCTTGATTACAGGTCTTCACAGACCAAACAAGATTTTTTAAATTTCATGTCTCAACATCCGTGGATATGATATTGCTCAACCCCGAATATGAGATTCAAGGCAATCAGATGTCACAGCTAGGGGTCAATCACCTCAAAACGTACCCATTGAGACTTGTGTTTAAAGGAAAAACACAACATTGTCAGAATAACATTCAGTTTTGTTCCCTTAACATATGAAATTGACATGTTCAAAATACATCGGCCCATTTTTGCTATAGGTTCAAAAGGTGAAGTGGCAATTCTAGAGTTTCATTTTCTTGCGGAGTACATATCGTTATTTGGCATATCCGTCAATATAGGAGAGACGACCCATGGCGATAATAGACAAAGGAGAGGCGACGGTCTCCCCTCATTGCTGTTTTTTATTTTTATTTTTATTTATATTTTTTTTTAAAGTTGAGCATCTGTTGCAGACGTATTGGATGCTGATCATGTAGCATAATCGCAAGACAACACTTGCTACGTAAAAGCTCAGTTATTATTTATATATATATATATATATATATATATATATATATATATATATATATATAGAGAGAGAGAGAGAGAGAGAGAGAGGGAGACTTGAGTGTTGGTGAGGAAGGCGACCCTTGACCAAGGAAGGAAATATATGCTGGGTGGCTTGTTTGGCATCCAAGTGATTTCATGCTGGCACGCCTCACGTACAATGAAAAACACTCTTTATTGTTTGTTTGCAAGTTGATCAACTCATTTTTGTAGAACTTATGTTTTTTCTTGAGGTGTATCACTTGCAGAGAGAGAGAGAGAGAGAAAGAGATTGAAAGAGATAGAGAGAGCAGAAAGCACGAATTAATATTACCAAAAATAAATCGCTCCCAACAGGATGTGTTGAGAGAGAGAAAAAGATAGAGATACGGTGAGACAGAGATAGTAGGAAGCATTAATGAACATTACTAAAAATAAATCACTCCCAATGTTGGAAGGACTAGAACACTCTATCAAACTAATTGGAGTGAAACAAAAACCACCAAACCAAGGAAGAACTACAAAGAACAGCAAAACAAACAATAAAGAAACCCTAGATGACCATTCCCCAAAAGGATATTCAACATACACCCAATAAGCGCAAAAAAATACTAAGAGCTTACCAATCAAAATAAAGAAAAGCCCTGTAGATATGGCCAACCAGTTATTGCCATAGTTTTCTTAGCCTATATGAAGGGTTTTTTTGTTGGTTTTTTTCTTGTCGGTAATTATTGTCTTAGGCCACTCTTTCCATTGCGTGATCTTTCTCTGATGACTCAGCTTTGGTCTTTGACAATGGGGTCATGGAGTTTTAAAGGGATGATACATTATTATATTTATCAATGTAACCACTGTCAAATGTAAGGTAGCATCATTGCTACAGGTATTCCTTATTTTGGAGATGGTACCCATGGCATGTCTATAGTTGTCTCCCCTAGAGGTGGAGTGTTGAGGAGCGAAGTGGAAGTGCTAGAAAGTCTGTTTAGGTACCACAAAGAATACAATGGCCAGATTATCATAAACTCCTATTTCAATGTGTTAGTTGGAGGGATGCATCAGCTCCTTGAAAGAAGGACCTGGAATGAACTTAGACTTTTAGTGGCTCTTTGATAGTGAAGGCAGAGCAAGGAGACCTTACAGTTGAGCTTGGTGTTTTCATCAAGGCTCATCTAAAGGAAAATGGGGATTTTTGTGCAGACAAACAGCTATTCATGGATGGTGTTTTATTTTTGTATTCTTGGAGGTTCAGTCAAAGGTTTGTTTTTTGTCTGTGTGAAGATGAGCATATATGTTCCTGCTAACCATTTCCTTGTTCAGGAACTGTGTTTTTACTAAAGGTGGGGAGCCTAACCCCTGCATGCTGTTATTGCGATATGTTCACCATTGATTTTGACGAAATTAATCTCTCTCTCTCTCTCCCTCCCTCTCAAGAGCTTAATTTCCATTTTACATTTGGCTTTTTGTTCTGGTGATTTGGCATATATATATTCGTTGTACTCAAGAGGCATATATAAAAAAAGTTCATACCAAAAACTTCCATTTGAATGGCTATACCCGAATAACTTTGTTGAGGTTTGATACAAGGTTTGCAAACAAATAATGCATCTATGTCAGCTGGCTGGGTGCACGTCACATATGAGAAAAGTTGACCAACTTCTTCAAAAATCAAGTTGTAGGGAACGGCAAAAAAAGAAAGGTATGTAATTGGTAGGCACAAGCTACTGACCAAAGGGAACATAGGATAGTCACATATATTGTAGAAATAATAAATTCTGTTATGTACTGAGGGAGTGAGGTTTTAGTCCAACATTCAAGACAAAGAGAATAATAAAGGACCAATGCATACATATATGTAGTAGTGCTAAGTCTGATCAACTTAACACACTATTTATTATATAAGTATTTTTTTCAACATGGAAGCAGCCCAAGTGTCGAGCTGGCTACTTCTTATTATAGCCTCAACCGTTATTATTATAGGAATTTGACTAATGCAGGTTGTGGGCCGGAAAAAAGTAACCAAAGCTGAAGACTGCTGGCTTTCCATGGCATGCTGCATCTTCCATAATTTGGCTCTTGTAAAACTCTGGATGTTTATGTTCCCCATGCCGAGAAGGATCACCCCTCTATTTTCTGCATGTCATCGCTGTGGAGAAATTATTGTGTGCCCCTGGGCACTACAGCTATAGGCTGCTCGTTAAGGCTCTTCCCCCTCACCGCCACCATCCAGAGTTTTGCAAGAGCCAAGTTATGGAAGATGCGGCATGCCATGGAAAGCCAGCAGTCCTCAGCTTTGGTTACTTTGTGCCTGCCCATAACCCGCATTAGTCAAATCCCTATATTAATAACGGTTGAAGCTATCATAAGAAGTAGCCAGCATGACACTTGTGCTGCTTCCATGCTAAAAATAATAATTATATAATAAATAGTGTGTTAAGTTGATCAGACTTAGCACTACACATGTACCTGCATTGGTTCTTTATGTTGTTGGGCTTTCTCATTTGCTTCATGACTATGTAACAGATTTTATTATTCTATAATATATGTGTCTTTCCTATGTTCCCCTTTGTCTACTTCTTGCTAGGGATGGGCATGGGGGCTGCCTAGCCTGATTCAAAATCGGCTTTGGTTCAATTGGTCCAAGTTATTAATCATGGTTGCCTGTTTGCATCCTAAAATTGTTGAGGTCCGGTCGTATGAGGTCCGGTCGTTTCCAAAGCCTTTATTGGGGGTAACCTGACCAACAACCAACCTCTTGCTTTGCATATTCTGATATTTCAAATGTTATCCTAAATCTTATATGTATGTGTGCTCAAGTCTAAATAAAATTTTAAATATTGAGACAAATTTTAAAATGATTAAAATATAGTTTGGTTTAAAAGTTGTGCCCTTAGGTCTAGAACTATGGTCTTAACGGTTAATGAATTAGTGACTTTATAAACTTGTGATTTAATTGTTGGAATAGACAAATAGTATAGAATATAAATTGTTTAAAAGAAATACTTGTAAGATCATGAGAGTACTTCAACTATTATCACTATAACTCAAATAAAAGATAACGTATATTTAATGATAGTTTTTGAAAATCGAAGTTTTCAATTTGTTTGAGGAAATATGATTAGGAACATGCTTATATATTACTTGTTTAGCAAAACATAGCTTTAACTTATCATACTTAGCAAAAACGAGCTTTTCAAGTTTTGTTTGAATGATAAGATATCAAAATAGATGGACGATGACCATAGTTTTTGTTCACTGTATGGCCAAAGAGAGGAATTTTGTAATACTGTAAAGATTTGAAAATGAAAGTAATATGTTGAAAAAAAAAATAAAGATATGATATTTGAAATAAGAAAATATTAATAATTTGTAATTCATTCTTCTGAATCTTAAGTAAGTTTCAAGGTGCCTTAATTCAATTATAACCTTATTGTGGTTTGATCTTGTCTTGCTTAAGCTTTTTAAATATGTGTGTGTGAGCATTCATGAATTGAAAAAGTGATTGTATATGCATGATTACATAAATTCTATATGCTTAAGAATAAAATAAATCATTTCTATCATAACATATATCTAGGGAGCAATGAAAAAGAAACATTTGTTGGTAAATGTAAAATCTCATCTAATGAGTCACTCAAAGGTGTAATGAAAATATAGGTAGCAAGGGAAGGCCACAAAGAAATGAATGTTTGGAAAAATGTGAAATATGAATTTATAATCTAAAAAATGGAAAATGACATGCTCAATGCAAATTAAGATATACATCAAGTGTGTTTAGATGTTTCTGGGTTGGTGTTCGCACCCCACCCCTTTCTCAAAGGGGGTCGAAATGCGAATCAGCAAAATTCTTTTAAAATTGAAATTTTAAAGAAAAATTTTCAAGAGAAAAGGATCTGCCCATCGGTACGAGGTCCAACCGTTCCTGCCACGTTTAAGAGGGGTAATTGGACCAAGGACTAAGGATTACTTTGATCATGTACGAGTTATTGGTGCAAATCCTATATGCTTGTGCATTGAGATTTTGGATTCAAGAACCAAAATTCATTTTGAATAAGTGATTTGAACTTGTTTTGAAAATAAATTTGAAGATTGGAGAGTTTTCTATTTAATTTAAAAATCATTGTTTTGGTGTCATTTGATTTGAAATCTGCAATTCTTGAGGATTTTAAAGATTTGAGATTGAGTTCTTTGTTGTAAACTCAATATGATGAGTTGAAATGATGATCAATTTTTGGTAAAGTACCTAAGTTTCCTTAGCAAAGAAAATTGATTTGGAGTTCTTCTTTAGATAGAACATAGGTTCCAAATTGTTAGAAAACATATTGTTTTCTAAACATATTTTGGTCAAGATTCTGAATGCATTGCTTGTGTTTTCTTTTGAAATTAAGTGAAGTTTACAAATTTTTGTTGCAATATGACTTGGCTAGTTTTTGCAACTCAAAGTTTAATCACTTAACTTCTTGAGAATGTGTACGTGGTGCTATTGATTTTAAGTGAAAGTGAATGCATGAGATGAGAAGGGAAACTATATGAAACATTCATTCTTCTCTCTCTTATAATCTCTCAAGCTTCATTCATTGCAATCATACGTCATACAATCTATGCATGAAGATTGACTTTTATTAAATGTAGGACTTTCTCTAAATGTGCTTATTATATTATTAAGCGCATGAATTAGAGATATAGTCCATAAGCTTGAGTCATGGATGAGAAACTCAAAACAATTAAGAATTAGGCAAATGAGGATGAAATCAAACTCTAAAATATGGAGGAAATGTGAATATCATCTTTTTTCTTCAAAATTATCATAAAATCAGATCTTATTCTGATTTAAATGGATAAAACTTAAAATATTGATTCTAAGAGTGTTCGACTCTTTGGGAAATGATGAAATTCAGTTTTACTCCATATGAACTAAGCATCAAGTTGGCAAAAATCATGTGCCACATGTTCTCATTCATATCATGAAGTTCTAAGAACCTTTCTTTCTCCCCAAAATCAAACAAAATTTCATATTCTTGTCCTAGAAGATCCATTCATTAATTGGACTATGAAAACACTTTTGATCTTGTTCTTTAAGGGATACAAAGACTATGGTCTTTCAAATGTGATCTTACATTATTTTTGAGACTCAATCAATCACAAGTAAGTCTGAAAGTTAGTTGAGGAAATCAGAAATTTCTAAAAGGCTTTTAGAGAGGCGATTAGGTCTTTTTATTATCCTTCAAAATATAACCACTTTATGGCTGAAAATTGGCATCACAAATATATAAAATTTGACATTCTTAAGCTAATTCCCATAAAGCATTGTCTAATTCCAGCAACTTGCATACATTTTACGTATGGATTGCTGAAATTAAATAAAAATGGAATGAAAATGATTTCATAGCCTTGCACTATGAAAATCAACAAAATGATTCCCCTTTTTTAAAAACCAGTTTGAAAACGTGTTCCAACATGATTTTAAAGGAGGAAAATGATTTTTAAGAAGAGATTGCATGTGTATATATATAACAATATATATATATATATATAACAATATATATATATCTTACTCTTCAAAATGGAATTTAATCAAGAGACCGCATGACTCATAAATCATGATGATTCATGGCTGGGTTCTTTTACGTAGGAAGATTGAAAACTTGTTTCTAATCTCCTCTACCACCATTGGTCAATTAAATTGAAAGACATGAATCTGAACGACTTTAAATGAGAAAGAAAACAACAATACTCAAGCTAATTCATCCCTAATGTTGTCATGCAAGAGTGGATCACATTCATAAGAATGTATCCATCCCTAATAGGCGTTTTCATCACATATGTTGTAGCAAAATCACTCTCTCTCACCGTGGGATTCTCTCATGGTGAGGATTTGAAAATAGTTTTAAGCTTATTGTTTTGAAATGGGTGTGGCCTTGGTGCCCTTTTCAAAATTTGATACATTGGTTAGTCTTTTAGAAAAACCGACGCATGCATGCATTATGCATTAAGATGTACATTTGATCGTATGTTCTCCCCAGCTGGACATCATTCCCAGCAATAAAATAAATGAAAATAAACTCACCCCCCAAATTGCTTAAATTAAAATGAACCAACACCTCCTTCTTGGGAACTTGCTGAAGACCTTGGGGACTTGTAAAATGAGTTAAAGAGGGTTTAATGGCTCTAATTTGACAATTCTTAGCCCATTTACACGAGCTAGGTGGGCTGGGCTAGGTTTGGTCGATATTGGTTCAGACCTAGCTGACTAACTTTGACCAAAATTTTGAACGAAAATGCCCTCACACAGGGTTTTTCTTTATTTTATGCTATTTATTTTTTTCTTTGTTTGAAATCGAGCTTGTTAGGTTAAAACCTAGTTACTAAGCTCCAAATGTCATTGAATTATGATAATTCAATTCAAATTTGAATAAAATTTGAAAATTCTATCAAATTTGGTTCGAAAAGGGTATTTTCATCCATAACTTGATCAAAAAATGGATTTCAACTGAATCAAACTTTGGTTTGAAATATTGAATTTTAATTTGGTATTTGATTTATGTATTTGACAAATCTAAATGTATATTTGTCTTTTATAAACCAATTTAACCTCTGTAATATCAATTTGATCATAGAAAGGTAAAATTATCGAGATTAGTTAATTTCGACCAATTGACCAAAGTCAAAGCTCATTTGTGAGTAGTTTGACTTTGTTTAAGGTACTTTAATAAATTTGAGCTAAGAAAGCTCTTAATTGAGCTGAATTATACTTCGACGGAGTCTAGTCAAAGTGGGTTCGATTCGGTCAAAGTCTATTTTCATCCACTGATTGGGTTGCGGGATAGACCCACCCTTTTGACTGTGCTGAGCCCAAGTTGACCGAACGTAGCTGGAATCGGCACCACATTAGCGTGCTCCCGGGTCAAACCTACTTGGATTAAGTAGGTTAGGTGAGTTTGACCAGTATAGTTATTGCTTTTTGGAAATTGACTCCTCTTTAAAGAGGACCTAGTTAAAGAAGAGAGAGAGACATAAATGTCTCTCTTTTCCTAGGTATCTCATTCATTTCTCCTTAAAAATGACTTTTCTTCATTTAATTGAGAGACCATATTTTTTTTTTAAATGGGGGGGCATGACCCCTGGGGGGCCCTTGACCACATGGGCTAGGTGGGGCCCACACGTGGGTCCCATGTAGCTTTCTAGACTGAATTAGATCCAATTCTTGGATTCAAGTCAAAATTTGAATTTTGCAATTGGATTTGGATTTCAAATAATGACATTTGCAATTGGATTTGTATTCCTGCATTGGGATTTGTGTCACAGGTTAAATTGAATCTAAATTGTTCTTTAGATTCAAAATTAGCTTTGAAATTGTAATTTTTCACAATTTTTTTGTAAAATTTTGATTTCGCTTTAGTTTTGATGTGAAAAAATTTGGGGTGTTAACAGTTGGACATGTCTCAACTTTAAATGACGAAAATAGAAAAGTAACCAACCCTAAATCCTCACATCATAATACACATCCACAGACAATCAAGCTACTGAAATAGCGAATTAGATAAAGAAAAGAAAATATAGAGATACGATGAGAGAGTGAGGATAGATAAAAAGAAATTAAAAGAAGGAAAGAGAAAAATAAAAATAAATATGAGAGAAATAAAGATAAAGAGAGACACAGAGGGTGGGAGAGGGAGATTTGAAAGAGGAAAAATTAAAAGGAGAAAAAAATGAAAAGAAAAATAACAAGAAAGAAATAAACAAGAAAAATTAAAATGAGAAACATAAATTAAAATGAAAGAAAAAAATTAAGAATGAAAGAAATAATGTTAAAATGAAGAAAAGATGAGTAAAAAATGAGATAAAAAGAAGTTAAAATGTAAAAGAGAAAAGTTAAAATGAGAGAAAAACAAGTTTAAAAGGATAAAAGAGTTAAAAGAAATGAAAAAACAAGTTAAAGTGATAAAAGATAAGTTAAAAGAGAAATAAAAAATCTTAATCAAAACAAAAAATGAAGAAAACATTTGCCTCGGTCATGCTCCCAGGGCTTCAAAGAGGATACTTCAAGTTGCCTCCAAGGTCTCTTCTTCTGGTAAATGAATACTTCAAGTTGATGATGAAGAGTGGCAAGCAAGAAAAATTTAGAAAGAAGAAGAGAAAGAAGAGGAGAAGAAAATGAAATCTAAAAGATAAGAGAAGGCTCAAAGGCTTGAAAAGGTGATAGATTAGGGCCCGTTTGATGGCAGGGAAGAATTTAACGTTGTAAATTTACCATGGTGGAAAAATTTACGGCATGAAATTTTTCTCTCTTCCAATCTGAGGCCCAGTTTGATGACAGGGTAGAATTTAACTTGGTAAAATTAACCCTGTTTGATGTACAAGGTAGAAAATTTAAGAGACTTTTTTCAAGACTGTTAGTAGTAGTTTGTTTTTTTTTTCTCCTCCCCAATTACATAGATAAAATTTACTATGAAAAACAAATGCAGCAAATAATACAACAAATAACAATGCAAGGCATGAAGGGCGAACTATAACAACTTGAAAACCTCATATATTTACCGCATCTTAGAACTGAGACATCGTACATAGTATATAAAGACTGACAGAAGGATGGTGTTGGTTGTGGCTCTTCTAGTTTTTGCCCATTTATGACAATCATCAAAGTCATCCTTTAGCTTCAGGCTTTCGGCATTATGGCAATTACATTTGTGCAGCCAGATAGTAGAGTAGAGAGTACATTTGATGAACAACTTAGCCAGCCATGAGAAATCAGATAGAAAACATTTTTAAGGTGTAAGCACAAGCGCACATAGCATTAAGACTCCAATGTCTTCTTTCAGATGCTTCACATCTTTGACGGAATATGTTGTGCTTTCCTATTTGTTTTAGGTTTCATGATGCATCAGTCAAGATCTACTATATTGATATTTTGCAAAATTATAAAATCTCACATGTGCATATAACTACTACAAGGAAAAAGATATTTACTAATGCATTGCTTGTGTTAGTGAATGTCCCTTCTAATGCATCTCCTGCATTACAAACTCTATTTTAAAGGCTTCATTACAAAAGGCTTTTCTTAAGCAATTGCTGTGGGTTAGTATTAATTATTACTAATGCTGATTTATGGTCGTTACTAACACATTGTCTGAGTTAGACAAGGCTTTGCTTACGAAATATCATGCGTTAGTATTAACTGTTGCTAACAAAGTTTGTGTTCATTTCTAATGCAATTAATACATTACTAATTATTAACTGATTTTTTTTAGCTACCCAAATGGGTGTCTACCTGTTTTTCAATACAACCAGAATATTTGCATCTCATCGTTACTAACTATTAAATCTTGTTCCTTCACCACTTCAACCTCCATAAAAATGATTTTTAGTCTTTTGCCAGATATGGCTCCATCTGTCTAGCACGGCACAAAGTTCAAGAACTGAAGAGGCCCTTAAATGTTGCAGAACCAGGGTGCCATGGCAGCCAATACAATTTGGGAAGAGAAAGCAGTTTAACTATGAGAGGCGAAGCATGCTCTTTCATTAACTGACCTCATATGTCATGTGCTAGCATCATTTTACCAAGACATCAGAAGCCATAAGATTCTCCATTGATTCATCAAATATGCCATCGGTTCCATGTTTGATGTTGAAGCCTGCTCCCACCAGCTTGTTTGAGGATACGCTATGCTTGACTTTTGTAGGAAGAATCTGCAGGTATATTCAACTAAGGCACTAAGAATTTCATAATGTCACAAGATTGTTATTCAAAACTTGGTAAAATGTTTGCACTTTGTTTTTGCAATTCAGTTATGTTTCACATATTTCTTCAAATCCTGCTCTAACTCAGGTTCCAAGCTTTTCAGTTCCCTTTGAACCCAATCTCAACCTGCTAATTCACCACCAAAATAATAGCTTTCAAAACAGTCGCAACTAAAATTGACAACCTGTCTCAAGGAATGCACCGCTGGGCTGGTGGCCTGTTAAGAGCATGTCATCAGCTCCATACTCGTGGGGTGCTGCCTCCTGTGCCTTATGGAGGTAGAGCATGACGTCAAATTGAAGGTGCACTTACTCTATCCCAGGCACCGATGCAGCCTTGGACCCAATAAGCATGAAAAAAATTTGATTGGGGGGGGGGGGTGCGGGAGGGGGGTAGGTTGTCCCTCTTATTTAAAAATAAAATAAAATAAAATTGACAACCAAAAATTTTTAGGAACGTGTTAGTACAAAGATATCTAGAAAAATAATACCTGGTTACAAAATCCACAACAGCAAAACCATATCTAGACTACAAAAGCATAAAAAATAAACAATAAAAAACTTTTGGCAAGTGAATAAAATTAAAATTGATAAACAAAATTAAAATTACCTGCACATGTTTCGGTGGAGAATGACGATTTAAGAGAACTTAAAATAGTTCCCAAGGAAAAGTACTTTTGTCAGGAAGTGTCAAGTATGTTCAATCTATTGCCTGCATGTAAAACTCATTATTTTGATACAAGTGAAACACATAAAGTAACATGAATAATTGAAAGAAACTCATTTAAAGGATACTGTTCACCCAACTGACTGGCTTGCAAAAACAAAATATGTGTGTATTCTACTTACAGCCATCTGTTTCTTCCATTTTTTGTTTTTCCTTAAGTCCTTCATTTGAAGCTAGAAAAAAGTACAAAATCTTTCACTTAGATTATAAAGTTCAAATTGGAAGACCGTGGCAAGCCCTTTGGTGTGATGAGCAACCAATTAAAAGAGGAAAAATCAAAGCTTGATGAAACTAGTTCATGGAGTGAAAACCTTGAATTATCAAGTTCTAGTCATAGCATAAATTTCAAGGAAGTAGCACAACCCGCCCAGATCTCTAACAGCAAATCTTTGTTTGAGAGACTCAATAAGCAACTCAAGGAATTTAGTACAATTTTTAGCCACGAAAATATCATCAACATAAACTGGGATGACTGTTAAATATATTTTTGTTCCTGAAAATAAAGAGGCAAGTCTGTCATAGAACTTATATGACCAGGATGCAAGAGTGTCATTTTTGGCTCTTGAATTCATGCCCTTGGAGCCTGTTTTAAGCTATACAAGGCCTTGTTTAGCTTGCACACATAGGTACAGTTTCTCTATTAACACATCCTATTGGTTGAGACATGTAAACAGTCTTAGAAAGTTATTCATTTAAGAATGCATTGCTCACATCCAATTGTCCATCATTCCAACCACAAGCAGCAGCAAATCCAAGAATAATTCTAGTAGAGGTTGTTTAACCACATGACTAAACTTTTCACAAAAGTCCATCTCCTTCTTGAAGAAAGCTTTTGGCCACATGTCTGGACATATATCTCTCAACTGTGCCATTTGACTTTCTTTTAATCTTGGAGACTGACTTGCATCATACATTTTGAATATTCTGTGGTGGCACGAGAGTCCATGGCTCATTCCTTTTTAGGGCTTGAATCCTTTTCCATGCCACAAAACAAAAGAGGATTTTTAATGTCCTCAAGGTAGGAAGCGGGTGCAGTTTCAGGTATACTACTCTCCAACCATGGTTGTAGACAATGCATACTTGGACGCAAAGACTTTTGGTTTTCTAGGTCTATCAAGGTTCCTAATTATCATGGAATGAGTTTTCAGGTTTGTTGGGATGCTCTAGGTATAATGGCGGCATTATCAAGAACTGTTTGTTGTGCCAATGGTTCAGACTCATGAGGCATGTTATGACTAGAAGTTGACAATTCAAGGCTCTTTGGTTCTGGTTTAGAGGTATTTTGATCATTTTTGTATCATTGATCCTTTGTGGGTTTCATCACTACTCAATGGTAGGTTCTACCTATAGATGAGAATGGGTCAGCCTTGTTCTCTTGGAGACGTGCCATCTCCTTACTTTTGTCAAAGCAAATTCATGCTTGTTGAAAACCATAACACTTGAAATAATGTCTTCGTGAGTCTCAACAGTGATGGGTTAATCTATACATCCCAAAAAAATATCTTCTAGACTAGCAGCCTGATTTATGTATTGTAAAGTCTTAAGTCTTTTGAAAAGAAGACAACCAAAGGTCCTCAAAAGGAGTAGTCAAGCTATTTTCCAAACATGCCTTCATTAGGACTTTGTTGATTTAGAATGGATGCGGTAGCCAATTAGCAAGACAAATTGCTGTAGAAAAAGGCATATGTCTAATGATGAGTTGGCATCCAGATATAAGCCATAAAAGTTATGGTGGTATCAACAATAGGTTATGCTTCCTTTCTCAGATCCTGTTTTGCTCTTGTCTGTGTGGGAAAGAATATTTATGGCCTATTTACGGGCTACTTAACCTCTTAATGAAAGATCAACTTTCATCTCCACCATCTGAGAAGGTATGTAAGTTGTTTTTCTACAAGTTTTTCAACAAACTATTTTAATCTTTTGAATGCATCTGATATGTCAGATTTTTCTTTTAAGCATGTAGACCCAAGTGAATCTAGAATAGGCTTCAAAAATATAATGCAAAATATATTTCTTCACATTCTGCAAACTAGAGATGGCCCACACATGACTAAACACAAGAGGCCGTAATTTAGAATAATCAACAAGTTTGAATAGAATTTTTTGCATTTTTCCACATTAACAAGCTGGACACATAAGTAAACTTATAATTATTATGTGAAAAACCAAAATTTATAACAACCTTGTCAATAATGTTCAAACTAGCATGACAAAGTCTATAACACCAAGTATCAAAACTAGTATTCTCTACTACAAAGCAAATTTCAAACTTTTATTGAGAGCATTGATTTCTAACTTATAAAGACCATTCTCAGCCTCGCTACTAAAGTACTGCTGCCCTGAATTTTTTGTCATGTTTCTAATGTTGCTTGCAATCAAATTCAAACATTACTCCATTGCCTTTGGCAAATTTTTCCACAAAAAGAAATCTTTATTGACAGGAGGAACATAGATTTTATCCAACATAAATTTTGATCTACTACAACTAACAAAAGAGCTCCCAATGTTAGATGCTGACAAACATATCCCATTGCCAACTTTGACTGATAGTTTACCTTGATATTATGAGTAGGTGAAGAAAACATTTAGATTTGAACTGATAGATAAGACACACCAAAATCTTGGAAGACCATCTGAATCCATGTTTGTCGCAATATCGGCACACCACCTAAATCCATGTTTACCATATGTTTGATGATTAAATCAGTCAAGACCTCTTGCTCTAAGTGGACCTCTACCTCCTCTATATCCTCGATAGTTTTCATTGCCACTATTGCAAGAGCGAAAGAGAAACAACTTTTTTGACATATGTTCATTCGCAGATTCACAAAAAAAAAACCTTGTGAGGAAAGAAAGAACCTGCGTAATTTAGACATAAAATATGATTTCCTTGAATTAAAAATGGCACAAGAATGGAATTGTAATTGGAGGACAGGTGCCACAAGATATATATATTTCTATATGAAGTATAATATCATTAATTGAGAGATGCCTTTTAGCAATACTCAACTATTGCAGTTCATCATAGCAGTCTGCATGTATTCATTGATAGATTTACTATGTTCTTTTAAGCTATAAAGTAGTTTTTTTAACTACATCACATGGGCTCTTGAATGAGCAGGATAGAAGTCATAATTTCAAAGCATTCTGCACCTCAAGTGATGTTTCCAAACCGGTGACTTGAGTGTGAATAGTGTTAGAAGGTGATGAGATGATCCAACTTAGGAGAAGCTCGTCATGATGTTGCCAAGTAACATATTTCAGGCTTTTGGTTTCCTTATCAATTTGTACCTCGACACCTGGACTTCCACTGGTGCCGACAACTTCATTTTTACTACTACAAACTACTATGCGGAATGGGGATGGGATCAAGAACAAGAGGAAATCGGTGGTGGAAGAGGGATGGGAGGGTTGGTTTCATCTAGTTCGGGTGATGGTGAAGGCAGTGAGTCACTAGGGTGAGTGTGAGCAGGAAGACTAGATGTATTTTGTGGTATTGGTAAGGAGGTGGGCGGTTGGGGAATTAACGGTGATCGTGAAGGAGAGATGCGTAAGGGAATGTGTACCTGGACGGTGGGTGTAGAGGGATATGAAGTGGTGGAGGTCGATGCAACTTTAAACAGAAAGACTACTCCATCAAAAATCATATTTCGGTTCACCATCATTTTCTGATTTTGTCTATCATAGCACAAGTAACCTTTGTGTTAATTGCTGTAGCCCAAGAAAACACATTTGGTGGAGGGAAACTGCAGCTCGTGAACATTATAACGCCTAATACATGGGAAGCATGCACATCCAAAAACCTTCATGAATTTGTAATCAGGTGGTCGCCCCAATAAAAGGTGATAGGGGGATTGCATTTTTGCAGTTGGAGAAAACACTATATTGATAATGTATACTGCTGTAGTGAAAGCAAAATCTCAAAACCATTGTGCGATATTGGCATGAGGAAGGTGTGTAAGCCCGGTTTCCACAATATGCCTATGTTTTCGTTCAACACATTCATGAGTATGTGGACAAGAAATTCTACGTTCAATTTCTTGGATTTTGAGAGAAAAGTTTAAGGATCGATATTCCCCACCCGAATCACTTTGAAAAGACTTAATTTTGCAACGAAATTTGTTTTCAACTTGTTTCTTAAAAAGTTTGAAAGACAGGCAGGCAGCACATCAGATTTATTTCTAATAATAAAGATCTAAGTATACCGAGAAAGTGCGTCCATAAAGGTAACAAGTGATATACATGTAATGAATCAACTGGAGCAAGTCCCCAAACATCAAAAAATACTAATCCAAGATGTGCTTCCTATGTATTTTCATATGAATTAAAAGGTAAAGCATGACTGTTTCCTAACTGACATGCTTCACAAAGTTTATTACAATCTTGACAAAACACAGGCAATCCAACCTTAGACAAAATATGACTAACTACTTTCTTCGAAGAATGTTCCAAATGAATGATGCCAAGTATCCATAGTAGTTCTTTCTCCTACTAGAGTCATGGGTATTGTTATCACCCCAAATTTTTTCAAAAATATTGTAGTCGGATTTAATCCGAGACTCAAAACAAATTTGCAATTATTCGATCTAAAATGAATTTTTAAACTAAGTTTAGATCCAAATCAAGCATTTCAAACTCAAAATCCAAAATCAAGTTCAAAACGATAAAGTCTAGTGCTATAAGCATCGCGCGAGCATGCACAGACCTCTCCCTTGTTATATGCTTCGTCTTCGCACCAAAATATGTTTTTGAAGCTTGAAACGAAGCTGACCACTCTTGTATAACAAAAAAAAAAACAATTTTATACACTTTTAAATAAAATAAAAAAAAGTTTGTGCGCTACCATATAAATTTAAGTGGAGGAAAGTTGGTAAATACCAGATCAATTGAGTAAAGGACAAAAAAAAACGAAATAAATTTAATTATTAAAGTATTTCTTGTAGCAATCTAACCATATAAATATGATCTCAAGAGTGACATGGTGAGAGATATATTAAGTTAGTATTTTTTTTCTTCACTTTAGTAATATTTTTTAATAATAAAAAATGAAGGGCTAAAATAATTTGAACTAAAACATGGTTTATATTAAATTAGTTTTTATAAACACATTATGAGGTTCAAATTTTGTTTCAAATAATTTTTAATATAAATTTAAGCTTTACCAATTGGTCTATATATTACCAATTGGTCTATATGATGAAATGAGAAGAAGAGGCTGCAAACCTGATATTTATACCTACACTGAAATGATTCGTGGTCTTTGTGTTCATGGGAAAGTAGAAGAAGCTGAAGAAATTTTTAGGAAGATCCAGAAATATGGTGTAACTACTGACCATGTCCCCTTTCATATCCTCACCAAGAGGTATTCAGAATAAAAGAACCAACAAAAGCATATCTTCTATATGAGCAGATGAAAGCAAAAGGACTTGTGAGCCAGTATTCTACCTACTATATACTCATTTCTGGATGAAGGAAGCATGTGAAGTACTGAAGGTATTAATTTCTAGGTCTGTAGAGCAGTAAAGTTAATTGGCTTACTGATGCGTAATGCATTGACGATTTGAGTCTCAGACATATAACAAACCATCGCTGAAAGAATTAACTGGAAAATTGTTCATATTTTAGCAATTTTCCATGATTGTCAAAGGTCAAAAAGTTCAGCTGATTGGGCTTCAATGCCTAGCTTCCCTTCGTGTGGCAGGTTTTGTAGCATGGTAACCTTGGCGACAAAGGGAACACCAAAGGGTATCATTTTGAACAGTTCATTTGGGGTTAAAGATTGTCATACAAGAGTGATGATCCCACAACACAAAATTTGGTCATTCCAGCGAACTCCATGTTAGAATGTACAGGAATGCA
This sequence comes from Nymphaea colorata, assembly GCF_008831285.2. Lineage (NCBI taxonomy): Eukaryota > Viridiplantae > Streptophyta > Magnoliopsida > Nymphaeales > Nymphaeaceae > Nymphaea > Nymphaea colorata. The sequence continues at coordinate 12,341,108 of NC_045140.1, forward strand.
ATTTTTTGATTCAGTATGGATAAAAGATCCTCCTATGTTATAGAACTCTGTGTCAGAATGAATGTATGTTGTCCACTGTCTTTCTCATATTTTAATTGTATTTGCTCATTTGCTATTTTTACTGTGTGTGACCTACTTCTCAAGCATGTCCACCTAATGCTGCTTGTTGAATTTCTGACATTGGTTCATGCTCGTCTTAAAAAACTACCAAACAGTATGTCAATTCTAACTTCTAAAGGTCTAAGCTGTCTAATTTGCATGCTTTGTGAAATCTTTGAGATTGCCTAGTTGCTTGTTCACAACTTTGCTTGCCAAAACTTTTTTTTAGTTCCTTCTTCTAGTGACACCATGTTATTTCGTCTAGTGTATTTGTTAGACACTGCCATGAGCATCCACCTTTTTTTAGGCAGATTGGGGTTAGGCAGATGCCTACCAGATGATGTCAAGAGATGCACCTCAATATTGAATTTTTGACATCTTTAACTTTGAAGATCATAACTCCCTGCCCTAACTAGGTGGACGGACCTCTTGTTGGCTACAAGGGTTTATTTTTGAGGAGCTTTATTTGTCAAAGGCTCTTCTCTCATACTCTGGTGTTTTTGTGACGTGTATAAGCCTCCACTGTAATATGATTGCTTACCTTTTCTTTGCCTTTGTGAATACACAACCCATATTTATGATATTTTTCCATGCCTGTTTCTTTCTTCTTTTCCAGTTTTCTTTTCTCTCCTCTTTTTTGCAAACTGTAAGTGTAATAGATGGCCGTGCAAATACTTGCATCAAAAGTTTAGGGTATATGTGATTGCTTGGAGTGTGCTTGCCTGGTGTATGTTCACACTAGGGTGTGCTTTCACCCTAATATTGGAGGAAAGTCAGAACTTCCCTCTCTGTCTTTCTTTTGTCAGTTTCAAGTTTGAAACTTTTATGTCTGTGAAGTCAGTCCTCGACTTCCTCACCCATGTGTTTGATTTCCTTGTATATGATGCAAACTTTATATGAACTCAAGGTTATTAAAGTGATCAAAACCTGGCGTTTTGGTGGAAATGCAAAATATATCCCTCTTGTGGTGGTTTTGAGGTCAATGTAAAGGCAGCAGCGAGAAAAGGAAGAACCAAAGGTTCTTTCGTTCTCTCTTTGTGGTTTATACATTGTAAGATACTGCGAGCTTTGAGCTTCACCCCAAAAGCATGGACAAGCTGAAGTTCTGTAATTCTTTTTTCTTCTAAAGTAGAAGAGGAAGCCATGTATTGAATTTTCATCGCATTAAACCGCATGTTTCCCTCCCTATCCCAAGACGTAAAATGAGGTCATTTGCAACCAGTTTGAGTTAAGCCAGCTATACTTACTGTTGCTTTGTTATCAATGTAAGATTCAAATCTTGACCCCTTAAACCAAAACAATCCTCACCCATGAGTGTGGCAGGTATTTGCTTTGTGCAGCCTCAGACCTAAGGGCAAGTTTGATTACCCATATTTCTTTTACTTCGGCCAATGTCTAAAAGGGTGGACTGCAATGATGTATCTCCTACTGTTACTGTTGAGGTTTCTTACCCTTTTTATGTAATTCTCATTTCCCTATAGAAGGATCATATTTTTTGGGCAAGTTCTTTCAAGTAAGTGATGAGTTTCTTAATAGAAAAGTGTTATCTTCCTTGCCTAGAAAGTGTGTCTCCCACCAGTTAACCACTCTTCTAGAGCAATTCCCTTTAACGGTCTTCATTGTAGTGGTGAAAGATTTTGAATGAAAAACAGCAGTGTGAGATTTTCTCACCATGGATGTAGGTGGTATAGCCGAACCACGTAAGTTTGGTGTTCTTGTGTGATTGCTTGCTGGATCTCCTTTGTGAAGATAATCTGTGACATGGTATCAAAGCATGGTTACCTCAAGCAAGTGCAAGTTTCATCCCTTTCCTTTTGTTCATGGTTGAATCTGAAAATCTTCAGTCTATTGCAAACGATGTTACCCTAGAATGAAGGAATGGGAGTGTCGATCAGAATAATTTTCTACACATTGCTAGCAAACCTTTTTCAGGGACAGATTATCTCAGTTGGCCAAAATCTGTAAAACTATTCCTATGTGGTCGAGCTAAGTTGGGGTACATCAATGGGAAAATTAAAAAACGGGCTACTTCTGATCCTAGTTTTGAAAAGTGAGAATCAGAAGATGATACGGTCATTGGTTGGTTGTTAAGTTCAATGATTTTGGAGATTACAAGAAGTCTCATGTATACTACGATCACCCAAGAAATATGGGACAATGTAAAAGAAGTGTGTGGTATAACCTAGCTGAGTCTACGAGCTACAACAAGAGATTCACAACTTTAAACGTGAAGGACAATCATTCAACTTATATATCGCAACATTGTGTGAAATGTTCTATGAATTGCAGCAATATTGCCCTCTGTCCGATGGCACTTCCAAGACACACTTTGAAGAAGATGAAGTTTTTAAACTCGTCGCTGGTCTTGATCGGATTATGAGCAGTTTATGAGTGAAATTATAATGACTTTAGTGCTGCCATCCTTCGATTTTGTGTACTCATTGATCCAACAAGAGCAGCCATGAAGAAAAGTTATGAATTCAATGCCCAGGGTTAAAGATGATCCACATAAGCAAATGGCGATGCAAGCTGACATAGAAAAATCAGTTCTTCACACAGACAAATCTAGAGCTAATGAAAGCTCATATCGTGCTAAAGGGCACTTGAAGTTCAAGTGCATTAAAAGCTGAATCTGCCAATTGTGCTACCAAAGAACCATTAAAAGCTGAATCTGCCAATTCTGTGACCAAAGAGGATTTAGCGTGTTTTTTTTTTTTTTGAGCAAATGACTATGGCCAGCCTGGGCACTACCAACCTAGCATCAATTCGTCCAATGCCTGAACCATCTACAAGTACAAACAACGTAAGTGCTCAACCTCTTATGTTTCACATGCACTTGATTTAGATTGGTTTGTCGACTCTTGTGCATCAGATCACATGATGAGTCAAGATCTTGTTTTAGATTGCTTTAAGCATGCTCAATCTATTTACACTACCAATGGTTCTAGTACGACAGTCAATGGAACAAGTAAATTTCTTTAATTATAATAGTGCTTCAGATGTACTTGTTATCCTCAAAATTGCTGCTAATCTTCTATCTATTAGTAAGTTCACAAACACTTATGGTTGTTTAGCTATTTTTCTCCTAAAGATGTTCTTTTTTAGGTCATGAACACAAAGAAAGTGATTGGTAGTGGCATTGAATGAGATGGTCTATATATTGTCAAGTAGCTTGGTAAAGCATTTCTAGGATCTAAGTCAAGTTTAGAATAGTCTTTTGCATTCTTGGTGGGGACAGGCACCACATAGAGTTTTAAAATCTTTAATTCCATACTTGTCTAGTGATGATTTATCTTGTGAAGCGTGTGAACTTGCAAAGTCTACTAGACTTTCCTTTAAGAGTTCAAATTCTAAATATAAGGGTTTGCTTGATCTTGTTCATTCTGATGTCTGAGGACTTGCCCTAGTTGACTCAGTGTTTGGTTTTCGATAGTATGTTACTTTTATTGATGATATGTCTTGCATGACTTGGCTATATTTATTAAAGCACAAACATGAAATAGCTTTAGTTTTTAAATGTTTTTATAATATGATAGTCACTCAGTATGACTTTCAAATTAAGTGTGCTAAGATCAGATAATGCAGGAGAGTACACATAATGAAGAATTAATAACCTTTTTGATATTCATGGTATATGGCACAAAATTATCCTTCAAACACTCTTCAACAAATTGGCATAGCCGAGCGCAAGAATAGGCATTTACTCAATATTGTCTGTTCTAATTTGTTTCAAATGAATGTTCCTCCTATTTTTTCTAAGCACATGTTGTTTCTGTTGCTTACTATCTTGTTAATCGCTTACCTAGTTCAAGTTTGGAAAATCAATTTTCTAGGGAAATTTTGCAAAAACAAAAAATTGTCAGTAAGTCATGTCAAGGTTTTTGGGTGCAACTGTTTCTTTGGATGGTTCTTTTTGAATCTTATAGTCCTGTGATTGTCTGAACTTCATGGTGTGCAGATGATACACAAGATGATGAACATGAAACTAAAGTTAGCCTGCAAAAGGGATTGGATCATTTCAAGGCACACAGACACTGTTGATCTCTCTGACTTTCTATTGAACTTTTGAGATATATCAGTTGTAAGAGGATTCCATATATCAGATGCAGCTCAAAAACATCTTCTTAGCAGTTGCTAATCCTTTAATGTCATTTCTTTTGTTCATTTCAGGTATTAATAGAAAGTAATTCAATTTCAATTGAAAGAAAGATAGTTTGAAAAGTATATCAGGAGAATAGTCCTGTATTTATTGCCTCTTCCTCAATCATCTAAAATACACAGCAATTGGAGGACTTCGCAATTCTAAATCTTCCTCCCATTAATCCTTAAACCAGTGTTGTATGTTTTGTACGATACGGGGCCGTATCGTACGATACATATCGTATCGTTTAAAAAATACGATACGATACACCCCTTGTATCGTAAATAGAGATGTATCGTACCTGTATCGTATGATACATACGATACGGACCGATTTCAAAAAAGGGGGCCTTGATTCCACCATTTTCGAATTTTCTTTACAGAAATCTGCCCCTTCTTCATTTCTAACATAGAGATTGTGTTGTTGTGGAGGGATCATCGATTTCCATTGTTAAATCATCAATTTTCAAAGTGAAAACATCGATTAAACCATGGATTTGTGTGTGGGTGGCTGATTCCCATTGGGAGGAACGAGTTTTTTTAAATCGTGAAAATAAGAAGAAGATGAGAATGAGAATAAATTTGATGACGATTATGAATGAGAGTCGAGAGTGCTTTCATTTTATATGTATTGACATTGCACATTTTCACAATTTCATTATCTTGATGAATTTTGATGTTTATGAATGATGAACTACTGTAACTTTGTAGCAATAATAAGTCTATCATTCTGTAAAACATAGTTTTTATGAAGAACATATTATTCTTGATTTTTCAATTTTTTTGGAATTTTTTCTGATTTATTAAAAAAAATGATACGATTACGATATTTTACGATACAACATATCTTAAAGCCAGATCGATACAGCTTACGATACGCTTTTTATAACATTGCCTTAAACAACTTGTAATTATCATGCTCAAAATCGATGGTATTCCACCTTGTGGCTGGCACGAATTCCATCTCTTTTCTTGTTTGCTAGATTCTATATGCAGTTTAGGGCTTACCGCTGAATTGCCAACTCTACAAGTAAAAGTGGATGTTCCAATATATCTCTTGCCATTTCTCAACTTCAGAGATTACAAGGTTGCCTGAGGTGTGGGACAAAGTTCTCTTCTACCATCGGCAACAAATTTCTCCACTGCATAAGTAGCTGTTTGCTGTAGGTTTTTCATAATCTTCCTTTTCCTCTCTTCTGTTTCTCTCTTTATCTCTCTCTCTCTCTCTCTCTCTCTCTCTCTCTCTCTCTCTATATATATATATATATATATATATATATATATATATATATATATATATATATATATATATATATATAGATATATGTATATATATATATGCGATTTGACCGGCCATTTGCTACCTCTGTCTTTATGGAGGCATTTGGAGAAAGAGAGCGGGCGCACTCCTCTTCGACTTTGTAGATGCTATTCCAATAACTTCTTGAATGGTTACATGATTCAGAATTCTTTTGTGCAATATTAGTATGAATCTTGTGAACCCAAAATTTTCTTGTGCAATATTAGTATGAATCTTGTAAATCAAAAATTTTCTTGTGCAATTTCTCCACTCTTTCATACTGTTACATTCGCAAGTCCATTCAAACTCACTATTCTCAAGCATTCAGAATGAGTAAAGATGCGTTTATTATGGTCTAATGCCCATGAGTTGACCGTACTTGCAAACTAAATTACTGCTTTTTACCTGAAGAAATTGCAGTCATCGTTTCCTTTTTCCCTTTAGCAATTGGAAGAAACCATGCATGTAGATTATTCAAACTCTAATCCCGGCGGAATAAACCATAACAAATCTAGTCTACAATTAGTCTTGGACGTGAGGATTAGTGGATGTAAACAATTGCTGCCCATGTGGTAGAAACATTCACCAAACAGCCATCTATTTCGCAAGTTCTTGCAAATTAGGCGTACAAAGTATTCGATAATGTCATCCAAATAATCAAACTTAGGATGACCAACACTTTGATATACTTGTCGAAAGCTTCTTCAACATGGGCAGCTGATTCCAACTATCAAGCTTTCTCCTAAAAAGCGAACTTGGCTGGATCTTTAATTGCCCAGACCTTCCCTCTCTTGCTCTAACCCTTGCTTTAGTAAATATGTTCCCTAAGTACTAAACAGTGGGTTTTCCAGTTCTCAGTAGGCGACTAAGACCGTTTTCCCATTGATGAAATTAGAAGGAGAAAAACAACAACCATTTTGAAGTTCCTATTTTCACGTTCTTTTTTTAAAACCTTTAACCCGTTTTATTTGAAGAGGTCTATTACACCGACGTCCCAAACAACGCCCCTGTTTTGGATGCTTGTTGTTTTCTTGAAGGAAATCTTAAGCAACAAAATAACGGAATCATAACAAGATATATATGTTAATTCGTTTTGCTTGATGGGGTCCATTACACCGACGGCCGACGGCCGACGTCCCAACCAACGCCCCTGTTTTGGATGCTTGTTGTCATGAAGAAAATTTTAAACATCAAAATAACAAAATCATACCCCCCCCTCTCTCTCTCTCTCTCGAATATATATATATATATATATATATATAGAAGTTGGTAAATACCATACCATTTGGGCAAGGGAGAAAAAATGACCCATTAAATTTAAGTAGAGGAAAGTTGGTAAACACCGGACGAGTTGAGTAAAGGACAAAACAAGACCCAATAAATTTAATTATTAAAGTATTTTTTGTAGCAATCCAACCATGTAAATATGATCTCAAAAGTGACATGGTGAGACATATATTAAGTTAGTATTTTTTTTTCTTTACTTTAGTAATATTTTTTAATTATAAAAATGAAGGGCTAAAATAATTTGAACTAAAACACGGTTTATATTATTTATATATATATATATATATATATATAGAGAGAGAGAGAGAGAGAGAGAGAGAGAGAGAGAGAGAGACAAAAAATGACCCATTAAATTTAAGTGAAGGAAGGTTGGTAAACACCAGACGAGTTGAGTAAAGGACAAAAAAAAAACCAATAAATTTAATTATTAAAGTATTTTTTGTAGCAATCCAACCATAGAAATATGATCTCAAGAGTGACATGGTGAGAGATATATTAAGTTAGTATTTTTTTATTTAGTATTTTTTTATTTACTTTAGTAATATTTTTAATTATAAAAATAAAGGGCAAAAATAATTTGAACTAAAACATGGTTTATATTATATTATATATATATATATATATATATTTATAGAGAGAGAGAGAGAGAGAGAGAAAGAGAGAGAGGGAGAGAAGTTGGTAAATACCATACCATTTGGCTAAGGGACAAAAAATGACCCATTAAATTTAAGTGGAGGAATGTTGGTAAATACCAGACCACTTGAGTAAAGGACCAAAAAAAACCCAATAAATTTAATTATTAAAGTATTTCTTGTAGCAATCTAACCATATAAATATGATCTCAAGAGTGACATGGTGAGAGATATATTAAGTTAGTATTTTTTTTCTTCACTTTAGTAATATTTTTTAATAATAAAAAATGAAGGGCTAAAATAATTTGAACTAAAACATGGTTTATATTAAATTAGTTTTTATAAACACATTATGAGGTTCAAATTTTGTTTCAAATAATTTTTAATATAAATTTAATCTTTACCAATTGGTCTATATATTGACAAGCCTTGTACGTGGATGATTTTTCTTTTATGTTCAGAAAACCAAGAGATTTATGAATGCACTACACGCATATCAGAATTTTCCGAATTTTTTCACATTTTCTGATCAATCCCATATTTTGAGATATAAAAATATAATTCTACTAATTATTAGGTCATCAGATGGTGGTGGTGAGTGAGGCAGGTTTGAGAAACCGCACGACTGGTGGACGGGGAGCCCGCATCTTATACATAAGGCACGTCCTTTTCACAGTAATTTCCAGAAACTGCTTCACAATTTCCGTATGTTTAGTACGACCACTGGTTTTCTTGAAAAAGCAAGTTAGCCCCAACCTTTACTGTTATTCGTCTTTATAAGATCAAAAAGCAGTAACGTTTCTTTCTTGAGACGAGTACATATTTATCCGTACAAAAGTTTCTTTACTTACTAATAATATAATGGGGTTTGTTTGTCTTACTTTAAAATGATACATAAAATTACATGCACAAAGGTGGTGCATATATCCATCTTACTTCTTTGTTCCCTTATAAAAGTGTATAAAAACTTCAAAGTGGACAACTTATTCTAAGTTTTACAGCATAGCTTATTTAACTGGAAGGGCTCGACACAATAAGAGTGGGACGCACAAAGAAGTGTGGTTTGAAAGAGCGACTTATGTTTTATGGTATTATATCTACGACGGTAAAATGTCATAACAAATAACTTTGTATGGTGGATTGGGTCAAATCAAATGTTTCGACGTCTAAAATGACAAAAATACCATAGAAAACATAAAAAAATTTGAGCCACTCAACAATGATAAAATGACAAAATAAAAGTCATTTTTCCAGTTTGTCTTAGCAAACATGGTGACCTGGAACGCTCACCACATACTAAGCTTGACTCCGAGCCGAAGCACTCAACGGCTTTAAGGTTGCGGCTGCTATGTTCAGAGTCTGATGATGCAAGCTAAGGAAGTCTTTTTGTTAGCTTGCGTATGGTTTTCAAGACTGTTTTCTATACTATAGTATAATAGACGAGGGAGTGGAATCAGTCCACCCTTTATGTCATTAAGACATAACCAGCTTCCGTGTTTTTGTGGTATGGAAGAGCTGTAAAAAAGAACTTCGTTTCTTATTCAATGGTAAATATAAAACAAGATTGCCCCATATCTGAGAATTCAGAGACTTTAAGCTCATTTAAGCATGTAACCAAAGCCGAGCTGTCACTGGAAACTTTCTCATAAAGAAAGCCTATAAGCCCACTTGCGAGAATCAAATTATTCGATGTGTATAAAATTCATAAATAAGTTACATTGTTCGACCCGGGGAGAGAGAGAGATGGCGAAAGAGGTGAAGCTTCTTGGCTTCTGGGCAAGCGCTTATGTTGTGAGGGTGCAAATCGCGCTGAACTTCAAGGGGATAGAGTACGATTACGTAGAAGAAGACCTGAAGAAGAAGAGCGAGCTCCTGCTGCAGAGCAACCCTGTGTACAGGCAGGTGCCCGTCCTCGTCCATGCCGGGAAGCCGATACCGGAGTCGATGGTGATCCTGGAATACATTGAGGAAGCGTGGCCGGAGAAGCCGCTTCTACCTCAAGATCCCTACCAACGAGCCATGGCTCGCTTCTGGGCCAGATTCGCGGAAGAGAAGGTACACAAATCAATGCATCGCTTCCTTTCTCAACTTAATATAAATCTATATTATATATATATTCAATTTTTTTTTTGTTCTCGGATGGTTATTTTTTATTTTATATCTCTAAAAATTATAGTTAAATACTTTAAAACCATGGTCAATCAACAAATACACCTTTTACAATAAAAGCCGTTTTTAACAACACTACCAAAAGAACCATATAACAAAAAAGTTACAATATATATATATATATATACATCTTGTCTGAATAATCACATACTTCATTTTTGTGATTTTATGCATACATATTTCTTTAATTTCCTAATAATGCGTCAAATGGATGAGAGAGAAAAATCCGATTGATAGGATGAAATTCTCCTGTGTCCACCAAAAAAAAAAAAATTATACAAACATTTAATTTTTCCTTTTTGTTTGCATAAGGATAATCGAGAATCGGCCAAAGCAGCTCGATATGACTGACGCTGTTCTGTATTAAAGGCCGACCAAAACTGATATGACACTGATACCCATATTCTTTATAGCATTGAATTTAAGTAACATGCTATAAAAATCAATTTTCATTTATAAATTAAAAAAAAATAAAAATGTTTGTGATCATTTTATTAAACTGTCAGAATGGGTTGAATCAGCTCACAGAAGCCAACATAGCTTTAACGGGCCCATTATGGCTATTCATTACACCACGGTTATGGTAGGGATGTCGGATCTGGTTTGGAAGCCAGATTCAACTATGAATAAACAAAAGTCTACATCACATCTGAATCTGAACCTCAATTCAAATCTGTTTTCTAACTTCATAACAACTTTTAAAACGAATCTGGATTGCATTCGGATATATTAAGAGACTTTCAAAATGGATGGACATCTATTAGTAAATTAATTTTGGATCAAAATTTGAATCCGAATCCAAATGGATACAAGATTGGATGTCATTTCTCAAATTTGAATTCAATCCAATTTTGCAATTGGATGTTCAATTTTTTTTTCACATATGAACTTTGAAAGCAATTAACTGAATGGATGTCGATAAAAACGAGACTTATTGACATCCCAGGCTAGGGAGAGGGCTGGGTATTGGGGCTGACCTGATCCCAGCTATGTGTCTAAAAGTCGGAATACCTAACACAGTTAGAGATTCAATATATACCTGACCCGAATTAATGAGTAGGAAAACTGCAGCACGAGCGGATATCAAGTACTTATACTTTGTTATTACCATTACTTCTTGACCTTAAGTTAATTTGATAACCTTGACAAACCAAATACCATTTAAGTATCGAAGGCATTTGGGCCATTTTTGAGCCAGAAAACGTAGCCCCGTGTTAGGGTCCAAAGATATAACCTCTCTCTCTCTCTCTCTCTCTATATATATATATATATATATATATATATATATATGTATGTATATATATGTATGTATATATTTGTGTGTGTGTGTGTATAAAAGACCAGTTTTCAACCCTAAAAAAGAAAAGTATCAAACACCATATAGGCTGCTACGTATCATTGAAGTAATCAGCTAGTGCCGGCACTAAACATACTTGGTGAGGAGCACCCCCTATATATTTAGGGGTACTTGACATATAAATATATAAAAATTTGGAGTTCAACAATATGTAAATCAGAGATTTGGTTTTATGCCTATACGGCAGCATGTGCCTCCGCCCGTCTGCGCAGCATCATATTGGCGTGCTCACATATACAGCATATTGGCCGACATGTATCATCACTTAGCAACCCGTACCACTCTTTTTTTCTATTTTATCAATTCAAAAATAATTTTAGAATATTCTGAATTGATTTAAGAAAATTAAGAAATAGTCTTACATGGCCAATATGCGCCCTGATGGAGAATAGTATTAATAGTATGGAGAAAACAGTGGGTGGTTGCAAGCCAAAATTTGTCAAGAAGTCATTCTGAAGGCACATTATGCATTATGTGCTATATGTGCTAACGGGTGCGGGAGTAAAAGCTTTCCCTTTCATATTGACATGCAACAGAAGCGAGCCTGAACATGCAACAGAGGGGGGCCGAAAGTCGGCTCCCTTCTCTTGCTTGTCGATAAAGATTATGGATGTACAATGATTTGAGAGCTAACTCAGGTTTGAACTTGCTTGTATAGGCTTGATTCGAACTTGACTCATTCAATAAAAGAGTCATGTCTGAGCTCGAGTTTACACAAGCACAACTAGTTTAAACTCGACTCAGCTCGTGTGTTCCCCATTTGTGAATATTTAGAGATATGTCAGTAGTTTTTGATGAATTTAATTCTTTTTTCATACTTTTCATTTGCATCAAACAAAAAAATGTGTAAACTGATATGAGCTTAAACAAGTTGAGCTTGAACTCGGACTGGGTATACCGAGTTGAGCTCGAGGTCAGCTCATAAAGCTGAGCTCGAGTCAAGAGTCGATCCGGACATTATCAAAAGTGTACATTATTAGGAATACAAAAAAAGTACCATCCTTTGTTAAAGTAAAATACAAAAAGTAGGTCCGAGTTTCCTTCATCACAAAACAGAGATGCATAGAATTGCCCAATAATCAAGCATGAACTAAGAGAAAAACCAAGAAAAATATGCTTAATTTGGATGGCCACTTTTAAAAACAAAATTTACGGAAGTCATTCTTCTCCTTTCCAGTGTTTGCCATCAGGTGTCAAATACTTCACCACTAAAGGTGAAGATCAACTAAAAGCCAAAGAAGAACTTGTTGAGAATCTTAAGATCTTAGAAGGTGCACTGCAAGGTAAGAAATTCTTCGCAGGGGAAACAGCAGGAATGGTCGACATAGTCGCCGGCTGGCTGCCGTTCTGGATCCGAAGAATGGAAGGGCTCTTTGGTGACAAAGTGGTTGAAGAAGACAATCTCCCACACCTCAATGCTTGGTTCCAGGACTACCTCAGCCTTCCTTTTGTTAGAGAGAAGCTGCCCCCTCCTGAAAAAGTGTGTGCGGATCTAAGGGGCTTGCTTGCATCACTGGAACCTAATTAATGGTCATCTTTCCTCGTCACTTGCTAGTTGTTTGTTCTGTATTCAATATGGTATCGTTCCTGTTTTATGTCAAGTCATGTATGAGTAAAGAAGAGAATAAAAGGGATGGTGTCTATTCAACAATATATGTAGTCAAATCTTAACTTCCATTTTAGGTTGCAATTGGGTCAGATCTAGTATGATGGTTTTGACATTTCTTGTGAAATTTTGAAAATTTTCTTTTGAAATTCTTGATTTTCTTCTTCATTTCTTACATACAATTAATCTGTCCAGGGAAACCTGACAACATGTACTAATTCTAGTTGGATGGCGAAAAGAGAGTGTGCTAGGATGTCAACCTTAAATGGCATTTTGGAGACAAAACATTGTTTTTTATTTAAAATGTGCTTGAGCAGCGGTCCAAATTGGGTTTTCGGAAAACTCAGTTTTCACGAAATGGTATTTTCAAAAGAGGGTGCCCTTCAAGTTCTCCTTCAAAAGGGTCGTTTTGGATGCATCACCCAAACATACAAACCAGGTTTTGAAAATGGATTCAAAATCAAGTTTTAATAAAACCTAATTTTTTAAAGCAATGTTTTGTCATCTGAATGCTATGGAAGAAAGTTTTCCCTTGACTGTGCCATCAAACATAAGTTATGAGTTCTACCATATCCACACAGATCTTTTGAAAGAATAAATTTTGTGCATCCGATCATCTTCACTTATTAATTATATTACGGGACAGCTTTTCAATTTTTATGTTTTCCAAGTCGATCCTTCTGTTTTCTTTAACTTGATTAATCCTATCCTTGAAGTAAGAACCGCTAAGCAGCCGTAACCTGCACATCTAACTAAAAAGCTCAATATGCTTTGTGTGTCAGTGATTGACAGAATTTGCAGCGAGATAAGTAGCAGTGATGTTATCACAAAAAATGCGAGGAGAGTAGCATGGGATGCACAATTCCTTAAGAAAATGGAGAAGAGATAAAATTTCAGTGGTAGCACTAGCAAGAGCCTGATATTCAGCTTCTTCACTTGACCGAGCAACTATTGGTTGCTTTTTAGCTGACCAAGAAATAAGTGATTGACCAAGAAAAATCACATACCCACCAGTTGACCAACTCTCTATCATCGGGGTTGCAGGCCCAGTTAGCGTCAGTGAAGGCAGTAAGTGAAAATGTCGACGTAGGGCACAAAAATAATCCATAGTCAGTGGTGGATCAAATATATCTCAATATGCAATTTACTGCAGACCAATGAATGTTAGTCAAAGAGTGCATAAACTGGCAAACTTTGTTGACAGCATAGGCAACTTCTGGTCTCGTCATTGTCAAGTACTGCAAGGCTCCTACAATCTGTAAATATGCAGTTGGATTGGGTAATGGTGTACCACTTTTTTTGGAAAGTCTAACATCAATGGCTAATGGTGTGGCTATGGATTTAGCATCATTCATGCCATCACGTTGAAGAAGGCTAAGCATATATTGGTGTTGGCTTAGATGAAGCCCATCAGACGAGTAGTGTACCTCCATATCAAAGAAATAGTGCAAAAGCCCAAGATCTATAAGGGAAAACTCATAGTTGAGGTAAGTAATGACCTCTACAAGTTCAGTCTGTGAGCTTCCAGTAATAATAAAGTCATCGACATAAATAAGAATAAAAGTCACATTCTTGCCCTGAAATTTCATAAATAATTATGTGTCAATCTTGGCAAAAGTGAAGCCCATCCGGGGAGGAAAGTTGTCAAGGCAATGGTACCATGTCCATGGAGCTTGTTTAGATCCATACAATGCCTTGGCTAGCTTCCAAAAATTTGTCATCAACAAAACCTTGTGGCTGTAGCATATAAACATCCTCAGGTAGTATGCCATTGAAGAACACATTGTGAACGTCAAGCTGACATATAGACCAATCGCAAGAAATAGCAATGGTGAGAATAGCACAGACAATGGTGGCTTTAACAACTAGATTGAAAGTATCAAATAATCAATTCCTTCTTCTTGGGTAAAACCACTAGCAGTCAGACAATCTTTGTACCTTTCAATGGTTCCATCAAATTTTCTCTTGATCTTAAAGACTCGTTTATTGCTAATGAGATTGTATGTTGGTGAAGGGGGAACTAGTTTTCATGTACTGTTGCATATTAGAAATGAAAATTCTTCTTCCATCACTTTGCGCCAGTGATCATGTTTGTAAGACATTTTGAAATTGGTAGGTTCAACATCAACAACATGGGATGAAACTTTGGGGTTTTAAAGAGCGTGTTTGGGAACTAGTGATCATATATGATGGGTCCGGTTATGGGTTGTGGTGATTGCATTTTTATGACAGCATCCTGTTTAACAAATAAACAACAGTTAGAAAGGCATAGTCCCAAAATTTGGAGGCAAATGAGGATGAACAAGTAAGGTGAGGCCAGTTTCAACTATATGTTGATGGCATCATTCTACTTTGTCGGCTTGTTCATGAGTGTGCGGATAAATCACCCTATGCTCGATGCCTTGTTCTTTAAGATATGCGGCTAGAGACCTATACTCTCCACCCCAATCGCTTTGCACTGCTATGATGTGCCGCCCTAATTTATTTTCAATCATTCTTTGAAAAGATTTAAACACATGCAATACTTCAGACTTATATTTCAAAATATAAATCCATGTAAAACATGAATAACCATCAACGAAAGCAACACAATAAAAGTGTACATTCAACGATGGGATAGGGGCTGGTCCCCAAACATCAAAGAAAATTAAATCGAGAGGCTGTTTAACCAAATGAGTGTCCTTGTCAAAGGGTAGAGGATGGGCTTTCCCCATTTGGCTGGCCTCACAAAGGTTATTATTCCTCTCCCTATGGGATGGAAGGCCCCATTTGCTCATGCAATGTCTGAAGGGTAGCTTGTTCTCCAATGAAGGCAGACAGTCTTTCTTCAATCCATTGAGCTGTAGCCAATAAAGGCCATGTTCGCTAGTTCCTTTGAGAAGAACCCTGCTGGTTTGAATGTCCTTTACATAGCAAATGTTAGGAAAAAACTCAGAAAACACATTATTATCCTTTGAAATTTTTTGCACAGATAATTGGTTTCGAGTGATAGAAGGAAAACTTAGAAGAATTTGAAAAAATGGGAATGTCCAGTACCTTCAATGCTCATGCCTCCTCCATTGCCCATTTTTTTAGGAAATATCTCAGAAAACACATTATTATCCTTTGAAATTTTTTGCACAGATAATAGGTTTTGAGTGATAGAAGGAAAACTTAGAAGAATTTGAAAAAAATGGGAATGTCCAGTACCTTCAATGCTCACGCCTGCTCCATTGCCCATTTTTACTTGCCCATTGCTGCAATAGGGATCATGTATTGTTAAACTATTCATATCTGAAGCAACCTGATACGTTGCACACTGTATGGATAACTTTTCAAAATATGTGTAAACTGATCTGCCCACGAAAGATAATTATCTGTGCCTAACTTCACAGATAAGAGATATTGGAGATTTGTGGGAGCAGGAAGAGTAGGAAACTGCACACCTGTTTCGATGTTTGTTGCTGAAACTCCCTTGGTATTGTTTCCACCGATTGAAGCCACGAGAAAAATGTTGCTACAAAGAAGAGGAGGTTTTCTGCCACAAGTGAACCACAAGCTTTGATACCATAAACAAAAAAACAGAGGAAAACTACACTAGGATTTACGTGGTTCAACAAATGTCTAAGTCCACGAGTGTGTTCTCTCAATCTATATATCGCACAGTGAGAGTTTCCGTTGATACTTTTTTTAAGTTTTACAAGTCTCACTGCATCCCACCACAGTAGGGACGTTAGCATAATTTTTTTTAGACCTAATCATCCAATACTCCTTGAGGTCCCATCCTCACGTCCCTTGAAGACTACAAATATAGGGTTATGTCATTTACCATTATAAAGTTTCAACCTCATTATTCATTTCCTTTGTTTTCCACCCCTGCTAACTTCTGTCTCTCTCTCCCCGCCCCCCCCCCCCCCCGCCCCTATATATATATATAGGTACCGGATTTAGAAATCTTATTAGTCACCAAGTTTTTTGTTTCTTAATGGCAACAACCAACTGTGTTCAACAATATCAAAAAGCAAAGCTAGGATTAGTGTGCATATAATTATCAGCTGAGGCTATTATACTTTGTATATCTTCATATGGATATCTTTTTTGGGTCAAAGAAATTGTCATTTTTTTCAGTTAAAATCAGCTGTATATCTAATAGTAGCAGCATAATATGGCATTAAGCTCTTTCATGCATGAGTCTATACCACACACATTTGAAATCCATGTACTTAAGATTAAACTATGTTTGCTTTATTTTGATATTGGACCTTTAGAATTGTAAAATAGCAAAACGTGGATCTCAAATGTGGGTTATAGTTTTGACTAGTTGGAAGATGGAAGATCGAAGTTGGATACAAAAAGACAAGTAGCCTTTTACTTTTTTCTTTTAACTTTATTTTATTACTTTTTAATTGAATATAAGATTTTTTATAAATATTTCTTTTTTTTAAAAGGAGCATGAATTATGTGAGAGGAGTCGGACATTTCATCAACTTTGCCATGGCAAATAGTATCGTAGTTGATAGGGAAATTAGTACTAGTATAAAAAGTGCAATAAGTGTTTATTTCAACTGACGATATATTGTGGATCACTTGATGTGTATCAATTTCATCCAAAATTATATATACTGGCTTTATCAAGAGGGTCAGTGTTACCAACTCAAAGTAGTCATGATTAAGATGTAGATGATGGTGAAGATAATATGGATGAGTTGATTAGAGATACATTTGGATTACATCCAGATATGTGGCAAATGAAGATATAGATGATGACATGAAAGATCAATTTGCAGATAATGACATAGAAGAGCAATGTATACAGGATAATGAACATGCAAATTTGCTAAATAATTTTAAATATGAACTATATCCTAGATGTGAAAAATTCTCAAAGTTGTCTTTCATTATTCAGCTGTTTCACATAAAGTGTCTACATGGATGAAGTATCATTTTATATGCTGTTGGATTTATTGTAAGAAGTATTTCTGGTGGGTTTGCAAATACCAAAATTGTTTTATGAAACAAAGAATGTTGTTAGAGCACTAAGTTTAATATGTGAGAAGATAGATGCATGCATTCAAATTTGTATATTGTTTTGGCAAGAATCTGTTGACAAAGACCAATGTAATGTTTATGGTGCTTCTAGATGTAGAGAATATGCAGAACAATAAAATTAAAGCTGAACTAAACAAATTCTAGCCAAAAATTGTGCATCACTTTTCATTAATCCTAATTCTTTAGAGAATGTATCTTTCTTCAAAAACTGCTTCAGAAATGAGATGTCATGATGAAGGATGAATTGAAGAAAGTTTATTAAGACATGTTGCTTATTTTTTAGCGTAGATAACTTTTGACGAATTGCATCCATTTTTTGTTGCATTAGACAATTGCAATGTTAGACTTGGTTTGTCAAGTGATGGTTTTCAACCTTTTTTGTACTTTGGGTACATTATACAATATCTGGCCGGTTATCATTATTATATATAATCTACCACCATATATGCAGTCATTCATGAATTTGTCTTTGTTAATTTCAGGGAAAAATTCTTTTGGAGAAAATATTGATGTTTATTTGCAATTACTAATTGATGAATTAAATTTGTTGTGAAATTTTGGTATACAATCTCGTGATGCAGGTAAAAAACAGTATTTTTAAATGCATGCAGCTTTATGATAGGACAATTTATTGCATCACAACCAAGATATAATGCACATAAAAAAAAATGTCTGTGACAACATAGTTGGTATGTTGTTGATGAATATTAGGCATTGACACCATATACAATTGTGTAATACAACTGGTAAGATATCATTGTCAGCATTGTGTTTCACTATGAACCAAACAGAGAAAAACATATTCTACAAAGTCATGAAAAATTGGAAAGTTTTAGATGGTTATGCTTCAAATATTTCATGGCACGTGCATTTAGAGGGACACAAAATCTTGAAATTGAAGAGCCATGACTGTCATATATTGATTCAACAATTCCTTCTAATAGCCTTACTGAGATCATTACCAAAATAGTAAGTGCAACATTGATTATGTTTTGCACTTTTTTCAATGACTTATGTATGAAAGTTGAAAAAGAAAATGATTTGAAGCATTTAGAGGATCAAACTATACTAACATTATGTCATATGGAAAAGATATTTCCATTTACATTCAATTGTGGCGGCATTCAGCTTGAATCTGAATTTGTTAAACATTTCAGAAATAAGAGATTTAGTGAGGATATCAGCGATGTAGCCTTCGGAGATGAGGTACCAAACTTGGATAGAGTTGTTTGGCACCTTTTTCAAATGAAATGAATGTCTATTGTTTCAATTTTCTTGTTGTGGATAACGAACGTAGAATGATCGGTTAAAGGACGAGCACTCATGTTGTCACAACAAATTAATGGATGGTATCATAAGAATATGAATTCCAATTTCAATCAATAAAGAAATGATCCACCTCCACACTGGATCTTCAACATGTTTTCCAGAGCTCCAAGAGACAAGATTGGGCCTAAAGTAGGCAGCGTATCTGGATATAGACCTTTGATAAACTGGGCACTCCACCCAAGTTGCATCCATATAGTTGTAAAGGTTATAATATTGAGACTTTCAAATAAGAAGACCATAGTCGATGGAAGCTTTTAAATACCTTAAAATTCTTTTAACAGCTCCTCTTGATGAATGGTAGGGCTATGCATGCACTAACACACATGATTAAAACTGAAGGAAATGTGAGGTCAAGTTATGGTGAGGTATTGACGACTTCTGACCATGCTTCTTCTATAGACAATGACATTGTCCATATCTGAGTTGTCATTCTAATATAGCTCAGTTGACATGGCCATAGCCATTAAAATTGGTTTAGCCTCTAACATGTTAATCTTCTACAACATTTCTAGTATGTGCTTTCCTTGAGAGAGGTGAGGGCCTTATGGGGAATTGGAAGCTTAAATTTCAAGAAAGTAGCACAACCTGCCTAGATCTCTTACAGCACATCTTTGTTTGAGAGACCCAATAAGCAACTCAAGGAACTTAGTACAATTTCTAGTCACGAAAATATCATCAACATAAACTAGGACAAATGCTAAATATATCTTTGATCCTGAAAATAAAGAGACGAGTTTGCCATTGAACTTATAAGATCAAGATGCATGAGGGTCATTTTTACCTCTTGAATCAATCTCATGGAGTATGTTTTAAACTATAGATGGCCTTGTTTAGCTTGCAAACATAAGTAGGGTATTGGATTCATGCTTGATGGTCTAAATTTCAATCCAATTTCAAAAACTTTCTTTTTTTATAAAAATGTTTATGTTAACTATAAAACAAAAATCTTATATGTATGTTATGGTAGGAATGCCTTTAGATGTATGTTGTGGTAGGAATGTTTTGCTTTCTTCCAATCATATAGGATCAATGCATCCATGCATTCACCTCCACTTAATATCACAAATGAGCACAATCACATCTCTAAAAAAACTTAAGCAAGATGAGATGGAGCTCTAACTAGGTGGTAACCGAATTAGCGCAAAACCTCAAACATACTTAAAATCTTAAGAAAACACTAAAATGACTTCAAATGATTTTCCAAGCTTTTCAAATGATATTTAACAAGATTTCACAACTCTAGTTTTCCTCAAAATGTTTCACATTCTCAAGCAATTCTTCAAGAATCTTTTCAAAAGTTTGAAACATCAAACTTTCAGTATTTTTCTACATCGCATATAGAAAGAGATGTTCAAGCCAAAATGAAATGCATCAATAATAAATATAGCCTTTGGATTGATTACCCCCGATAAAGGTGTCGGGAACGGTCGATCCTCGTACCGATGGGCTAATCCCTTTCTCTCTCATTTTCAAAACAAAACTCATTTTTCTGAAAAGCTCCAAAAAACCAAAAAAATTTGGGGATGCAAACAAATTCCCATCAGTAATTGTTAGATATTTAAATTTCACCTCATCCTTCCTTTTTCGCCTATAAACTTAAACTTTTAGTGATGCGAAGACAATAGCATCAGTAAATATATAATCAGGTTATAAAAATAGGCATGCTCTCTTCTTTTTCTCAATTTTTCTTCCTTGTTTTCTCAATCTTATCAACTCAAAGGTATGTTTCTCTCTCTCTCTTCTCCCTCATTCTCTCTCCCCCTCCATGTATTTCATATGTTTATGTTTCTATTACTGATTATATTGCAAAAAAGAGGATGCCAATTCACTTCTACTATGCAAACTTTGTTGTGAGTTCCTTACACTTAATTTTATTTAGTAGTTTTACTTTGTTTTGTTTTTTTTTTTCCATAAGTTTCCAACCAAGTAGCTGCAAATCCATAACATCCCCTATTGAGAATAACAGTTATGCGGTTTTTTTTTTTTTGTTAATAACCAAGAGACCTATAGCTGGCCTATACCAGTGGCAATTTCACTTGTATAGGTCTATTGCTTTTATTGACACGACTTTACACATCAGTGAAAAGCATTTTTACTTTAGAAAGACATAAGTGACGGTTCATCGCGTCAGTAAAAGGATACATAAAACTTCAAAATCGATTTACATTGACATTTATTCTTTCGCATTAATAAAAGATTAATTTTTGCTAATGTAGTGTCGGAACATCAGTAAATATTTCAGCGACACTACTTTTACTAACATTCATTATAAAACATCAGTAAAACCGGTAATGACGTTTTGCTTATTTTTATTGACATTTTTCTCCCATCGGAAAAAACTTTTTTCTTTTTTTTGGTGATCAACATAACCATCCATATAACCATATGAAATAAAAAAAAGGGTAAAAACTATGAGGCCCATGGAACTTAATTTTGTCCTATGTACTTGAGGGAAAAGAAATATTAAGGGAATTTGGAGCAGGAAGAGATGACATAGTTGGAGTCGCACCATTTTTGTTAGTTTAACATGCATTTGATGAGAAGTATAGTTGTTGGCCTTTGCAGCTCTGAAACCATAAAAGGATATTGAGAGATATTGGGAAGAATAAAAACACACACAAGAATCACACCAGTTTAATGTGGTCTGGTATGAAGCATACATGATGAAAGTCTTAATGCTTCAACACTCAATACATCGAGCCTCTCTCACTAAATTTCATTAAGTAATTTGATTGCAAGAGGGAAGGATGTGCCTTCAAAGTTACCAACTGCTTTTGTTGGAATCTCTTTCTATATTGGATACACATTTCCCTTCGACATTAGATTTCATGATAAGGTAACAATTACTAATTTATAGATGATTTTCTTTATTACTTTTATTGTCACTACCACTGGTGGAGTTTATTCTTGTCTTCTACTTTCCATTATGGTCATTGACAATGTTCCTCATATTCATCTTTGACAACTCAGCTTGATTACAGGTCTTCACAGACCAAACAAGATTTTTTAAATTTCATGTCTCAACATCCGTGGATATGATATTGCTCAACCCCGGATATAAGATTCAAGGCAATCAGCTGTCACAGCTAGGGGTCAACCACCTCAAAGCGTACCCATTGGGACTTGTGTTTAAAGGAAAAACACAACATTGTCGCAATAACATTCAGTTTTTTTCCATTAACATATGAAATTGACATGTTCAAAATACATCGGCCCATTTTTGCTATGGGTTCAAAGGGTGAAGTGGCAATTCTAGACTTGCATTTTCTTGCGGAGTACATATCATTATTTGGCATATCCGTCTATATATATCTATATATAAATATAGGAGATATGACCCATGGCGATAATAGACAAAGGAGAGGGGACGGTCTCCCCTCATTGCTGTTTTTTATTTTTATTTTTATTTATTTATTTTTTAAAGTTGAGCATCTGATGCAGATGTATTGGACGCTCCTTATGAAGCGTAATCGCTAGACAACACTTGCTACGTATCAACTCAGTTATTAGATATATATATATATATATATATATATATATATATATATATATATATATATATATATATATATATATATATATACATACATATGGAGAGAGAGAGAGAGAGAGAGAGAGAGAGAGGGGGGAGGGAAACTTGAGTGTTGGTGAGGAAGGCGACCCATGACCAAGGAAGGAAACATATGCCTGGTGGCTTGTTTGGCATCCAAGTGATTTCATGCTGGCATGCCTCACGTACAATGAAAAACAATTGCATGGCCAAGTAGTCATTGTCTCATTCTAACAAAAGGATTTGAAACTGTACTTTTTTTAATCTTTGTCGTCTAGAGGTTGTCGTTTTCTCAAATTTGGTTATTTCCATAAAATTTTGTGTTGCTTATCTACTACCAACATACATATACAAAACATTTTTCAGTTAATAGGAACAAATATTGGTTTTGAGAAAATTAGTTTTGCTACATTTTAATAATTTAGATTTTGCAATTTATTCTTTTTATTTCAGTGATTTTCTTGCATATAATATCATTCTTTTCAAAAAGAAAATTAATCATAAAAAAGGCTTCCAAATATTCCCATTTAAATAGCTAGAAAATTATCTGATATTCAGCCAATTGCATGGCAATGGCAACATACACAAAATAACTTCGGTTGAGGATTGTCATGAAGGTTTTGAAAAAAGATAACAAGATAAATTTTGTTTGTTACAGAATTTGTTTCACATTCCTTAATCATAGCATCTGCAAGCTCCTTTCTATTTTTATCAGTAGGGAAACCCTCTGTCTTGAGAGTCTATGGTTGGGATGAACTTCCCCCTATCTTCCCCTATTGTTGCTATATGATTGTGATTTCATTGTGAGAAGCAGCTGGCAGGTCTCCTACGGAAAATATACAAGATTGATAGACAAGTTGTTAATTATGATGGACCTACACTGCCAACAAAAATGACCAGCAGAAATCCATTATCTACACTAGTGATTTTGCCACCAGTATATGCTTGGCTTCTCTAGTTGTCCAATGTAGATGTGTAGATACATATATGCAACTACTTTGATAGCGATACCCAAATCTTTTTGAAACAATAAGAAAACTGCAGTTAAATCCAAACCTATTCATAATTTTGTCTGCATTAGGTTCAATCTCGGAATGAAATCCATAAAGAATGATACGGATCATTTATATAGATAAGTCACATAAATTAACAAATTAGTACTTCATTAATATATTGGAAGGACACGGGGATGCATCAGGTATGGGCGTTTATCATTTGAGCAATAAGGACTGATACGCATATCAATTTTCTGGTTATACAACACTTATTGAGCAATAAGGACTGATACACATGCATAGTTGAGGTCAATGGTGAAAAAAATGTTGTCATTTTTCTGTAACATGTAAAAATAACATATTTAGTACATGGGCCACTCTTTATTGTTTGTTTGAAAGTTGATCAACTCATTTTTGTAGAACTTATGTTTTTTCTTGAGGTGTATCACTTGTTGAGAGAGAGAGAGAGAGAGAGAGAGAGAGAGAGAGAGAGATTGAAAGAGATAGAGAGAGCAGAAAGCACTAATTAATTGGACAGAGATGTGTTGAGAGAGAGAGAGAAAGAATGAGATAGGGTGAGACAGAGATAGTAGGAAGCATTAATGAACATTACTAAAAATAAATCACTCCCAATGTTGGAAGGGCTACAAAACTCTATCAAACTAATTGGAGTGAAACAAAAGCCACCAAACCAAGGAAGAACTACAAAGAACAGCAAAACAAACAACAAACAAACCCTAGATGACCATCCCCCAAAAGGACATTGAACATACACCCAATAAGCCCAAAAAAATACAAAGAGCTTACCAATCAAAACAAAGAAGAGCCCTGTAAATATGGCCAACTAGTCATTGCCATAGTTGTCTTAGCCTAGAAGAAGGGTTTTTTTGTTGGTTTTTTTTTTTATCGGTAATTATTGTCTTAGGCCAATCTTTCCATTTTTGTGATCTTTCTCTGATGACTCAGTTTTGGTCTTTGACAATGGGGTCATGGAGTTTTAGAAGGATGATACATTAATATATTTGTCAATGTAAGCACTGTCAAATGTAAGGTAGCATCATTGCTACAGGTATTCCTTATTTTGGAGATGGTACCCATGGCATGTCTATAGTTCTCTCCCCTAGAGGTGGAGTGTTGAGGAGCGAAGTGGAAGTGCTAGAAGGTTTGTTTAGGTACCACAAAGAATACAATGGCCAGATTATCATAAACTCCTATTTCAATGTGTTAGTTGGAAGGATGCGTCAGCGCCCTGAAAGAAGGACCTGGAATGCTTTTAGACTTTTAGTGATTCTTTGACAGTGAAGGCAGAGCAAGGAGACCTTACAGTTGAGCTTGGTATGTTCATCAAGGCTCATCTAGAGGAAAATGGGGATTTTTGTGCAGTCAAACAGCCATTCACGGATAGTGTTTTCTTTTTGTATTCTAGGAGGTTCAGTCAACGCCTTGTTTTTTGTTAGTGTGAAGATGAGCATATATGTTCCTGCTAGCCATTTCCTTCTATAGGAACTGTGTTTTCACTAAAGGTGGGGAGCCTACCCCCTGCATGCTGTTATTGCGATATATTCACCATTGGTTTTGACGAAATTAATCTCCCTCTCTCTCAAGAGCTTAATTTCCATTTTACATTTGGCTTTTTGTTCTGGTGCTTTGGCATATATACATTCGTTGTACTCAAGAGGCATATATACAAAAAAGTTCATACTAAAAACTTCCATTTGAATGGCTATACCCGAATAACTTTGTTGAGGTTCGATACAAGGTTTGCAATCAAATAATGCATGTATGTCAGCTGGCTGGGTGCACGTCACATAAGAGAAAAGTTGACCAAATTATTCAAAAATCAAGTTGTAGGGAACGGCAAAAAAAAGAAAGGTACGTAATTGTCACATATATTGTAGAAATAATAAATTCTATTACGTACTGATGAAGCGAGGTTTTAGTCAAACATTGAAGACAGAGAATAATAAAGAACCAACGCATACATATATGTAGTAGTGCTAAGTCTGATCAACGTAACACACTATTTATTATACAAGTATTTTTGTCAACATGGAAGCAGCCCAAGTGTCAAGCTGGCTACTTCTTATTATAGCTTCAACCGTTATTTTTATTGGAATTTGACTAATGCAGGTTATGATGAAATAGTAGGAGTACTGGCGTGTAAGGTCCTTGGACACAACTCCCATTTATATAGAGGTTGAGGCTATAATAAGAAGTAGCCAGCATGACACTTGGGCTGCTTCCATGTTAAAAAAAATACTTATATAATAAATAGTGTGTTAATTTGATGAGACTTGCACTACTACATATATGTATCCATTGGTTCTTTATGTTGTTGGACTTTCTCGTTTGCTTCATGACTATGTAACAGATTTTATTATTCCATAATATATGTGTCTTTCCTATGTTCCCCTTTGTCTACTTCTTGCTAGGGATGGGCATGAAGGCTGCCTAGCCTCATTAAAAATCGGCTTTGGTTCAATCGGTCCAAGTTATTAATCATGGTTGCCTGTTTCCATCCTAAAATTGTTTTGATTTTTGGAGTGTTTCATGAAAAGGGGGTTTTATTTTGAAAGGAGGGAGAACGGAACTTGCCCATCGTACGAGGTCCGGTCGTTTCCAATGCCTTTATTGGGGGTAACCTGACCAACAACTAACCTCTTGCTTTGCACATTATGATATTTGAAATGTTATCCTAAATCTTATATGCATGTGTGCTTAAGTCTAAATAAAATTTTAAAATGTTGAGACAAATTTTTAAATGACTAAAATATAGTTTGGTTTAAAAGTTGTGCCCTTAGGTCTAGAACTATGGTCTTAAGGGTTAATGAATTAGTAACTTTGTAAACTTGTGATTTAATTGTTGTAATAGACAAATAGTATAGAAAATAAATTGTTTAAAGAAATACTTGTAAGATCATTAGAGTACTTCAAATATTATCACTATAACTCAAAAAAAAGATAACTTATATTTAAAGATAGTTTTTGAATATCGAAGTTTTCAACTTGTTTGAGGAAATATGATTAGGAACACGCTTTTATATTATTTGTTTTGCAAACATAGTTTTAACTTGTCATGCTCTGCAAACACGAGTTTTTCAAATTTTGTTTGAAAGATAAGATATCAAAATAGATGGACGATGACCATAGTTCTTGTTCATTATATGGCCAAAGAGAGGAATTTTGTAATATTGTAAAGATTTGAAAATGAAAGTAATATGTTGAAAAAAAAATAAAGATATGATATTTGAAATAAGAAAATATTATAATTTGTAAGAGTGTTTCTCTTGAATCTTAAGTGAGTTTCAAGGTGCCTTAATTCAATTATCACCTTATTATGGTTTGATCTTGTCTTACTTAAGTTTTTTAAATATGTGTGTGTGAGCATTCGTGAATTCGAATAGTGATCGTATATGCATGATTACGTAGATTCTATATGCTTAAAAATGAAATAAACCATTCTGTCTCCTAACATACATCTATGGAGCAATGGAAAAGAAACATTTGTTGGTAAATGTAAAATCTCATCTATTGAGTCACTCAAGGGTGTAATGAAAATATAGGTAGGCCAAGGGAAGGCTACAAAGAAATGAATGCTTGGAAAAATGTGAAATATGAATTTATAATTTGAAAAATGGAAAATGACATGTTCGATGAAAATTAAGATGTACATCAAGTGTGTTTAGATCATTAGATGTTTCTGGGTTGGACATGTCTCAACTTCAAAATGATGAAAATAGAAAAGTAACCAACCCTAAATCTTAAGATCATAATACACATCCACAAACAATCAAGCTACCGAAATAGCAAATTAGATAAAGAAATGAAAATATAGAGAGTGAGAATAGATAAAAAGAAATTAAAAGAGGGAAAGAGAAAAATAAAAATAAATATGAGATATATAAAGATAAAGAGAGAGAGAGAGAGAGAGAGTGGGAGAGAGAGATTTGAAAGAGGAAGAATGAAAAGGAGAAAAAAATGAAAAGAAAAATAAAAAGAAAGAAATAAACAAGAAAAATTAAAATGAGAGAAACATAAACTAAAATGAAATAAAAAAATTAAGAATGAAAGAAATAATATTAAAATGAAGGAAAAATGAGTAAAAAATGAGAGAAAAAGAAGTTAAAATGGAAAAGAGAAAAGTTAAAATGAGAGAAAAACAAGTTTAGAAGGATAAAATGGTAGAAAATAAGAGCTGGCTCTTTAGCTCATTTGGGTAAAGAGAACTCCTTGATTTTAGTTTAAATGGGTTGGACTTGATTTTCAAGAGTCCATCACAAGCTCCTCCAAGGTGTCTTCTTCTTGGAAATGAATACTTGAAGTTGATGATGAAGAGTGGCAAGCAAGAAAATTTTAAAAAGAAGAAGAGAAAGAGGAGGAGAAGAAAAAGAAATCTAAAAGATAAGAGAAGGCTTAAAGGATTGAAAAGATGATGGATTAATGTTAAATGTGAGAATGATGAAGTATTTATAGAGGAAGGAAGTTCAAGGGCATTTTGATCTTTTCTCAAAATGAAAGTAGCCATTAATTAGTCATTATCGGCTTAAAAATATCTTAAAAACATCAAAAGATTTAAATTTGTCAAAAAATAGGTTGACTGGAGGTTTGACCGAGCCAGGGGCAGGCTGCCCCCCCAAAGCTCGCCTATGCTAGGCCTGGCCCACTGGCAAGCCGAAACACGCCATGTTGCCTTGCCACAGGCCTATTATGGCCTGTTGTGTCCCACTACAAGCTGGACATGGCCAGCTATAGGTCTAGCCTCGCCGAGCCAGGCAAGCCCTAACCAGTATTGGCTGGCCAAGGGAGTGCCAGGTGGGCCAGGGCCGTGCCGAACCGGGCCAGGCGTGCTAGGACGTTGCCCGGCGGGCTAGGCTTGTTGAGCACATGATTGGCCAGCCACAGCTGGCTAAGCCAGCTTGGGCCTGAATTGGCCTGTTAGGCCGGCTAGGTCTGGGGTTGGCCAGGCCTGGGCCATGCCTGCCTACGCCAGGTATGGCCAGTGTGCCAGGTACTTCTAGACCGGGCCTGGTCAGCCTGCCAAGTCAGTTGTCATTCCCACGAAGGGTATTTGGGAAAATTTACCAAAAAATAAGGCTATTTCCAGAAAATTAAATTGTATTTAGATAAAATCAACGGTTTTTTAGAAAAGTCAAATATATTTTCAAAAATCAAGGGTATGTTGTGAATTTTGAATTAGAAATTGTCCTCATTTGGAAAACGGATGTATACTTGGGTTGGGAATGACCTCTGACTTGGATTTGAATCTAAAAATGAATCTTGGTCTCAGATTTGGAGCTGGATCTGAATTAAGAGCTTGGAATGGACAAAAAAGAATATATTTGGATTTGGATCTCGAATTTGAATCTAACATTTAGGTTTGTATCTAAATCTTAAATATAGATTTGAATCCAGGTTAAAAGAGGTAATTGGATCTAAATTAAGAATTTGGAACCAAACACGGATATGGATCTAGATTTTGAATCTTGTATCTGGATCAGGTCTGAATTATATTGAAGGCACAAATTAGATCAAATTAGTCTAGAATGATAGTCATATAAAAGTAGAAATTGATCAAAATTAAGAGACATTGAAGTGTTTGAAATAAAAAATGTCTGAAAAATGCTAAGTATAGATTTTCAAAAAAATGGGGTGATTATAGGTAATAATAATTCCTTGCGCAATTTAATACCATGTACATGAATAGGTTGAACAAGCTTATACATTATGAAGATAGAAATAGGGGAAGGAAGCAGAAAAAGAAGAATTAAAAGTATCCATTATCTTATAATAACAACTTAAATATTGCTTGTATGATTTGTCATCTGAGATTATAGACTTCAAATTGAAGATTGTACATACATTATCAAGATAGAAATAGGGGAAGGAAGCAGAAAAAGAAGAATTAAAAGTATCCATTATCTTATAATAACCACTTAAATATTGCTTGTATGATTTGTCATCTGAGATTATAGACTTCAAATTGAAGATTGTAGCATGCCCTTTGGTGTGACATGCCACCAATTAAAAGAGGCAAAATTAAAGCTTGATAAAACAAGCTCATGGAGTGAAATATGACAACCATTTTTTGAGGCCACATGAGGCTTTTAAATATCAAGCTTATATATGTAGATGGATAATCATTAAAACAAGTCTTTACTTGTCACTTCGGAGATGACAATTCCTTGTGAAATCATTTTTTATGACAATATATACAGATATATTAGTAAAATCAGACATCTTCACAGCAACAAGGATCATCATGTCTTTTTGCTGTTGAAGTCCTCCTGAGACATTGACCATTCAGTATAAACCATACCTGGCTCAAAGTAGACTACACAAATATGGCCTTACCAAAACCATATAACCAACCTGGACAACACAAAAAATATCAAAAAGTTGACTTTTAGATTGATCCAATTTACTTTTAAAAATACCATGAATGAGAAATGAAACATGAGATACTGAATAGTAAAAGCAGTGATCTGCAAACCAACTTACCAACATTACAAGCAAATGGCGAACAGGAGCAGCTACCATCAACTGCAAGTCATTTGGAGAGCTTTTGTAGTGAGATGAGACATATAAAGCTATCATCCTTCGTAGAAGAAAAAGAAGATAACATAAGCATAAATATAACTAAATCAAGGTAAAAAAACAGAAATAATTTACCACCTTGCCCCTGGCATTATTACCTCATGCTTGTAGACCAAGATATTTGGAGTACGAGAAAATAAATCCACTAACTACACCATAATGTAGCAAAATTTATAATTTATTACTGAAAGCTATTCTGATTTCTATCATCAGAAATTTATAATTATGTAACAAAAAGAACACTTAACACTT
Source organism: Nymphaea colorata (assembly GCF_008831285.2). NCBI lineage: Eukaryota > Viridiplantae > Streptophyta > Magnoliopsida > Nymphaeales > Nymphaeaceae > Nymphaea > Nymphaea colorata. The sequence continues at coordinate 12,371,446 of NC_045140.1, forward strand.
ACAAAATTTTACAACTCAAAAGATGAAGTGTTTTTCCAAAAAACATATTCAACGTCTCTGATCGTTGTCTCTGTTTGCTGCATTAATTGTCTGTCCCTTATCTACACTGTCGCGCACTCGGGAAGTTGTTCTAGACTCTCCTTTCAATGAACAAAGCAAGATCCAAACACATACATGCTCAATGGATTCTTCTTCTTATTGTCCATCTGTGAAGGGTTTTCTTCTCTCTTCATGACCGGGCCTTCGTTTGTGGCTTGTCCTCCTTCGTTCACTTGACTAAAGGCTAGAGCACAGCAGCAGAACGCTGGCATCAGCCTCTTCCATTTCGATGTCACTGTTTGGCAACGGGAGCTGGGAAAGGTATGTTTCGCTTTCCTGTTTATTTTCAATATCCACTCAGAACGGAAAAAAAATTTGGTTTATTGCCAACGGGTGACTTCATCCTGTCAAGGTGGCTGCGATCCCTCTTTTTTCTCTCTTGTCCTCGTCTGAAGGCTGAGAGGCTGACAGGAAGGCTAATTAGAGTGTTGTAGCATGTGGATAAGCCATGTACTCATCTTGAAGTTACACGGCTAAGAGCATGTATGTGTCTTAGGCTTATGAATTTGTTGCATAATATAGTAGAGAGCATAATCAGCATCTCTAGATGACCATCCAGCTAGTCCTTGTTGAAATTAGGTCTGATTACTTTCATTTGTTCAGAAGGCTTTTCACATTTGCATCATAGTTGCATTATTATGATTGAATGTGTGCTCACCTTTAAAGTTAGGTTGATTTCAGTTTTAGATAAATAGAACGACACCCTTCTAGTGGATACATTTTCTTCTTTCATTTATTTTGCTTAATATTGGTCATTGTTTGATTTGTTTAGGTATTCATTAGTTTATAATTGCTGTTGGCTGCATGAATGTTTTGCAATACTTGCTTAAGTTCTGTTGCTAAGCTTCATTCATAACAGTCATCAAGTTCTTCAAGTTTAGCTGTAGGTCTTGTAGATATCTGTAGCTTAATTTTAGTTGTACATTATTTATTTACTTATTATTGTTTTTCTCAATCCATCCTTAAATTTGTATTTCTCTGTTTTATTTAAGTTTAGATAGGCATGTTATCATCCATTAAAAATTTGAATGCTGGATTTGTGAATTTTTTAATTGCAAAATATTGTTTTAAAACAGCATTGATGACAAGGTTACACCGAGCTTTGCCCAAGTAGATTGATTGGGACAACATGGAAACCGGAAACGAGCCTACCAATAAATTAAAATCACAGCCCTCAATTTTTTTTCCTTTTTCTTAAGTTGGCCAATTTGGATTTTGAAACCGGTGGTCTCATTTAAAAAGGAGCCCAACAACCCTTTTTGCACCAAAGATGTGCAAAAAATGCTATGAAGACTTTTTTATTCTTTAATATTAAAGATTTTGCTATTGACACTGCTAATACATGAAACAATTGTGAGTCTGTGACAGCTAGTTTTCCCCGGCAGCTGTGAGTTCATGCTTCTATTTACAGTGTTGTCTGTGAATAACTAAACATAGTGATAGTGGCTACATGTTTTCAGATTCAGGTTCTGCTATACAATGATCAGCAGGACAACTTAAAGGGTGAGGTGCTTTTAGTTTTTGAATCTTCAAGGTCGAAGCAATCAAGATGATGTTCTTAATAAGTCTTAAATCTTAAACATACAACAGACAAACAGAGCATTCATTTAAAGTTTTTTTTTTTTTTTTTTTGTATGGAAGCTTACATGTTGAATAGCCCTCTTCTGAGGAAGAATGGATTAGCAAAGCTGATCAGTCATTTTCTTAATTTCTAGGACAGTCCAAGCATACGGTGAAGATTTAAGGAGTGGTCAGAACAAAATACTAAACCTTCCAATGCATCCCAAATATGCTGATGTCTTTGAGTGTAGAATCATCTCTGCATTCAATGTTGGTGATGGTGTTGACCGTTATTAACACTCCCTACCTCACAAATATTCAATGTTCTTTGTTTATAAATTCTCCTAAAAGACATTTTTGCATACAAGAATATGTTATAAGGTCTTGTGCATAACATTCTTAGTTAGATGCATCAATGAAGATGATCTTGGACCATTCAAATCATTACATGAAAATATAAAAGTTTGTTATTGTGCTGATAAAAAGCCACAACTGTCACCATGTAGCCTCAAGCATGTTAAACACCATGAAACAGAAATTGTAGATCTTAGGTCCCAATACCTCACCAATTCTACTGTTCTTTTCATCATTTTCTTTCTTTATGCATCGTTTGGGCACTGTACTTGTATAGTTTGTTTGCTAGTTTAGAAGACACGTTTTGGCAACGTCTCCCCGGTTTTCATGCTTGTTGAAAACTATAACTCTTTAAATAATGTCTTTGTGAGTCTCAACAATGGCAGGTTACACTATAACCCACAAAGACATGTCTTCTAAAGTAGAAATCCAATTTATGTATGGTAAAATCTCTCAAGTCTTTTGAAATAAAGACAACCAAAGGTCCTCAAAAAAGAGCAGGCAAGTTTTTTCCCAAACAAGCTTTCAATAGGACTCTGGGTTGCGTTTGACGTATTGGAAATGTACTGTTCAACCAGAAAATTAACTCAAATTTTTAAAAAAATTTCCTTCCCATCAAACAAGGGAAGGAAAAAATAACCGTTGAACCCATTTCCGGCAATTTTTTTCCAAAAACTTTTTTTCGCCTGAGAGTCGGAAAAAAATTTCTAGAAATATTTTTTTGCCCGTTGGGGCTTCTCCCTGCGTCTCTCTCCTCGTCTTGCTCTTCTCATCCTCCGCAGCTGCCTCACCCTGCTGCTTCCTCAACCCCCACCACAGCGTCAACACCACTGTCCGTTTGGGTTCTCACGTATTTCTCATTCTGTTGAAAGGATTCTCGCTCAAAACCCTCTCACTCTCTCACTCGAAACCCTTGCTCGAGACCCTTGCGTCTTTTTTTCACCAAACCTGCCTTCATCAAGCCTTTCCCCTTCTCTCCCTGCTGCTACCTTAGACGCATCTGTCACCAACACAGCGTTCTTCCTCCTGCACAACGTTCTCACCAGCGGCTTGATTTGGGCATCTCGCGGTTCGGGTCTGGATGGAAGAGATCGAACATGGGAATCAGAAGCAAACAAAGCATGCTCGCCTTCCTCACCAGCACAGCGTCTAGCAGGGGTGAAAGGTATGTCTCTCTCTCTCTCTCTCAATCTCTTCCTCTGCCATTTTCCCACCGTCCATTGCAGCCTATCATCTCATGCTTATCTAGTGCCAGTTTATGCATTCCTTTGTAGGATTTGAAGTGTGAATCTCCTTATCAATTGTTGATGCATCCTGGAATCCTGTTACAATTGATACGAGAACAATATTTTGGTTCTAATTTTGAAATACCTTTTCATGACAGTTCATGATATTTGTGTTCCTCGTTTCCCTTTTTATTGTTAGTCGTTTCCCTTTTTACTGTTAGTCGTTTCCCTTTTATGCCTGCTCGTAGTCATTCCAAATTGGACCAGACACCAAGTATGATATTGTTAACACCCCAAATTTTTCCACATCAAAATTGAAGCAATGTGAAAATTTCACAAAAGAATTGTTAAAATTTGCAATTTCAAAGCCAATTTCGAATCTAAAGAACAATTAGATTCAAATCGTGAATTTAACCTGAGACACGAATCCCAATGCAGGATTACGAGTCCAAATCCAATTGCAAATGTCATTTGAAATCCAAATCCAATTGTAAAATGCAAATTTTGACTTAGATCAAAGAATTGGATCTAATTCAGTCTAAAATGCTACGTGGGACCCACGTGTGGGCCCCACCTAGCCCGTGTGGTCAAGACCCCCCCCAGGGGCCATGCCCCCTCCATGTCAAAAAAAATAATAAATAAATATTTTCTCTCAAATTAATTGAAGAAAAGTCATTTTCAAGAAGAAATAAAGGAGAAACCTAAGAAAAGATAGACATTTATGTCTCTCTCTCTTCTTTAACTAGGTCCTCCTTAAAGAAAAAAAATCATTTTCAAGGAAGTAATTACTAGACTGGTCAAACTCACCTAACCTACTTAATCCAAGTAGGTTTGACCCGGGTGCACTCAAATGTGGTGCCAATTCCAGCTAGGTTCGGTCACTATGGGATCAATACAGTCAAAACGTAAGTATGTCTCATGATCCAATTAATGGACGAAAATAAACTTTGACCGAACCAAACCCACTTTGACTAAACTCAGTCAAAGTACAATTTAGCTCAATTAAGAGCTTTCTTGACCCAAATTTATCAAATTACCTCAAATAAAGTCAAACTACTTGCAAATGAGCTTTGACTTTTGTCAATTAGTCGAAATTGATCAATTTGGACAATTTTGCCCTTCTGCGGTCAACCTAAGATTAAAAAGCCTAAAATGGTTTATGAAAGGCAAATAAACATTTGAATTTGTCAAATGCATGAATCAAATACCAAATTTAAATTGAATTTCTCAAGTGAAAGTTTGATTCAGTTGAAATCCATTTTCAATCAAGTTTTGGACGAAAATACCCTTTTCGAACCAAATTTGATAAAATTTTTAAATTTTATTAAAAATTAAATTGAATTATCATAATTCAATGGCATTTGGAGCTTAGTAACTAGGTTTTAACCTTATAAGCTCGATTTCAAACAAAAAATAAATAAAAAGTACAAAATAAGGGCAAAATCCTATGCAAGGGCATTTTCATCCAAAATTTTGGTCAAAATGGTCACCTAGGTCTGAACCCATGTTGACCAAACCTAGCCCAGCCCACCTAGCTTGTAGAAATGGGCTGAAAAATGGTCAATTAGAGCTTTTAAAGTCTATTTAACTCATTTTACAAGTCTCCAAAGTCTTAAGAAAGTTCCCAATGTGAATTAAGAAGGTGGTTGAACCCACCTCCTCCTCTATATAAACCTCCCCTTGGCCACCAAGGGGGAGGACGAAATTTTGGAGCATTCTATCAAATTGCTGCAGCCAAGGAGCTAGGAGTGAGAAGCCAAGGAAGAGAGAAGAGGTTCTTTCAAGCCCCCTTCCCCTTTTTCTCCCATTCTCTTCTTCACTTTCTTCTATTCTCCCCATTGATTTTGCTAAGTTAGGGTGCTTAAGAGAACCCTTACTTAGGATTCTCTTAAGAGAAGCCCTCTTTACCACTCCAAATTCCAGCAAGCAAGCTATTTCTTATTCTAGCTTTGCTAAGCTTGAATCCACGGTTGGATTCTTGCTTAGGATTGCTTAATTCCAGCAATTCGTGGAAGGGTTTATTTTCATTTGCTTACGGCTGGGAATGATGTCCAGCTAAGGGAAACCTACGCTTCAATGTACACGTTAATGCATAATGCATGCATATGTCGGTTTTTCTTAAATATGAACCCAAGTATCAAATTTTGAAATGGGCCCCAAGGCCACGTCCCTTTCAAAGGAATCAACTTAATACCATTTTGAACTCCCTACTATGAGAGAATCCCACGGTGAGAGAGTGATTTTGCTACATCACATATGGTGAAAATGCCTATAAGGGATGGATACGTTTTTATGAATGTGATCCACCCTTGCATGGCAAAATGATGGACGAATAAGCTTGAGTATTGTTTTATTTTCTTTCTTATTCACAGTCATTTTGATTCATGTCTTTCAATTTAATTAATCAAGGGTAGTGGGGAAGATTTGAAACAAGTTTTCAATCTTCCTACATAAAAGAACCCAGCCATGAATCATCATGATTCATGAGTCATGCGGTCCCTTGATAAAATTTCATTTTGAAAAGTAAGGAACGTATATGTATACATTGTTATATATGTACATATATGTATCCGATTTCTTGTCAAAAATTACATTCCTCCCTTAAAATCAGGTTGGAACATGTTTTCAAACCGGTTTTTAAGGAAATGGGTCATTTTTATTGATTTTCCTAGTGCAAGACTATGAATCATTTTTATTTCATTTTTACTTAATTTCAGCAAATCCATACGTAAGATGTATGTATGTTGTTGAAATCAGATCATGTTTCATAGGAATTGGTTTAAGAATGTCAAAGTTTACATATTTGAAATACCAACTATCCTAGAATCATCCAAAAGAGTTGACGATCTCATTACTATCAAATCTGGAATTTGAATCTATTTGAAAGACTTGTCATTTCCATCTAAGAAACAAGATATTTATTGGAATCAATGTCGACAATTTTCAGCTATTTAAATCAACACAATGTCTGATTTTTAGCTATTTTGAGACAAAAGTGGATGTCCTCCACGTCTCCCATCCATTTCAAAGATTTAACTTGACATCATTTATATATTTTCACCATTTTGATAATTTTATGTCAAGCCTCAAGCTTATGGACTACATATCTAATTCATGTGCTTAATCATATAATGAGCACATATAGAGAAAGTCCTACATTTTAATCAATCTTCATGCATAGATTGTATGACGTGCAATACGGACTTTGAGAGATTATGAGGGAGTGAAGAATGTATGTTTCATATGAATGAATCTTGAGGGATTATGAGAGAGAGAAGAATGAATGTTCCATATAGTTTCCCTTCTCGTTTCATGCATTTACTTTCACTCAAAATCAATAGCACCACATGCACATTCTCAAGAAATTAAGTGATTCAAATTTAAGTTGCAAAAAGTGACCAAGTCATATTGCAATGAGAATTTGTAAACCTCACTTAACTTCAAAAGAAAACGCAAGCAATGCATTCATAATCTTTTGGCCAAAGTGCAATTGAAAAACAGCATGTTTTCTAACAATTTGGAACATATGTTCTTTCAAAAGAATGAATTCTACAAATCACATGATTTGACAAAAGAAGAGTTCAAAATCAATTTTTATCATAAGATGATCATCATCATCTAGAGTTCACAACAAAGAACTCAATTCCAAATCTTCAAAAATCCTCAAGAATTATGTGTTTCAAATAACACCAAAACAAAGGTTTTTAAACCAACTTGAAAACCCCCAATATTCAAATTCATTTTTTCAAAAAAATGAATTTCGGTTCTTGAAACCAAAACCTCAATGCATAAGCATATAGGACTTACATCAATAACTCGTATATGATCCAAATGATCCTTAGTCCTTGGTCTAATTACCCCTGTTAAAGGCGGCAGGAACGGTTGGACCTCGTACCGACGAGCGGATCCCTTTCTCTTGAAAATTTTCTCAAAACCCCAATTTTAAAAGAATTTTGTTGACTTGCATTTCGACCTCCTTGAAAAAGGAGTGGGGTGCGAACAGATATATCTTAACCCATCCCATAGCCAAGTTCCACTCATGCCTTAGAAAAGTTACAGAGCGGCATTTGGTTGTTTTAGACTTGAGTATATAAGTTTTTCAATACTGATTAAAATCTTTAGTGTACATTGTTCTTAAGTCGTCTGACATTTAGGGTGTTAGAGTCCATCCTATTTGAAGAGCAGACATCTCGAGATGTGGAATTGTAGGCCCAAATTGTTGAGCTTTATTAAACTACTGCATCGCAAGTCTACAGCTGGAGGAGATCTCGCCCATATCAGATCCACCAATCATGTCCCTACCAAAGATAACGCCCAGGCTATTAAGACTGCTACAAAAGATGAGGATCATCTATGTATAGCAACTGAAAAAGAGGAAATGTGCGATTCTATAATCAAATCTAATCCCAACAAATATGGGATTAGCGATTCTGTAATGAAATCTAATCCCAACAAATATGGGATTAGCGATTCTTTAATCAAATCTAATCCCAACAAATATGGGATTAGCGATTATGTAATCACATCTAATCCCAACAAATATGGCATCAGCGATTCTGTAATCAAATTGAATCCCAACGATTATGGGATTGATGGTCATGAAAATTGACTATAAAAGAGAGTCTCTTGTCTTGTAAAGTTGACAAGAAAGAGACACCTTCGTTCGTGGACGTAGACCAAAGGTCGAACCACGTTAAAATCCTTATCGTCTCTTCTCCTTTTCCCTCTCTCTTTCCTTTCTTCTTCCTGGTGTGTGGTTTTGTATGGTATCAGAGCTGGTTATGGCGAATCAATAAGCAATCCCAGAAAGAGACTCCTACAGCACAGCTGCAGCATCAACCAAGTCTGGTTTCGACAACATGAATCTACCATTTTCAGGTCTGATCTCCTCCGCCATACCTGCCCCAACTAGTCTTCAGCATTTTTTATCCATCAAACTGTCTTCCGACAACTACTTGCTTTGGGAATCTCAATTCATTCCTATGCTTAAGAGTTATAATATGATGGCATATATTGATGGGTCGTTCAAATGCCCAGACGAGTTCTTACCTAGTGAAGATGGCAAAAGAACTATCTTAAATCCAGCCTTCTTGGAGTGGCATCGAGGTGACCAACTATTGTTAAGTTGGATCATTTCGTCGCTTAGTGAAGTCGTCCATAGTCAAGTTGTAGGTCTTGACTCATCATACAAAATCTGGACTACCATAAAACGCATCTATGCTGCTCAATCTAGAGCAAAGGTGCAACAACTTAAATCTGTCCTGCAAAACCTGAAAAAGGGAAATGAATCCATAACAGCATATTTTCACAAAGCTAAAGGCGTAGCTCATCAGCTAGCCATGGCTTCCAAAGCAGTAGATGTTGAGGATCTTGTCATGAATATTCTTTCTGGTCTTCCTACTGATAAATATGGCACCCTGAAAGTTTCGTTGCGCACTCGCGTCGATCCCATAAACTTGGAAAAATTATATTCTTTGCTTCTTATTCAAGAATCTGAAATTTCAAAGTCTGGAAACGTTGAGGACCCTTCAGCCTATGTAGCCCACTGACAAAACTTCAAGAATCCCAAGTACCGTGGAAGAAATGAGCAGCAAAAAGGGTGTTCAGGAATCCGTCCTCAGGATAAAAATGTCAGTTGTCATGCCTACGGAAATCGTGGCCACTTCGCTTCCCAATGTCGAAGCGTATGTCAAGCTTGCAGGAAATCAGGACATGGTGCATTGAGCTGCAAGTTATACAAGTTCCAAAAGGGATCTTCATCCCCAGAAGCTTATCATATGGAAACCATACCTCAAACAAATGATGGATTCTGGTATCACGACACCGGTGCTACTCATCACGTGACGGCGGACTTAAACAAACTCTCCGTTCACTCAGAATATTGTGGGCAAGATCAGCTGAGAGTTGGAAATGGTACTGGTCTTCAAATCAAGAATGTTGGTAATGTTTCTCTCTACAACCCAACCTCAAAATTTTTTTTAAACAATGTGCTGCATGTTCCCACCATCTCTAAAAATCTTCTATCTGTGCATAAATTTGCCCGTGACAATAACGTTGTCTTTAAATTTGATGCAAATCGTTGCTAAGTTAAGAATTGGACAACAGGGGAGAAACTTCTGGAGGGAGCAAATAAAGGAGGATTGTATCAGCTGAAGTTACAACAACATGGAGCCTGCCAGAAAACAGCACTTGTAGGAGAACGGGTCTCGGTTGGTAATTGGCATAGTCGTTTGGGGCATCTTGATTTTAGAATTGTGATGCATGTTTTGAATAAATTTGACTTAATAATCAAATATGCGGATGCATGCCAAAGAGGGAAAAGTCATGCTCTTCCTTTTGCTCAGACATTACATAAGATTAATGCTCCACTTGATTTGATTTTTACTGATGTTTGGGGACCGGCTGCTAACACATCTGTGCATGGTCATAGCTATTATGTTAATTTCATGGATGCCTTCTCTCATTTCTCTTGGATATATATTATCAAAAGTAGATCAGATGTTCTTTCCATCTTTAAAACGTTTCAAGTTATGGTAGAACGTCTATTTGATCGAAAAATCAAGGCTGTTCAAAGCGATTGGGGAGGAGAATATCGCACTGTTTCCACCTATCTCAAACAAATTGGTATTGTTCATAGAGTTGCATGCCCACATGTTCACCAAAAAAATGGCAGCATAGAAAGCAAACACAGGCATATTGTTGACATTGGATTAACTCTACTTGCACATGCAAATTTACCTTATAAGTATTGGGACTTTGCCTTTAGAACTGTTGTTTTCTTGTTCAATAGAATGCCAACACGGGTTCTCAAAATGAAGTCACCATATCAAGTTTTGTTCAAACAATCTCCTGATTATAAGTTTCTAAAGGTTTTTGGATGTGCCTGCTATCCTTGTCTACGTGATTTCAATACTCATAAACTGCAGTTTCGCAGCAAGCAACATATCTTTTTTTGATATAGCAGCATGCACAAAGGATACATTTGCTTTGATCGGGATACGAGCAAACTTCTTATTAACAGACATGTGGTTTTTGAAGAAAGTGTATATCCCTTTAAAACTTTGGCATCACCAGCTCAACCTACACCAAGTAAACCTCCACTGCCTCTAGTCATTACTATGCCCTCCCCAAACATACCACCTCTCTTAAACCGTTCCGCTCTCACACCCGTGCACCATTCACCAAATACTATATCATCCCCACCACCACTCCCTCCCATTCATTCACCGTCCAACATCATTCAGGATATACAATCTGGACCTACACCCTCACCTACCGATTCACCACCTCACCCTTCACCGCCGAACCCTTCACCACCCCCTAGACCGCATCGCTCTCACCACATGCTCACTCGGTCCCAAACTGGTTCTCTTAAGCCAAAAACCTACACCATCTCCAAATATCCCCTTCCTGCAGTTCATCTCACCCATCTAATCTCTGAAACCAAACCTCGTACTGCGTCTCAAGCCTTGAAGCACACTTATTGGGTTCAAGCCATGAAAGATGAACTTGCAGCTCTACACAAGAATCACACATGGACTCTTGTATCACCGCCTCCCTCTGCTAATATCATTGGCTCGAAATGGGTTTTTCGTATTAAAAGAAAAGCTGATGGCACTCTAGAAAGATACAAGGCTCGCTTAGTGGCTAAGGGCTACACTCAAGAACATGGTATTGACTACTTTGAAACATTCAGTCCCGTAGTCAAACACACTTCTATACGTGTTCTTCTCACTATTGTGATTACTTTTGGCTGGACTATTCGTCAACTTGATGTTCACAATGTTTTCCTTCATGGTGTTCTTATTGAGAAGGTATATATGGCTCAACCATAGGGCTTCATCGATGATTGTTTTCCTCATCATGTTTGTCAACTGCATAAGGCTATTTATGGTTTAAAACAGTCTCCCCGTGCTTGGTTCCAACCGCTTACTAATTTCTTGGTCTCATTGGGGTTCGTCGGCTCAAAAGTGGATTCCTCTCTTTTTATGTGGGTGCAATCTTATTCAACTTTATATATCTTGATCTATGTTGATGATATTATTATTACAGAAAATAATGATACTATGATCAAGTCCATCATGCATACTCTAGATCAAGAATTTGGCATTAAAGATCTTGGCCTCCTGCACTATTTTTTGGGCATTCAAGTGACTTTCTCCTCCATGGGTTTATTTCTTTCTCAAGAAAAGTATATGCTTGATCTTCTGCAGAAATCAAATATTATTGATGCAAAACCTCACTGCACGCCTATGTCTACCACTTTAAAACTGTCAAAACACATTGGGGAGCCTCTTTCCGATCCCACTCCATATCGGCAACTTGTTGGTGCACCGCAATATCTTACGCTCACACGGCCTGACCTCTCATTTGCTGTCAACAAAGTGTGTCAATACATGCAACAGCCTACTACTATTCACATTACTATTGTCAAGCGCATTTTACGTTATGTCAAGGCCACCCTATCTTGCGGTCTTCTGTTAAAGCCGGCCACCACTTTTCACATTGATGCTTACACTGATGCGGACTGGGCTGGCAACATTGATGATCGTAAGTCCACTGGCGGCTTTGCCATCTTTATAGGATCATCTCTTGTTTCTTGGTTTGCCTGCAAATAGCCTACTGTTGCTCGATCTAGCACCGAAGCTGAATACAGTGCTCTAGCTTCCTGTTCTTCTGAGGTTTTATGGCTCACATTTTTACTCAAGGAATTACATATTAATATGCCACACGTTTCTCGTCTATGGTGTGACAACATCAGTGTTGTCTTTCTCTCCGCTAATCTGGTTTTTCATAATAGAAGCAAGCATATTGAGATTGATGTTAACTTTGTTCGTGATCATATTGCCAAGAATCATCTTCAAGTCCACTATATACCTAGTGCTGATCAGCTCGTGGACATCCTCACCAAGCCACTTGCTCAATCTACTTTTGACAATCTTAGATTCAAGCTTAACGCTATTTCCCGAGCGTTCATCTTGAGGGGGGATATTAAACCACTACATCGCACGTCTACAGCTGGAGGAGATCTTGCCTATATCAGATCCACAAATCATGTTCCTACCAAAGATAACACCCAGGCTATTAAGACTACTACAAAAGATGAGGATCATCTATGTATAGCAACTGAAAAAGAGGAAACGTGCGATTCTGTAATCAAATCTAATCCCAACAAATATGGGATTAGCGGTTCTGTAATCAAATCTAATCCCAACAAATATGGGATTAGCGATTTTGTAATCAAATCTAATCCCAACAAATATGGGATTGATAGTCATGAAAATCGACTATAAAAGAGAGTCTCTTGTCTTGTAAAATTGACAAGAAAGTGACACCTTCCTTCGTGGACGTAGACCAAAGGTCGAACCATGTTAAAATCCTTGTCATCTTCTCCTTTTCTCTCTCTCTTTCCTTTCTTCTTCCTGGCGTGTGGTCTTGTAAGCTTGTCTGTGATGCCAATTTAACATTTTGACCCAAAACTGACCCCATCTCTCCGTTTGACAGGTCTCAACACACCCCATACCTTTCATGGTTCACCTCTTAAGAAGGCTATGAACCAGGAAATTTATAGTGTGAGATATAAATATATTAGTTTCTCTCAAATTTTTTAATTTGGGTCTATTTTCAGGTTCTTTCTCATATATGTGTATGTGAGTGGGAGAAGGAGAGAGTTAAGGTAAGCAGCTAAGTCTGCTGCACCATGATAAGCATGAGGCATGTTTGGACCTTACCTGCTATACTCATCAAACTCTTTTCTATGTTAACTTTTGGTACTTATTGAACCTCAATTGAGTGTTGTGATGAGAGATTGTGATAGGGTGTAAAAGGTTAATTTTGAGCTTGACGTGGGTTGGATTTTGTTCTAGTGACATACTGAAATATGAAAAAGGAACAAGTTGTTGGCTCACCTCTTCCAGTGGGCTGCCAATTATTCTGTTTGTGGCATTGAAAGTCACCAAGGATTTCTTCCAAACTTTTGTTTTTCTCCTCATTTGATGGCTGACAACCGATTGTTGAGCTGTAACTGGTTATGCTGTTTTCCATCATTCTCCTCCCTAAAGTCATGGCAAGGACTGGAGACTCTGAATTTCTGCCTTTGGTTTGAGTTGACGAAAGGAGGGGCTTTGTAGAAGGCTTCACAAAATTGTTATATGCTAATGTTAACTTGTACATTGAAGGGGATATCAGGGGGAATAGGGGTCTCAAATGTTGCCTTCAGATCCATTCGTTCCTTTTTGCAGGTGTCCGTTAACACTTGAAAATGAGGCAGACCAAGCCTTCGGTTGTATACTCCTTGTGGGTATTGGCGACTCTTTGACTTCTTCTTCAATTGCTTTGTTCTATTCCGTTGAATATTATTTATTTAGTTATTGCAGAATTTAGCTTTTGTGATTATTTTCGTTTGTGATCGTTACTTTCCTAGAAGGCAACATTTAGTCCATTCATTGTTGCTAACATGCGTAGTAAATTATCATTTATCATTGCTATTCTCTTACGGTATTAGTGGTAGAAATGTGTGAATGTTTTTTATATTTTTGATAATATCATTGGATTTTTCTGTTCTCAATGTCATCAGTTACTGATGGCCATGGAGCAATTACTATGCCCTTATGCTTGTTGATAGAAAAATCTGAACATTAGTTATCTTCTGTATGCATAAGTGGATATTGCAGTGAACACAGATTGTGATATTTTCATTTTGAGTTGATCAGCTGTTAGCACTTTCAATGTCTTGTACATATACCAATTATTTTGGCCATATTATGCTCTTCTTTTGTTCTATTTTGGGGTTTGCAATTACTTGTCATGTTTTCTTTTGTACTGTAGTAGCTATGGAAGGAACAAACAACTCAAGAAATGAAAGTTTAATATAGACTGATGCTCAACTAGAATATCTCATAAATCTTCTAGTTCAGCAATCACGACTACCTGGCATGAAGTCAGGCGTCAATCTAAAGCCAAAAGCTTATAGGGCAATTGAACAGAAGATGATAAAAAAGTTTGGGCCAGGCTTCGCAGTAGAAAAAATAAAAAACACGTTGAAGAGTACAAAAGCATATTACAATATATGCAAGCAAATTTTGGCAAGAAGTGGGTTTGGTTGAGACCCAACAAACAAGTGCGTAGATGTTGACAATGTGGTTTGGGCCATCTACATTCAGGTAAGTCGGGGAACATTGTGTATGAAATTAATCATCATGTCAATTACTATATACAACATATATGACTAAAATTGAAACTACGGAGATTCCCCGACAGGCGGAAATTCAAAGGAGGGTAAAAATGGAAACATTATGAAGAGTTACATGAAGTGTATGGTCAATCAATTGCCACAAGTCGTGATGGTGGTAATTGTAGTTCGTACATGATGACCGAAGACTTCAGTCTAATCATGCACCCGAGACCCCTATAACCCATACGCCTGATTTTGTGATAAATATTGATGAAAATGTATCTTTCACACAAATGTTGAACAGTGATTCTCATGTACCATCACCGGCACATGTTCAACAAGATTCACAATCTGCTGCATCTGAAAGTAGGGCCACAAACTCATCAAACAAAAGAGCAAGATGAAGTACGAATGACGAGGACTATAAACAATCGAAGACTATAAACAATCGAACAATCATGAACACAACACAAACAGTGAACAAATGTTTGGATATATTGCATGAAATGCTCGACTCGGGAGAGATTGATAATGACATGCACTTAAGAGCCCTGATGCTAATGGAGCAGGGAAATAAGCCAGTCATCTTCCTCAAACTTCGGCCGACCGAACGTGTGCCTTGGTTGCTGCATAATCTCAATGAACAATAGTAAGTAGTACGTGCTCTTCTACATCTTTATAATTCATTGTTGTGTTCGTTCTAACTTTTATGCAATTGAAAACATGCTATTGAAATTCCTTTATACTGATACAAATATGTTTGTTTTATGGTTGTTAAGTCATTTCCCCATCGCATATTAGAATGTTTTATTCGTATATGGTATGATTGGATATGACGAATGTTACCTTTTTGTATGTGCTACCCAGTGCTGCAGTCATGTTGTCAGATGAGGAAATCAAACAAGTTATGGTCAAAATGATGTTCGTGTTGGTCATCATATTTTTTAGATTCCTACATCCTCATAGGCAAATTGTTCACCCTTATAGAAATGCTGGTAGTCAATTTGTTCAAAATATCATTGACGACCATCCAAGGAATTGCTTGGACTTGCTGCGCATGGATCGCAACTCGTTTATTACACTATGTAATATCTTGAAAGAGAAAAATTTAGTAGAAGATGGTCGTGAAATCAACATTGAAGAACAAGTTGCTATCTTTCTACTTACTGTTGGCCATAATGAGTGCAATCGTGCATGCCAAAACACATTCCAGCACTTAGGTCAAACAATTAGTAAGTACGCCAACCTCATCCTATGAGCACTATGTCAATTGTGTAAAGAATACATTAGCCGACCGAACGATGACACTCCATCCAAAATCCGCTTCAATCATCGTTTCTATCCATATTTTAAGGTAAGTTAATTCATGATCACATATTACATTGTGCAAATGCAGTGCAACTAATATCTTTCACTACACGTAGGATTGATAGGAGCTATTGATGGCACTCACATACTAGTTTGGGTACGTACATCAGAACAATTGAGGTTTCATAATAGAAAAGCAACTCTTTCACAAAATGTCTTGGCTGTAGTCGGATTCGACATGCGATTCCACTATGTTTTTGCAGATTGGGAAGGCAGTGCGACAGATTCAAGAGTATTATACAGTGCACTAGACACTGAGATCAGCCCTTTTGTCATACCTACAGGTTAGATTATCAATTTACTCATTCATAAACAAGTAATAGATTGTTGTGTAGGTCTTAGCTTACTATTTATTTAATGTCAAACTCATAATAACTTTACTGTGTAGGGAAACTATCTTGGTGATGGAGGATGCCCAAACATATGTGGTTTACTAACTCCATATCGAGGTCATCGATACCACCTCTCCAAATTTAATGCACCGGGGGCACGACATGTTACATCTGCAGAGGAACTGTTTAATTGTCATTCATTGTTAAGAACAACTGTTGAACGAGCTTTTGGTTGGTTAAAAGGACGGTTCCCTATACTAAAAGCACAAGTGTCATTTCCTTATCGTAAACAAGTTGTGATTGTGTTAGCCACCTGTGTTCTACACAATTTCATTATAAACCATAATCTTCATGTAGAACAGTTTGTCCTTGATGAAGGTGCATCTGACGATGCAAATGAGAGTACATCATTCGTAACCGAACTTGAAAGTGCGACACAAAGTATTCATTGAAGATCCAATAATGACCTGCGCACTTCAATAACATCTCAAATGTTCATGGATTTTCAAAATCGTAGGTGTGTAAGAACTTATGACAAATGGAAACTATTGTGTTGATGATTATTAGTTATTCATATGTTTGTTTTATTTATGTTTTACTTTTGTTAGTTATTATATGTAGAATATGAGTTCATCAAGCTGATCTTTATGTTTATGTTCATAGGTAATCGAAGATGAAGCTGCGACATAAGTATTATGTCATGTTCGAGGATCGTTCAAGGGACATATATGAAGAAATACAATCACCAAATTTTGGAAGAACCTTTTTGTTTAAAACGATAGACATGTTGAAAGTTACATTTTGTCTGTGCTATGTATTTGATGTTGATGCTTCTGTCGACACTTATGTCAATTATCTATCTTATTACCTCTTGCTCAACTATTTGTTTTTTGGGGATGCCCACTTTCATATGTTCTAGAATTTAGTGTCTTGTTTCTCTTTTCTTATTTGCAAGTAATGGAGTGAGTTGGGTTTTATGTCTTGTTGAGTTTCTTTTTGGGTGTTTCAAAGTTTCATGGTAACATGCTTGGCCTTCATTAGAGATGGGTGTGGTTGTTAACTTTGAGAATCATGAATTGTGTCTTTGCTAAAGAAATCATGGCCTAGAAGTCGGGGGGTTGTGGAAGTACAGGAAAATTGGTGTTGAAATGGTGGGAAGCTTTGTGGATGGAGACTGGACCAGCCAACACAAATATATGTATGTTGGATCTATGAAGGCGGCGGGGAGCTGGAGGAAAAGACTGCTTTTTATGTGGATACTAGGTAGGATATTGTTATCATAGTGGATTTGCTGGTATATAAATTCTCTGAACGTTTAGAGAAAGAAGGAGACCCTTATCAATATGTGTGCCGAAAGGGCGAGGATGTTGCAGGATCAATTCAATGTGAGCATGAATCATGTTATTGTTGTTTTATGTGTCTACGTTTTTGCTTGTTATTGTTATTTTATGTGCTACATCAATCTTTCTCTTTATAGAAAATCTAGAAATATGTTTCTTACATCAAACTAAGAAATATATTTCTAGAATCTGGAAATATGTTTCTTTATCATCAAATACAGAATTATATTTCTAGAAATATATTTCTCAGTCATCACACACACATCAAAATGAGAATCAGAAAGTTTTTTCTCATTCTATTTTTCCAGGAAATATATTTTCAGAAATATATTTCCAATTCCATATTTCCAGGCCATCAAACACTACCTTGTTGATTTATAATGGATGAGGTAGCCAATTAACACGATAAATTTCTGTAGAAAAGGAATATGTCTAATGCTGAGTTGGCATCCAGCTGTAAGCCATAAGGGCCCGCTTGATCCCATGGAAATGTACTATAGTGAGAGGGAAAAAATTCAAATTTAAAAAAAAAAATTCCTCGCCATCAAACAAGGACTAAAAATGTGGCCGCTGGATGAGTTTCTGGAATAATTATTCCCGAAATTTCGTCCCACCCTTGAGGGTGGAAAGAAATTTCTGGAATCACAAAAGTGCCCGATAGGGCTTCTCTGGTCTCGCACAGGGCTTCTCTCATCTCGCAAGGCAGTCTCTGCCACTGCTGCTGCTGTGCCCTTTCCCTTCACAGCTCCCTTCCCTTCCTCCTACGGTGAAACGGAAGACATCGGCGTCCTAGTCGCCTAGGGATTTGCTGGTCTTGCAAGGCAGCCGCGGCCGCTGCTGCTGCTGCACCCTTTCACTTCGCAGCTCCCTTCCCTTCTTCCTTCCCTTCCTCCTGCGGTGGAGCGGAAGACATCGGCGGCCTAGTCGCATAGAGCTTCTCTAGTCTCACAAGGCAGCCGCTGCCGCTGCTGCTGCTGCGCCCTTTCCCTTCGCAGCTCCCTTCCCTTCCTCCTACGGTGGAGCGGAAGACATCGGCGGCCTAGTCACGTAGGGCTTCTCTCGTCTCACAAGGCAGCCGCTGCCACTGCTGCTGCTGCACCCTTTCCCTTCACAGCTCCCTTCCCTTCCCCCTGCGGTGGAGCGGAAGACATCGGCGGCCTAGTGAAGCAGGTGGTGCAATGGACTAGGTTGGCGATGCCATTATTCTGCCTCTTGCTGTTGTTTGTTAAATTTGGGACTGGTTGCAGGTTTCAGTTCTCTCCCTCTCCCTCTCTCTTTCTTCATATCACCAAGACTTGGAGACACTTGAATTTTTTCCCTGGTGCTGGATGGAATGAAAAATGGCAGCTCCTTCCCTGCATCATCGGATCCCCACTGGCTACCATCTGTACAGAAGAAAACTGGGAAGAAGTTCCAGACTGCCATGTCGTTCCCCCACTGTATTCACTTAAATGTGATCATTCAGATCATGAGATTGATAACACATTTATACTTTTGCAATTGCAGTTTAGTCGTTCATTCTTGATAATGCTTCTTTAACTTTAGTTTTATCATATTGTTCTATTCGCATTCACATATATTAGGGAACAGGAATGAAAGTGACCATCCAAACCTTAAATCAACATAGGTTACTAATATATAATGCTAGTCAGAATTTCTCCTTCTAGTTATTAACATGCTGACCATTGATTTTTCTCTGTTGTGTTCTAGTACTGCAAAAGCTGTTGATTTAGTGGTTGATAAAAACTGTAAGGTGGTTGATTGAGTATGATATGGTAAAATTCCATTTCTTTTTTCTCTTGCTTTCTTTTTGAGATCCACTTTTTCTCTTGTGTGTGTGAGAACGGATATTTATGGCCTATTCAGACGCAGCTTAACCTCTTGTTGAAAGATCAAAATTTATCTCCACCATCTAACTGAGGGTAACTAATTTATTTTTCCACAAGCTTTTCAACAAACTATTTAAATCATTTGAATGCATCCATCATGTCAGATTTTTGTTTTAAGCATGTAGATCCAAGTGAATCTAGAATAGGCTTCAAAAATATAATGCAAAATCTATTTCCTTGTATTCTGCAAACTGGGGATGGCCCCACACATCATTAAACACAAGAGGCTGTAATTTACAATAAACAACATGTTTAAATGGAATTTTCTGCATTTTTCCATATTACCATGCTGGACGCAAAAAAAAATATAATTATTATGTGAGAAACCAAAATTTCTAACAATCTTGTCAATAATGTTCAAACTAGCATGATGAAGTCTATAACACCAACTATCAAAACTAGTATTGTCTCCTACAAAGAAAATTTCAAACTTTTATGTAGAGCATCAATTTCTAACTTATAAAGACCATTCTCCGCCTCGCTACTGATGTACTGCTGCCGTGAATTTTTATCATGATTCTAACATTCTTGTAATCAAATTTGAACACTACTCCATTGCCTTTGGCAAATTTTTCCACAGAAAGAAATCTTTATTCTAGGAGGAACATGTAATATTTTATCCAACATAAATTTAAATATACTACTATTAACAAAAGAGCTCCTAATGTTAGATATAGACAAACATGTTCCATTACCAGAGATGACTCAAAGCATTCCACACCTCAAGTGATGTTTCCGAACTGAAGACTTGATTGTGAATAGTCATAGAAGGTGATGAGATGATCCAACTTAGGAGAAGTTTGTCATGATGCTGCCAAGTAACAAATTTCAGGTTTATGGTTTCCTTCTCATTTGTATCTCGATCAACTGGCCTTCCACCAGTGCCGCCAACTTCATCTACATTGCTAAAAACTCGTCACTGAGAGCATAGATTTTTCAGGACAAAAGCTCTTCATAATGAAGATTATCTCAAGTCAAGGATACAATATTTTATTCACTCTAAGTCAGCCTAGAGCACAGAGCTTGAACGCATGTAGTACTCAATATAGGTCTACCGCGTGAAAACTACCGTTTTATAGGTCAATCATCACTGACATTTTAAGGGAAACATCAACAAAGATGTGTAGTATCTACACTAATGGGCTGGGGTCCACGTCAGTAACGATGTCATTTTTCTTTCATTTTCAGTCATGTTTTTGTGGAAAACGTCAATAATGCTTATGATCCTGAATGACATTTTTCCAGATTCGTCAGTAAAAGTTTCAACTTTTTGATCTCTTGAACTTTTAAATTTCAAAAATCCAATCATTCGTAACACGACAATAATTCCCGTCAGTAATTGCTAAATATTTAAATTTTACCTCAGCCTTCTTTCCCACCCATACTTAAACTTTTAGTAATGCAAAGACATTAGCGTCAGTAAATTTATAGTCGGGTTATATCGATAGGTGTGCTCTCCTCTTTTTCACAATTTTTAGAATTTATTTTCTCAATCTTACCAACTCAAAGGTACGTTCCTTTGTCTCTCTTCCCCCACATTATTCTCTCTCTCTCTCTCTCTCTCTCTCTCTCTAGATATATATAT
Source organism: Nymphaea colorata (assembly GCF_008831285.2). NCBI lineage: Eukaryota > Viridiplantae > Streptophyta > Magnoliopsida > Nymphaeales > Nymphaeaceae > Nymphaea > Nymphaea colorata. The sequence goes on from NC_045140.1 coordinate 12,392,372, forward strand.
ATATATATGTAAGTTTATGTTCTTATTACTGATTATATTGCATAAACAAGGTTGTCAATTGCGACTTCTACTATTGGAAGCTAAACTTTGTTGTCATTTCCTTATTTATTTATTTTTTCTTATTTCTCGTTGCTCTTAAATTATTTTGGTACTTTTGTTCTTTTTTCTGTTTTCTTTTGTTTTTTTCTTTTTCTTTTTCTTTTTCTTTTTTTTGCTTAAGCTGCCAACCAAGTAGCTGCACATCCATAACCTCTTCTATTGAGAATAATAGCGGTGACAATTTCACTAGTATAGGTCAATCGCTTTTCTTGACACGACTTCCACGTCACTGAAAAGCATTTTTACAAAAGAAAGCCATCCATTAGTACAACTGTCAGTCAAAGTGATTTTTTTCCATAACCATCAGTCAAAGTTTCAATTCTTTTATCTCTCGCACTTTTTAAATTATAAAAATCCAATCATTAGTGATATTAAATTTCACATCATCCTTCTTTTGCCGCCCATACTTAAACTTTTAGTGAAGCAAAGACATTAGCGTCAGTAAATCTATAGTCAGGTTATAAAATAAGTGTGCTCTCCTCTTTTTCTCAATTTTTCTAACTTGTTTTCCCAATCTTATCAACTCAAATGTATATTCCTCTCTGTCCCTCTTGCCCCTCATTCTCTCTCTCTCCATGTATTTCATACGTTTATGTTCTTATTACTGATTATATTGCAAAAAAGAGGATGTCAATTGCCACTTCTACTATGGAAGCTAAACTTTATTGTCAGTTCCTTATTCATCTATTTTTATTTGTTTCTTATTTCCCCTTGCTCTTAATTTTATTTAGTACTTTTATTTTAGTTTTTTTTTTTTTTCTATGCTACCAACCGAGGAGTTGCACATCCCTAACCTCCTTTAGGTTGCGCTTGATTGCAAGGAAGAATTTAACATGGTAAATTTACTATGGTAAATTTTTCTGAAAAAAAAATACATGATGAAATTTAACCTTCTTCCGATTTAAGGTCATGTTTGATTGCATGGAAGTTTTTTCCAGGGTAAAATTATCTTTGTTTGATGCACATGATAGTTTTTTGCAGGAGATACTTTTTTCCTAACCATTAGAAATTATTGTTTTATTGGTTCTACTCCAATTTAACGTGAGTAGAACTTAAAACTTTGAGATTTCCATCTTTTTCTCAAAAAAGGTTTTGCACAACAGAATAACACCACACACACGCAAATGAAGAAAAAATATAATTACAAAACGGAAAAATAACACATGAACGTACCAAAGCAAAGAAGACCTTTTCATACGAGTTTTCATACAGCATTAGTTAAAGTATTAACAAAGCATGAAACAACAGAAATAATAGGAGCAAGATGAAGTGGATCGATATCAGCAAGTCCTATGAATCAAACTGAAAAAAACAGCAATTCACAATGTATTCCTGTCTTTCACTCGGTTCTTCACAAAAGCATAGTAGGCACCCACCAAACAGAGCATCAATGGAAGTGAAAAAAGGGGAATCATGAGAGAGGAGAGGAATGAGAGAAGGGAAGAGACTCTGAGAGAGGCAGCGAGAGAGGAGAGACATTGAGAGAGGAGAGGAACGAGAGAGGGGAAGAGGCGACACAGGGGAAAGAGGCAGCGAGAGCAATGGAAGTGAAAAAAGAGGAATCATGAGAGAGGAGAGGAACGAGAGAGGGGAAGAGGCGACAAGAGCAAGGGAAGTGAAAAAAGGGGAATCGTGAGAGAGGAAATGAACGAGAGAGGGGAAGAGGCGACGGAGGGGAAAGAGGCAGCGAGAGAGGAGAGGAATGAGAGAAGGGAAGAGGGGACGGAGGGGAAAGAGGCAGCAAGAGAGGAGACAGTCTAAGAGAGGAGAAAAACGAGAGAGGGGAAGAGGCGACCGAGGGGAAAGATTGGATGAAATTTACCCCCGTAAAAGGTCGGACGTCACTTTTTTGCGGATGAAATTTACCACTGCCGTACCACTTTTGCAGGGTAATTTCTCCGCGTTTGATGCACTCAACACCAAAGAAGAAAAATTTAACGCGGCCGTACGAATTTCAACTGCTCCACCGGTTTTCCCCTTGTAATCAAACGCAGCCTTATTGAGAATAATTGTTATGCGAGTTTCTTTTCTTCTTAATAACCAACAGACCCATAGCAGTGACAATTTCACTGGTATAGGTCTATCGCTTTTACTGACACGTCTTTCCACGTCAGTAAAAAGCATTTTTTACTGAAGAAAGCCATCCATTAGTAAAACTGTCATAGCTTTGGTGATGGTTCATTCACCGTGTCAGTAAAAAGGATAAATATAAAACGTCAAAATAGATTTTCAGTGACATTTACTCTTTCGCATTAGTAAAAGGTTAATTTTTACTAATGTAGTGTTGGAACATCAGTAAAAATATCAGCAACACTACTTTTACTAACGTTCATGATAAAACATCAGTTAAACCTATAAAACATTTTGCTTATTTTTATTGACGTTTTTCTCCCATCGGTAAGACCCATTTTTTTTTGTAGTGATCGACATACCCATCTAAGTCACTATGAGGCCCATAGAACTTAGTTTTGTCCTATCAATTTGAGGGACAAGAAATATTAAAAGAATTTGGCGCAGGAAGATATGACATAGTTGGAGTCGAACCATTTTTGTTAGTTTGGCATGCATTTAATGAGAGGTATAGTTGTTGGCATTGGCCATTGCATCTCTGAAACCATAAAAGGATGTTGAGAGATATTGAGAAGGATAAAATCACACACAAGAATCACACCAGTTTTAATGTGGTTTGGTATGAAGCATACATACATGATGAAACTCTTAATGCTTCAACACTCAATACATGGAGCCTCTCTCACTAAATTTCATTAAGTAATTTGATTGCAAGAGGGAAGGATATGCCTTCAAGGATACCTACTGTTTTTGTTGGAATCTCTATCTATATTGGATACATATTTCCCATCTACATTAGATTTCATGATAAGGTAACAATTACTAATTTATAGATAATTTTCTTTACTACTTTTATTGTCATTACCACTGATGGAGTTTATTCTTGTCTTCTACTTTCCGTTATGGTCATTGACAATGTTCCTCATATTCATCTTTGACAACTCAGCTTGTTTACAGGCCTTCACAGACCAAACAAGATTTTTTAAATGTCATGTCTCAACATCCGTGGATATGATATTGCTCAACCCCGAATATAAGATTCAAGGCAATCAGATGTCACAGCTAGGGGTCAATCACCTCAAAGCGTACCCATTAAGACTTGTGTTTAAAGGAAAAACACAACATTGTCACAATAAGTGACATGTTCAAGAGCACATTGATGGGAAGCCATCGCCTCCCCTTCGTGGTGCGAGCTACTCTCACCGGGACCTCGCTGGTACCGCGGAGGGGAGGGGAATTTGCCTGAGTGGCAGACTCCTTTTACTTTGGGAAAGGGCGGTCACCACCCCGGATGCCGCAAGGGATGCCTCCGCATAACGTCGCTGGGGATCATACACCGGCAACGATCCGCTGAGCCGTCCTCTGCGGCATCTGGGGAAGGCGATGGCATCAACTCAGCAAGTTCTTTTTCTTTTTCTTTTCTTTTTTACAGAGGGGAGGTGATGACATCCCCTCTGGCTCTGCAGCATCGGAGATGCCAACCGAGGCATCGCCGGAAACCCAAAATGGCTGTGTGACCTGCCATTTTGAGTGGCTGGCAATGCCCTGCTGGCCATTACCGGCACCACGAAGGAGAGGCGACGGCCTCCCCTCACAGCTATTTTTAAAAAACAAAAAAAATTGTTGAGCATCTTATGCGGACGTATTGGTCCTCATGTAGCGTAGCTACTTGTTGTCTAGCGGCTTAATTATTTTATATATATATATATATATATATATATAGAGAGAGAGAGAGAGAGAGAGTGAGAGAGAGAGAAAGAGAGAGAGAGAGAGAGAGACTTGAGCGCTGTTGTTGACCAAGGAAGGAAACATATGCCGGGTGGCTTGATTGACATTCAAGGGATTTCATACTCGCATGCCCCACGTACAATGAAGTACAGTTGCATGGGCAACTAGTCATTGTCCCATTTAAAACTGTACTCTTTTTAATCTTTGTTGTCTAGAGTTGTCATTTTGGTTATTTTCATACAATTTTGTGTTTCGTATCTACCACCAACATGCATATACAAAACATTTTTCAGTTAATAAGGATAAATATTGGTTTTGAGAAAAATAGTTTAGCTAGATTTTAATAATTTAGCTTTTGCAATTTATTTTTTTTATTTCATTGATTTTCTTGCATATACTGTTATTGTTTCAAAAGAAAATTAACCATGAAAAGAGAATTCCAAATATTCCCATTTAAATGGCTAGAAAATTATCTGATATTAAGCAAATTGCATGGCAATGGCAACATACCCAAAATAACTTTGGTTGAGGACTGACAAGAAGGACAACTAGAGTATATAGCATGGACATATTTATCAAGATAAATTTGTTTGTTACAGAATTTGTTTTTATTCGTGATGGACCTACACTCGTGACAAAAATGACCAGCATAAATCCATTATCTACACTAGTGATTTTGCCACAAGTATATAATGTTTGGCTTGTCTAGGTGTCAATACAGATCATCCTCAGCCAATGTAGATGTGTAGATACATATATACAACAACTTTTATAGTGATACCCAAATATTTTTGAAACAATAAGAAAACTGCACAAAAATCCAAACCTATTCATCATTTTATCTGCATTAGGTTCAATCTCGAAATGAAATCCTTAAAAGAATGATACGGATCATTTACATAGGTAAGTCACATCAATTAACAAATTAGTACTTCACTAATATATGGGAAAGACATAGGGATGCATCAGGTATGAGCCTATATCATTTGATATTTGGAAGAGGCTGCTTTCCAGCGCCTCACATATCCAGCCCAATAACTTTTTAATAAAATTTTACTACTATTAATAATATATTTTTATTATTAAAATATATTTTATATTAAAATTTTATTTTATATTTCAAAAAAAAAATTATTGTAACCAGGCTGAGTTGGGCTGGGCCTGGGCCTAGGTTTCAGGTATCGGGCTTGGGCACGGGCTCGAGTTTCAGACATCGGTCTGGTCCGATGCCTAGGTCTAGCCACTCTTTCATGGGTTATCTTTCTCTATGACTCAATTTTGGTCTTTGACAATGGGGCCATGGATTTTTAAAGGGATAATACATTAATATATTTATCAAGGTAACCACTGTCAAATGTAAGGTAGCTTGAGAGCTACAGATATTCCTTATTGTGTTTAGGTACGACAAAGAATACAATGGCCAGCTTATCATAAACTCATATTTGGATTTGTTAATCCGAAGGATGCGTCAGCACCTTGAAAGAATAAGGACTTGAAATGATTTTAGTGGCTTTTTGACCGGATTGCAGAGCAGAGTGAAGGCAGAGAAAGGAGACCTTACAGTTGAGCTTGGTGTTTTCATCAAGGCACATCTAAATAAAACTGAGGACTTTTGTGCACACAAACAACTATTCATGGGTGGTGTTTTCTTTTTGTATTCTTGGAGGGTTGAGCCAACCCTTTGTTTTTCGTTAGTGTGAAGATTAGCATATATGTTTCTGGTAACCATTTCCTTGTACAAGAACTGTGTTTTTACTAAAGGTGGGGAGCCTAACACCCTGCATGCTGTGGCTTTGAGGAAATCAATCTCTTTCTCTCTCTCTCTCGCTCACACACACACAGACAAGCGCTTGATTTCCATTTTACACTTGGCCTTTTGTTCTGGTGCTTTGGCATATATACATTCGTTGTACTGAAGAGGCATATATACAAAAAAGTTCATACTAAAAGCTTCCATTTGAATGGCTATACCCCAAGTAACTTTGTTGAGGATCGATACAAGGTTTGCAATCAAATAATGGGTGCACGTCACGTACGAGAAAAGTGGACCAGCTTATTCAAAAATCAAGTTGTAGGGAACCGCAAAAAACATAAGGTACGTAATGGGTAGGTACAAGCTATAGACCAAAGGGAACATAGGAAAGTTACATATATTGTAGAAATAATAAATTCTATTACGTACTGATGAATCGAAGCAAACCAGAAGTCCAACATTCAAGACAAAGAGAATAATAAAGAACCAAAGCAGATATATATGTAGGTATATTGATTTGTAAAGTCCTTGGCTATTTATAGGCCAACAAGAACGCGCTCGCCTGGCTGGTGAATCTTGTCTGCTTCTATGAAGGAATTGACCCAAATTAAGTCAAGGGGAAAAAAATGAAGATGAAGACATAGTTTGGATCATGTATGCTAGAGACGAGGCAGTCGGCGGTATATACTGCAACATGTTTTGCATGTTGGTTTTCGATCTCTCGACCACTCAAGAGAGAGAACTATTTGTATATTACTCGTCAGACATTTGATTTTACATGTTCAGGCTCCTTGAATTCCCACATTAACTCAATAATATATTTTGTGTCATGCTCCATTTTGATGACATCGCGCAACGTGTACCGATCATTATGTTATATTTTTCTCCTCTTCATTCTTTAACATGCTTCAATTTGTGACATCCACGTCCTTTTCTTGTATACTTTGCAACTTCTTTTCTTAGTGGCGTCCTGTTTTCCGAAGCAGCACCACTCTGGGAAGAATTGCGTTTTAGAAGAAAGGAACTATGACTGTACTCCGCCGCATACATGTAAAATATTGATGCCTGCTTATTGCAAGAAAGAAGTGATTAAACTGATGCCTCTCATGGTATTTGACCTATTCAGCCATGGTAATCAATTAATTATGCGTTCATTGGCCTTTAAAACTTTGTACTGAGAGCAATTAATTTGGGGAATAAGTGGACCTGCTTTGCCTCTTCATATATTGGGTTGTATTATAAACGGCAATAATGCATGAAACTCTTACTTATAATCAGGAATGCAACTATAAGACCATGAGCTTATTAAATTTGATGGTTGATGGTTGGGAAACGAATTAGGTCCTTCAGAACGACGTAGCAACCAAATTAGAATGGTGAATATGCATGACAGCCATTTGGCAGAAACTGAATGTATGGTATAAAATCGACCCAATTAATGGCATCGTTCCAGCAGCGTCATGTCCTTTAGTTTAATTGCTCTCATAGCAAAGAAATAAAGCCCAAACCAAGTCACGAAAACAATGGGTGAATATATAGGTCATTGAATTCCGTGTTCGAACATGGCAATTGGTGACGCGTACGGGTAAAAGAATTGTCATTCCTCCCCACAAGGGTAGCATCGGAAAACAGGACGCTCCTTTCAAAGGAAAAGAACGTGAACATCACAAATCTAAGTATGTTAAAGAAAGTGGAAGAGAAAGTGGAAGAAGAATCACATTACCATTTAGCGATGTAGTCCAAATGGAGCATGGTACAATAATTAATGTTGAGACCTAAACGAAACAATCCCCATTAAAGGCTTGGACTAGTCGTATTGCTTAAAAGGAGGATAACTTTTAAAATAACAAGTCTCAAGATTAGGAAGATAACGTTTAAAATAAAAAGTCTCAAGATTAGGGAAGCTGTTCATATATAACTAATCGGTATCTTGAGGGGAGCGAGAATAGACGTGCAAGCCATTTCGTAGTGTTTACCATTGACTGTGTCGTCCCAAGCATACATGTTCTGGAACTATATGTCTTCCCCTAATTTCTTTAATTTGGCTCCTTCAGATAAGTAAATGAAAATTCATCACCAGCTATCATCCCAGTGTGCCCTCCCTGGCCGCACTTATAAATGGGAGTTGTGTCCAAGGACCTTACACATCAGTACTCTTCCTATTTCATCATAACCAGAGCTAGCTTTCTTCCTAGCTCTAGCTCTAGCTCCACAAGCCTCCCAACATCACCCGTCCACTATCGCTATGGGTCGTCTCCTACCATTTCTCCTTCTCTCTATGACTTTCTTTGCAGCAATGGCCTTTGTGGCAACTGCTTATCATGATGATCATCATGATCATCACGATCACCATGATGATCATCATGATAATCACGATCCTCATCGTCCAGAGCCCCACTGGGTTCATGTTCCCCTTGCAGAGAAGGACAACCATATCCAAGAATTGGGCAAATCTGCCGTAGATATGTACAACAAGCAAAACCATGCCCGCCTCTTTTTTCTGCATGTCATCGCTGCAGAGAAACTAGAGCGTGCCCCTGGGCACTACAGCTATAGGCTGCTCATTAAGGCTCTTCCCCTCACCGCCACCATCCAGAGTTTTACAAGAGCCAAGTTATGGAAGACGCACAACGCCATGGAAAGCCACCAGTCCTCAGCTTTGGTTACTTTGTGCCTGCCTTCAACCTGCATTAGTTAAATCCCTATATTAATAATGGTTGAATCTATAATAAGAAGTAGCCAGCATGACACTTGGGCTGCTTCCATGTTGAAAAAAAATACTTATATAATAAATAGTGTGTTAAGTTCATCAGGCTTAGCACTGCTGCATATATATCTGCATTGGTACTTTGTTATTCTCTTGTCTTGAATGCTGGACTTCTGGTTTGCTTCGCTTGATCAGTACGTAATATAATTTATTATTTCCACAATATATGACTTTCCTATGTTCCCTTTGGTCTATAGTTTGTACCTACCAATTACATACCTTTCGTTTTTTGCCGTTCCCTACAACTTGATTTTTGAATAAGTTCTCGTACGTGACGTGCACCCAGCTAGCTGACACACTTTCATTATTTGTTTTCAAACCTTTATCGATCCTCAACAAAGTTATTTCGGGTATAGCCATTCAAATGGAAGTTTTTAGTACGAACTTTTTTGTATATATGCCTCTTGCGTACAAGGAATGTATATATGCCAAAGCACCAGAACAAAAAAACAAGTGTAAAATGGAAATTAAGCTCTTGAGAGAGATAGAGAGAAAGAGATTAATTTCGTGAAAACCAATGGTGAATATATCTCCATAACAGCATGCAAGGGGTTAGGCTCCCCGCCTTTAGTAAAAACACAATCCTGTACAAGTAAATGGTTAGCAGTAACTTATGTGCTAATCTTCATACTAACAAAAAACAAAGGGTTGACCAACCCTCCAAGAATAAAAAAGAAAACACCATCCATGAATAGCTGTTTGTCTGCACAAAAATCCCCATTTTCCTTTAGATGAGCCTTGATGAAAACACCAAGCTCAACTGTGTCTGTAAGGTCTCCTTGCTCTGCCTTCACTGTCAAAGAGCCTCTAAAAGTCTAAAATCAATCCAGGTACTTCTTCCTCAACACTCCACCTCTAGGGGAGACAACTATAGACATGCCAGGGGTACCATCTCCAAAATAAGGAATACCTGTAGCAATGATGCTACCTTACATTTGACCATGGTTACATTGGTAAATATATTAATGTATCATCCCTTTAAAACTCCATGACCCCATTGTCAAAGACCAAAAATGAGTCATCATAGAAAGATTACACAATAGAAAGAGTGGCCTAAGACAATAATTACCGATAAGAAAAAAAACAACAAAAAAACCCTTCTTATAGGCTAAGACAACTATGGCAATAACTAGTTGGCCATATCTACAGAGTTTTTCTTTGTTTTGAGTGGTAAGCTCTTTGTATTTTTTTGGGCTTGTTGGGTGCATGTTGAATGTCCTTTGGTGGGATGGTCATCTAGGGTTTGTTTATTGTTTGTTTTGCTGTTCTTTGTAGTTCTTCCTTGGTTTGGTGGTTTTTGTTTCACCCCAATTAGTTTGATACAGTGTTGTAGACCTTCCAACATTGGGAGTGATTTACTTTTAGTAATGTTCATTAATGCTTCCTACTATCTCTGTCTCACCCTTCTCTATTTTTCTCTCTCTCTCCCTCAACACATCCTGTTGGGAGTGATTTATTTTTGGTAATATTAATTAGTGCTTTCTGCTCTCCCTATCTCTTTCAATCTCTTTCTCTTTCTCTTTCTCTCTCTCTCTCTCTCTCCCTCTCTCCCTCTCTCTCTCTCTCTCTCTCTCTCTCAACAAGTGATACACCTCAAGAAAAAGCTTAAGTTCTACAAAAATGAGCTGATCAACTTTCAAACAAACAATAAAGACGGGCCCATGTACTAACTATGTTATTTTTTACATGTTACGGAACAAAAGTGTTGTTATGACAACATTTTTTTCACCATTGACCTCAACTATACATGTGTTTCAGTTCTTATTGCTCAATAAGTGTTGTATAACCAGAAAATTGATATGTGTATCAGTCCTTATTGCTCAAATGATATAGGCCCATACCTGATGCATCCCCATGTCCTTCCAATATATTAATGAAGTACTAATTTGTTAATTTATGTGACTTATCTATCTAAATGATCCGTATCATTCTTTTTGGATTTCATTCCGAGATTGAACCTAATGCAGACAAAATTATGAATAGGTTTGGATTTAAGTGCAGTTTTCTTATTGTTTCAAAAAGATTTGGGTATCACTATAAAAGTAGTTGCATATATGTATCTACACATCTACATTGACTGAGGATGATCTGTATCCACAACTAGAGAAGGCAAACATATACTGGTGGCAAAATCACTGGTGTAGATAATGGATTTATGCTCGTCATTTTTGTCGCCAGTGTAGGTCCATCACAAGTAACTACTTGTCCACCAATCTTGTATATTTTCCTTAGGACACCTGTCAGTTGCTTCTCTCAATGAAATCACAACCATATAGCAACAATAGGGGAAGATAGAGAGAAGTTCATCCCAACCATAGAGTCTCAAGACAGAGGGCTTCCCTACTGATAAAAAATAGGAAGGAGCTTGCGGATGCTATGATTAAGGAATGTGAAACAAATTCTGTAACAAACAAAATTTATCATGATAAATATATCCATGCTATATACTCTAGTTGTCTTTTTTCAAAACCTTCATGCCAATCCTCAACCGAAGTTATTTTGGGTATGTTGCCATTCCATGCATTTGGCTAAAGATCAGATAATTTTCTAGCCATTTAAATGGGAATATTTGGAAACCTTTTTTCAATGATTAATCTTCTTTTTGAAAGCAATAACATTATATGCAAGAAAATCACTGAAATAAAAAAAATAAATTGCAAAATCTAAATTATTAAGGTGTAGCTAAACTAATTTTCTCAAAACCAATATTTGTCCCTATTAACTGAAAAATGTTTTGTATATGTATGTGGGTAGAAGATAAGTAGCACAAAATTTTATGGAAACAACCAAATTCGAGAATACGGCAACCTCTAGACGACAAAGATTAAAAAAAGTACAGTTTCGAATCTTTCTGTTAGAATGAGACAATGACTAGTTAGCCTTGCAATTGTTTTTCATTGTACGTGAGGCATGCCAGCAAGAAATCACCAAACAAGCCACCCGGCATATGTTTCCCTCCTTGGTCAACTCACCAACACTCAAGTCTCCCTCTCTCTCTCTCGCTCTCTCTCTCTCTCTCTCTCTCTCTCTCTCTCTCTCTCTCCCTCTCTCTCTCTCTCTCTCTCCATATATACATATAATAACTGAGCTGCTACGTAGCAAGTGTTGTCTAGCGATTACGCTGCATGAGAAGCATCCAATACGTCTGCAACGGGTGCTCAACTTTTTTAAAGAAAATAAAAATAAAAAACAGCAATGAAGGGAGACTGTCCCCTCTCCTTTGTCTATTATCGCCATGGGTCGTCTCTCCTATATTTATATATAGATATATATAGACGGATATGCAAAATAACGATATGTACTCCGCAAGAAAATGAAACTCTAGAATTGCCACTTCACCCTTTGAACCAATAGCAAAAATGGGCTGATGTATTTTGAACATGTAACTTATTGTGACAATGTTGTGTTTTTCCTTTAAACACAAGTCTTAATGGGTACGCTTTGAGGTGATTGACCCCTAGCTGTGACATCTGATTGCCTTGAATCTTATATTCGGGGTTGAGCAATATCATATCCACGGATGTTGAGACATGACATTTAAAAAATCTTGTTTGGTCTGTGAAAGCCTGTAATCAAGCTGAGTTGTCAAAGATGAATATGAGGAACATTGTCAATGACCATAACGGAAAGTAGAAGACAAGAATAAACTCCATCAGTGGTAATGACAATAAAAGTAGTACAGAAAATTATCTATAAATTAGTAATTGTTACCTTATCATGAAATCTAATGTAGATGGGAAATGTGTATCCAATATAGATAGAGATTCCAACAAAAACAGTAGGTATCCTTGAAGGCATATCCTTCCTTCTTGCAATCAAATTACTTAATGAAATTTAGTGAGAGAAGCTCCATGTATTGAGTGTTGAAGCATTAAGAGTTTCATCATGTATGTATGCTTCATACCAAACCACATTAAAACTGGTGTGATTCTTGTGTGTGATTTTATCCTTCTCAATATCTCTCAACATCCTTTTATGGTTTCAGAGATGAAATGGCCAATGCCAACAACTATACTTCTCATCAAATGTATGTCAAACTAACAAAAATGGTGCGACTCCAACTATGTCATTTCTTCCTGCTCCAAATTCTTTTAATATTTCTTTTCCCTCAAGTACATAGGACAAAATTAAGTTCCGTGGGCCTAATAGTTTTTACCCTTTTTTATTTCATGACTTCTTAGATGGGTATGTTGATCACCAAAAAAAAAAGGTTTTTACTGATGGGAGAAAAACGTCAATAAAAATAAGCAAAACGTCATTACCGGTTTTACTGATGTTTTATCATGAATGTTAGTAAAAGGAGCGTCGCAGAAGTTTTTACTGATGTTCGGACACTACATTAGTAAAACTTAACCTTTTACTAATGTGAAAGAATAAATGTCACTGAAAATCGATTTTGATGTTTTATGTTTATCTCTTTTACTGACTCAATCAACAGTCACTAAAGCTTTAATAGTTTGACTAATGGATGTTTCTTCAGTAAAAATGCTTTTCACCGATGTGTAAAGACGTTTCAATAAAAGCGATAGACCTATACTAGTGAAATTGTCACTGCTATGGGTCAGCTATAGGTCTCTTGGTTATTAAAAAAAAAACCGCATAACTATTATTATCTATAGAGGATGTTATGGATGTGCGGCTAGTTGGTTGGCAGCTTATGCAAAAAAAAAGAAAACAAAAATAAAAGTAAGAGCAATGAGAAATAAGAAAAAAATAAAATAATGAATGGGGAACACGCTACAAAGTTTAGCTTCCATAGTAGAATGGGCATTGGCATCCTATTTTTTGCAATATAATCAGTAATAAAATCATAAACATATAAAATACATGGAAAGAGAGAGAGAGAGAGAAACATACCATTGAGTTGATAAGAGAAATTGAGAAAAAGAGGAGTGCATGCCTATTTTTATAATCCGACTATAGATTTATTGATGCTAATGTCTTCGAATCACTAAAAGTTTAAGTATGGGCGGAAAAGTAAGGATGACGTGAAATTTAAATATTTAACAATTACTCATGGGAATTATTCAACATCACTAATGATTGGATTTTTGAAATTTTAAAAAAAATGGAAGAAAAATGAGATCGTTACTAACGTCGATCCACGCCCGTTAGTGTAGATACACATCTTTGTTGATGTTTCCCTTAAAAGATCAGTGATGATTGACCAGTACAATGGTAGTTTTCAGTTGGTGAACCTATATCGGTGCGAATGCTCACCGCTATAGGCATTTTCCCCAACGACCTTCCAATGACACAGATCCTTGTTCAGCTCTATGCATTAAACCGAATTAGAGTGAACAAAATATAAGTAGCCTTGTGTGAGCACATCTTCTATAAAGAGGGTCGTGCTCCACATCATATTGAGATCATCTTCACTTCTCCTGAAAATTTTATGCTGTCTATGATGAGTTTGTAGCAGTGAAGATGGAGTTGCTCGTACCGGTGGAAGGCCAGTTGGTCAAGGTACAAAATGAGAAGGAAACCATAAACCTGAAATATGTTACTTGGCAGCATCATGACAAGCTTCTCCTAAGTTGGATCATCTCATCACCTTCTAAGACTATTCACACTCAAGTCATTGGTTTGGAAACATCACTTGAGGTGTGGATTGCTTTGAGTCATCTCTGGTAATGGAACATGTTTGTCAATATCTAACATTCTGAGCTCTTTTTTTAATAGTAGTATATCTGAATTTATGTTGGATAAAAACCTACATGTTCCTCCTTTGAATAAAGATTTCTTTCTGTGGAAAAATTTGCCTAAGGCAATGGAGTAGTGTTAACACTTGATTGCAATCAATGTTGGAATCATGATAAATATTAAGGGCAGCAATACATTAGTAGTGAGGCTGAGAATGGTCTTCATAAGTTAGAAATTGATGCTCTATATAAAAGTTGAAATTTGCTTTGTAGGAGACAACATTAAATGTGCTGATTATTTCAAATTACAGTGTCTTGTGTTTAGTGATGTGTGGGGTCATCCCCAGTTTGCAGAATATGAGGAAATAGATTTTGCATTATATTTTTTGAAGCCTATTCTACATTCACTTGGATCTACATGCTTAAAAGAAAAATCTGACATGATGGATGCAGTCAATGATTTAAATAGTTTGTTGAAAAACTAGTGGAAAAACAAATTACTTACCCTCACTTGGTGGAGATGAATTTTGATCTTTCAACTAGAGGTTAAGATAGGCCATAAAAATTCTTTCCCACACACAAGACTATAATGTATATATAGGATGTCTTTATTTCAGAAGACTGTAATGTCCACATATTGTAACCACCATTGCTGATACTCACAAAGATTATTTCAAGAGTAATAGTTTTCAGCAAGGTCGACCCATTCCCATATAGGTAGAACCTGCCATTGAGTTGTTGTGAAAGCCACTAAGGCTCAGTGGAACAAAATGTTCAAAATACCTCTGAACCAAAACCGAAGAACCTAGAATTGCCAACTTCTAGTCATAACATGCCTCATGAGCCTGAACCATTGGCACAATAACAATAAACAGTTATTGATAATGTCACCATTGTACCCAATGTATCCCAACAAACCTGCAAACTCATCTCATGATCACTGGGAACCTGAATAGTACCAGAAAACCAAGTCTTTGAGTCCAAGTATGCATTGTCTACAACCATGGTTGGAGAGTGTTACACCTGAAACTGAATCCACTACCTACTTTGAAGACATTAAAAATCCCATTTGGTTTTGTGCCATGGAAGAAGAATTTCAAGCCCTAGAAAAGAATCGGACTTGGATTCTCATGCGACCACAGAATATTCAAAATGCATGTTGCAAATGGGTCCCCAAGATTAAAAGAAAGTCGAATGGCACACTTGAGAGAGATTTGTCCAGACTTATGGCCAAAAGCTTTCTTCAAGAACGAGGTGGAAAACAGGACGCTCCTTTCAAAGGAAAGGAACGTGAACATCACAAATCTAAGCATGTCAAAGAAAGTGGAAGAGAAAGTAGAATAAGAATCACATTAGCATTTTGCGATGTAGTCCAACATTAATCACAATAATTAATTTTGAGACCTAAACGAAACAATCACCATTAAAGGCTTGGACTAGTCGTATTGCTTAAAAGGAGGATAACTTTTAAAATAACAAGTCTCAAGATTAGGAGGATAACGTTTAAAATAAAAGTCTCAAGATTAGGGAAGCTGTTCATATATAACTAATCGGTATCTTGAGGGGAGCGAGAATAGACGTGCAAGCCATTTCGTAGTGTTTACCATTGACTGTGTCGTCCCAAGCATACATGTTCTGGAACTATATGTCTTCCCCTAATTTCTTTAATTTGGCTCCTTCAGATAAGTAAATGAAAATTCATCACCAGCTATGATCCCAGTGTGCCCTCCCTGGCCGCACTTATAAATGGGAGTTGTGTCCAAGGACCTTACACATCAGTCCTCTTACTATTTCATCATAACCAGAGCTAGCTTTCTTCCTAGCTCTAGCTCTAGCTCCACAAGCCTCCCAACATCACCCGTCCACTATCGCTATGGGTCGTCTCCTACCATTTCTCCTTCTCTCTATGACTTTCTTTGCAGCAATGGCCTTTGTGGCCACTGCTTATCATGATGATCATCATGACAATCACGATCACCATGATGATCATCATGATAATCACGATCCTCATCGTCCAGAGCCCCACTGGGTTCATGTTCCCCTTGCAGAGAAGGACAACCATATTCAAGAATTGGGCAAATCTGCCGTAGATATGTACAACAAGCAAAACCATGCCCGCCTCTTTTTTCTGCATGTCATCGCTGCAGAGAAATTA
The DNA here is from genome assembly GCF_008831285.2 of Nymphaea colorata. Lineage (NCBI taxonomy): Eukaryota > Viridiplantae > Streptophyta > Magnoliopsida > Nymphaeales > Nymphaeaceae > Nymphaea > Nymphaea colorata. The sequence goes on from NC_045140.1 coordinate 12,408,586, forward strand.
GAGCGTGCCCCTGGGCACTACAGCTATAGGCTGCTCATTAAGGCTCTTCCCCCTCACCGCCACCATCCAGAGTTTTACAAGAGCCAAGTTATGGAAGATGCAGCACGCCATGGAAAGCCACCAGTCCTCAGCTTTGGTTACTTTGTGCCTGCCTTCAACCTGCATTAGTTAAATCCCTATATTTATAACGGTTGAAGCTATAATAAGAATTAGCCAGGATGACACTTTGGCTGCTTCCATGTTGAAAAAAAATACTTATATAATAAATAGTGTGTTAAGTTCATCAGACTTAGCACTGCTACATATATATCTGCATTGGTTCTTTATGTTGTTGGACTTTCTCGTTTGCTTCATGACTATGTAACAGATTTTATTATTCTGTCATGTGTCTTTCCTATGTTCCCCTTTGTCTACTTCTTGCTAGGGATGGGCATGGGGCTGCCCGGCCTGATTCAAAGTTGGGCTTGGTTCGGCCCAAGGCCTGTGCTGGTGGCCCAGGCTAGACCTGATGTTAAAAAAAATTAATACATAAATTCAATATATAAATAAGTATTTATAACGAAAAATACATAAAAATATGGGAAAAATAATTGTAGCACTACAAGGAAATATGTTTTTAGCGACAACGCCACAAAAGCAGTCACTATGACTCCGTAGCAATGATTTTATCTGTGCCTACAGCAGCTGCTAGCCGTGCCTATTAGCACCGTAGCTAAAGATTTGTAGGCACGGTTATTTTTATGTATATATATATATATATATAGAGATAAAGAGAGAGAGAAAGAGATCTAAAGAGAGAAAGCCCACCAGTAATTTTTATTACAAAAAAATTTTATTTACGTAATAATAAGTATCAGATTAACCTTGACAATTTCCATTTTGTCATTGATATCACAAGTCAACTCTGGCTTCTTCTCTCAAACATTCCCATCAACATCATTGTCATTTTGATGGTCTCCAACCTCAACCTTTTGTAATAAAATCAAACATTATGTAATTCACAATCACTTCATTTTATATCTCCTGCTCCGGAATTCTGACACCCAAACAATAGAAAATGTATGTTATAGATCTCATTAACTCACATAGTTTGGAAATATAATATAATACCAACATTTTTAGGAACATCCATGATTAATATTCTGAGATCAACAAAGATAGTGGAAAAGGAAATGGTTAAAAAGATGAAATAACCATATGCATGAAGTACTTGAAGGCAATACAAACAAACAAAAATCTGGTAAAACGATTAGAAGAGTTGATGAGTTGTCGAACATCAATTCTAATTCTATGACTGACAAAGTTTTTGTTGTATATTACCGATTGAAAATATTTATCTTAAAAAATAGAAGATGTACAATATGATACACGAACAAGCAAAGGGATTGCTGTAGTTTGGACAAATGACCCCTGCAACCCAGTAGTATAAGCTACTAAGCTCCAATAGCAATGACTTGCGTGGGTGGCAGACAATTAGATGTCATAATAAACAGCATCTACTACACTTGATATTTTTCATACGGAAAAGTAGACCAAAAACCCATGCATTACTTCTCCGATGTCTTCTTTCAGATGCTTCCACATCTTTGTCGGGATATCTTGTACTTTCCTATTTGTTTTAGGTTTCATGATGCATCAGTAAATTTCTACTATATTGATATTTTGCAAAATTATAAAATCTCACATGTGCATATAACTACTACAAGGAAAAAGATATTTACTAACCGCATTGCTTGTGTTAGTGAATGTCTCTTCTAATTTAAAATAAAATAAAATAAAATTGACCACCAAAATTTCTAGGAATGTGTTAGTACAAAGAAACAATTATCTAGCAAGAGAATACCTGGTTACAAGATCCACAGCAGCAAAACCATATCTAGACTACAAAAACATAAAAAATAAACAATAAAAAACTTTTAGAAAGTGAATAAAATTAACATTGAGAAATAAAATTAAAATTACCTGCACATGTCTTAGAGTAGAACGACGATTTAAGAGATATTAAAATACTTCCCAAGGAAAAGTACTTCTGTCAGGAAGTGTCAAGTATGTTCAGTCTATTGCCGGCATGTAAAACTCATTATTTAGATACAAATGAAAGACAGAAAGTAACATAAATAATCAAAAGAAACTCATTTAGAGGATGTTGTTCACCCAACTGACTAGCTTGCAAAAACAAAATGTGTGTGCATTTTATTTACAGTCATCTGGTTTCTTCCATTTTTGGTTTCTCTTTAAGTCATTCATTTGAAGCTGGAAAAGAAGTACAAAATATTTCACTTCTTAATCAGATTAGTTACTTTCACAACATCATGATATGATCATAGGTTTTGTACAAATTGTTCCTCAAGTGCTAAACTTTAGAGACGGTTCAATTGGTTATATGGTAGATAATTCATTCTTCATGAGACACATAGACAAGTAAAAGGGCTGGCACTAGCTTCCATGCATCTCCACGATGATAGCCTCCATACTATCATAAGCTAACATCTGTGCTTGAAGAACATCTACCACAGTCAAAATTCTCCAAATAGGAGGATAAGCAAAACGACTAGAAAAGTGTATAAAAGGAAGCCGCCATGTTCATGCAACTCACAAGTATCATTGATATTAAGGCCGGATGACATCATTCTCATTGTCTGAACAAAAGATAATAATAAATCTTTGTGAAATTTAATACCATGTACAAGAATAGGTTAAACAAGATTATATATTATCAAGACTGAAATAGGGGAAGGAAGCTGGAAAAGAACAATTAAAATTACACTACATATTATAATAAGCACTTGAATATTGCTTGTATGACTTGTCATCTTAGATTATAAAGTTCAAATTGGAAGACCATGGCAAGCCCTTTGGTGTGATGAGCAACCAATTAAAAGAGGAAAAATCAATGTTTGATAAAACTAGTTCATGGAGTGAAAATCTTGAATTGTCAACTTCTAGTCATAGCATAAATTTCAAGGAAGTTGCACAACCTGCCAGATGTCTAACAGCAAATCTTTGTTTGAGAGACCCAATAAGCAACTCAAGGAACTTATTACAATTTTTAGTCACGAAAATGTCATCAACATAAACTAGGATGACTGTTAAATATATTTTTGTTCCTGAAAATGAAGAGACAAGTCTGTCATAGAACTTATATGACCAGGATGCATGAGTGTCATTTTTTGCTCTTGAATTCATGCCCTTGGAGCCTGTTTTTAGCTATACGAGGCCTTGTTTAGCTTGCACACATAAGTACAGTTTCCCTATTAACACATCCTATTGGTTGAGACATGTAAACAGTCTTAGAAAGTTATTCGTTTAAGAATGCATTGTTCACATCCAATTGTCCATCATTCCAACCACAAGCAGCAGCAACTCCAAGAATAATTCTAGTAGAGGTTGTTTAACCACATGACTAAACTTTTCACAAAAGTCCATCTCCTTCTTCTTGAACAAAGATTTTGGCCACATATCTAGACATATATCTCTCAACTGTGCCTTTTGACTTTCTTTTAATCTTGGAGACCGACTTGCAGCATACATTTTGAATATTCTGTGGTGGCACGAGAGTCCATGTCTCATTCTTTTTTAGGGCTTGAATCTTCTTCCATGCAACAAAACAAAAGAGAATTTTTAATGTCCTCAAGGTTGGAAGCGGATGCAGTTTCAGGTGTACTACTCTCCAACCATGGTTGTAGACAATGCATACTTGGACGCAAAGACTTTTGGTTTTCTAGTTCTATCAAGGTTCCTAATGATCATGGAATTAGTTTTCAGGTTTGTTGGGATGCTCTAGGTATAATGGCGGCATTATCTTGAACTGTTTGTTGTGCCAATGGTTCAGACTCATTAGGCATGTTATGACTAGAAGTAGACAATTCAAGGCTCTTTGGTTCTGGTTTAGAGGTATTTTGATCATTTTTGTATCATTGATCCTTTGTCGGTTTCCTTACTACTCAATGGTAGGTTCTACCTATAGATGAGAATGGGTCAGCCTTGTTCTCTTGGAGACATGCCATCGATGGTCTCCTTATTTTTGTCAAAGCAAATTCATGCTTGTTGAAAACCATAACACTTGAAATAATGTCTTTGTGAGTCTCAACAGTGATGGGTTAATCTATACCTCACAAAAACACATATCTACCCGCATTGTTTCTTTATGTTGTTGGACTTTCTCGTTTGCTTCATGACTATGTAATAGATTTTATTATTCTACATATAGGTGTCTTTCCTATGTTCTCCTTTGTCTACTTCTTGCTAGGGCTGAGCATGGCCTGCCTGATTCAGAGTCCGGCTCAGTTGGGGTCAGGTCCTGTGCTGGTGGTTGGGGCCCGACCTGATGTTAAAAAAGTTTTAAATATATAAATTTAAATACATAAAACTATAATAAAAATAGTTATACTCGGTTTCAGCCCAACTCAGTCTGAGAAGTTGTCCAGCCAGCACTACACCAAAAACATGTTTTAAAGACACATGGTTCCCCACATGTGGAAGACTATGTGCCCGGACCATATGAGCATAAGTTTGCGGGGTCTTTTCCTTTTCCGTGTCATGAAGGCCAAACATCGACCTATTTAGAATATGCATTCCACACTTCCTTGACATCTTCCTCTGCCCACGCACTCTTTCTTCCTATGAAATTGTGGTGAGGGGGGGAGGAAGAGTGTTACCATAAGCATTTCTGTTTGACTCGGGCCTTCAGCTACAAAAATTCAGTGAGTTTAGAAAGCATAAACACAAGAGGTGGCTTTCGAATCCAAGAAAACCCTTCCCACAACATCTGAGGTGGGCTTTCTTCCTTGGGCGATATTTTATCTCTAGTGACTGTTCAGAATTATGGAGTGGAAAAATTAGAATAACAAAGGTTTAAAAAGACAGAGAGAGGCATGAGATTACGTGGTTCGGCATTACTGCCTACATCCATGAAGAAGGGGGAACAAACTTCATTAAACTGCTCTGTTCTGAGTTACATGCTTTGCTGAATTACATTTACGTCTTTATAAAGACAGGGGATGAACAAGAGATAAGGATAGATGTTGAGCCATCGAGAGATTCTCGAGATGGCATCTCATCCTAACAAGAGAACCATCTAGAGAAACATGAGAAGGCAAGTTAATCTTTAGCGAGAGAAACTTGAGATGACATTCTATCCTATTAATCTCTCTTGTTTTCTTTCAACTGTCAGAGATTTACCATGTGTTCCTCCTCCTTCTATAATAAGAGAACAATCTCCCCCTCAAGTTGGTGCACAGATATCTATCTATCCCAACTTGTGAATTATAGTTTGATGTTTTTCCTTTGCCAAACTTTTGGTAAATATGTCGGCCAATTGCTTGTCGCTTTTGACATGAAGTGTTTGAATGGTGCTATCCTGGATCTTCTCTTGTATGAAATAGCAATCGACTTCTATATGCTTGGTTCGTTCGTGAAACACCGGATTAGCTTGAATGTAGATAGCGGCCATGTTGTCACACATGAAGCTTATGGGTCCATGGGTTTCAATATTCATATCCTTTAATAACGCTTTAATCCATATCAGTTCACGTGTGCAAGCTGCCATGGCTTTGTATTCAACTTCTACGCCCTGGCAACCACTGATTGTTTTTTACTCTTCCATGTGACAAGATTACCTCCAACAAGGGTGCAATATCCAGAGGTTGATCTCCTATCATTTGGGTCGCCTGCCCAATCAGCATCACAATATCCAATGACATCTAATGTCTATCCTCGCTTCATTAAAATTCCTTTCCCGGGAGTTCCTTTAAGATACCGAAGGATTCTATGAAAAGCATCGACGTGTGAAGACCTGGGCTTGTGCAAGAATTGGCTTATAAGACTAACAGAATACATGATGTCTGGTCTAGTAAAAATAAGATAAATAAGTTTTCCAACAAGTTTTTGAAAACTTTGGACATTCCCGACAAGGTCGCCTTCACCATTTTTCAATTTGCAATTCATTTCAAGAGGTGTATCGGCGGCTTTTTCTCCAATGTTACCTGTCTCCTTAAGTAGATGTAGAGTATATTTTCTCTGACATATGACAATACCTTTATCTGAGTGTGCAACTTCAATCCCTAAGAAGTATCGCAAGACTTCTAGATCCTTGATCTCAAACTGTTAAGAAATGTCTTCACGTGAAGCATAAAAATGTCATCATCACCTTTCAATATAATGTCATCAACACATACCAGTAGGATGATAATTTTAGATCCATGAATACGAGTAAACATGATGTAATCTGTCGAACTTCGTTTAAAACCACATTGAACAAGAGCATCACTAAGTCGAGCAAACCATGCTCGAGGAGATTGCTTGAGACCATAAAGAGTTTTTTTCAGTTTGCATGCATAGCCACTCTTACTGCTTACACCAAGAGGAATTTCCATATACACTTCCTCAGTAAGCTCTCCATTGAGGAAGGCATTTTTCACATCTAGTTGCATCAAGTTCCAGTTTTTATTTGCTGCAATTGATGACAAAGTTCTGATAGTATTCATTTTAGGAACTGGAGCAAATGTTTTTGAGTAATCAATACGTTCAGTTTAAGTGAACCCTTTGCAACAAGTCGCGCCTTGAACCGCTCAATAGTTCCATCACTTTTGTATTTGATTTTGTATATCCACTTGCAGCCAACTAATTTCTTTCCCTCGGGAAGAGGCACCAAATCCCAAGTCTGATTTTTCTCTAGAACATTCAGTTCTTCTTTCATAGCTTCCTTCCACTGAACATGTTTGATGGCTTCTTCAAAGTTTTTTGGTTTGGTGTGGAGATAAGTGTTGAGGACATAGTTCCTATAGGTTGGTGAGAGATGTTCAAGGGTTAGATATTGGTCACTGGAATAGAATCGGTCTGTAGAAAGGTTGGTGTAATAATCACTGAGTTTTGTAGGTGGTCTTGTAAGGCGGGATGATCGATGCACATGTTGGTCTTCTAGGGGTATGCCTTGAGGTAAAGTGGTAGTTTCTTCTAGGGTGACAAGGTTAGTGATAGGTTGAGGAGCTACAATAGGTGAGTTGGAAGTACTATCATGAGTGGTAGGTATTTTTAGTTCAAGGAAATGGTCTATGATGGGTCGAACAGGTTCAATGGTAAAACTTGAGGAGTTCATGGAGCCATTATTGGTTTTCTTCCCCTGATTTGGTGTCTCAAAGAATGGTTCCTGCTCAAAAAATTTGACATCATGGGAGACAAGAAGTTTTCCAGTCATAGAATCATAGCATTTATAGCCACTCTTTTTGCTTGAATATCCCCAAAAAATGCATTTAACAACACGTTTCTCAAATTTGTTTCTAAGATGTTCTTGAATATGAATATAACATTTGCAACCAAATACTTTTAGATGTTGAACAGAGCACTTTCTATCAAGAAGATGTTGAATAAGGATTTCATAGTTTATACTAGAATTTGGAATTGTGTTAGACAAGTAACATGTAGTGGAAATAACATCAGTTCAAATATAAGCAAGAACATTCATATGCATCATAAGAGCACTTGAAATATTAAGTAATTGATGGTTTTTCCTTTCAGTTACGCCATTTTGGTGACGCATCCCTGAGCAGGTGTACTGAGGTTCAATGCCATTCTTTCCTAGGAATGACTTTAGAGTGTCATTTACATACTCTCCACCATTGTTAGAACAAAGTTTTTTAATTTTCATGTTGTACTGAGTTAAAATCATGCTATAATATTCTTCAAATACCTTAGGAACCTCACTTTTATTCTCAAGTAAGTATATCCATGTCATTCTAGATTTATCATCAATGAAGGAAACATAATACCTGAATCCTAAATATGGTGCCTCAGGAGTAGGTCTCCAAATATTAGAGAAAACAAGATCAAAAAAATTAGAGGACCTTTTACTAGAAGTGTAGAACGGTAACCTTGTAAATTTTGCAAATTCACAAGCATCACAAGCCCAATTTTCAATGACAAGGTTGGGAACAAGCCGCTGCAAACTGCTATCTGATATGTATCCAAGACGGGCATGCCACTTCTTGTAGTTTGACTCGTTCAAATTTTTTCTGCTAGTGAGAAGACTGACGTCGCATGAATCTATGACATAGAGACCTTCATGTTCTCGATCTCTACCAATCACTTTCTTCGTGCCCTATTCCTGAAAAGTCACCTCCTTTGACAAGGAAATAACCAAGCAATCATGAGATTTGGTTAACTTGCTAACAGATATCAAGCTGGTACTTATTTTTGGAACATATAAGACAGTAGACTTGATTCCTTTGTCAAAAAAAAAAAACTACTTTTGCCAATGCCATCAACACCAATTGGACTCCCATCAGCAGTAAAAATATGTTGTTTTTGCCCTTTGTCCATCTCATCTAAGTTTGTTGGGTCACTGGTTACATGATTGGTGGCTCCAGAATCAATCACCCAAGGTGAACATTTAGAAATTGTCATTAAAGTAAAGTTCTTACCTTCACTTGAGTTCCCGATAAGTTGGGATGTAATGAGGTTGGTAGTCTTTGCAAATTTCTGATAAAATTTCTCAAGGTCATCTTTAGTCACAAAGTTTGCAAGATCTGGTGATCTTGAAGATTTTTCTCTGCTAGGATGTCCAACCAGCTCCCAACAGCATTCCCGAGTATGCCCAGTTTTCTTACAGTGGGTGCATTTTAGACGTGATCGACTCCTTTGGCCATTAAAGCTCTCGGCACCTAATTTGAAGTCACTTTGTTTGTTGTCACCTTTTGTATAACATACCAACTTATCACTGTTGTTGTCATTGGTGTCAAGTTTTGGAGGGATATTCGTGGCTTTCCTTCGAGCCACTTCACGTTGTATCATTTGGCACACACTATAAAAAGATGGCAGGGGATTGGAATTAAGTACCTGGCTACGTAGAGTCTCATACTCTTCCAAGGCCATCCAAAACCTTAAAGATTTTGTCTTCATCAAATCTTTTTTTATATACTTCTGGATCAAAAGTGTTGGGTGGTACTGAAGTAATTCGTCATATAGGCTGTGCATTTGACTGAGGTAGAGAGTAATAGCTTTATCTCCGCGTGATCTCATTTTGAATTTCATAAACACGAGCGAGATTGTTTTGCTCACCAAACATTTCTTTCAAGTTGTCCTAAATGTCCTTAGTTGTTTCCACATAAAGAAGAAGATTAGTAACTGATGAATTCATGGAATTAATGAACCATGACATAACCATGTCATTTTCACTCTCCCACTAACGATATTTTGGATCATTCTTTTCTGGTGGCTTTATGTCACCATTGAAGTATCCCACTTTGAACGACTACTCAGAAACAGTCTGGTTGCCTTTGTCCAACTTAGATAGTTTGGGCCTGTGAGACGTTATGAGGTAATCTTTAGAGTGTTATTGCCTTGATCAGATGATCCACTCTTAGAATGGCAAACTTTTCCTTCTTGGTGTGTTGTTGCCATAGTTTAAAGAATAGAATAGATGATAGAACTCACACATGCTCTTTTCGCGAGACCTCTACTCAGCAGTTTGGCAGGCTGTCTTCCTCTTCCTTTGGCTGCGTCTGCAACTAACGATGGAAGGGAGATGCTGGCAAACGTTCCTTTCCTATCACGGTGAGGATGTCAGCACAAGTGAGACACTACTTTCGGCAGAAGGGAGACGGCTTTTGCTACCGGCAGGAAGGAGACAACCAGCCCTCTGCGGTCAACCTCTGCTTCAATGCACTCTGAACACTCTTCCTTCCACAGCTAAAAAGAGCAGCAAAAGAAAAATCAATACAGCTGTGATTCTGGCCATTGCCATTGATGGCTCCACATTGATCTTTTCTTCTCGCCACTTCTGTCCCTCGAAGCTGGGTGAGTTTCTTAAGCAGGTTGGGGACACCACTTGTGTGACTGAAACCCTGGCGCAGCCTTCCCCAGATCACTGGGCCCTGTAGATGGAGGAAACCGTGATACCAGGTGGCGGAAGATGCTCGCCGGGCGTAGCTTCAAGACGCTGTTGAACCGGATTTTGGGGAAGGCCCAGGATGGCGAGATCCTGGCCGTGATGGGGGCGAGTGGATCGGGCAATGTTGCAGCCACAAAGGGCAAGGAGACCGGCGACCAGCCGTTGCTTCTCTCTGTTTATAGTGAGAAGGTGGCCTCTTGAACTTGGTGCTCTGATACCATGTTCAGAATTATGGAGTAGAAAAATTAGAATAACAAAGGTTTAAGGGGACAGAGAGAGGCACAAGATTACGTGGTTCGGCATTACTGCCTACATCCACGAAGAAGGGGGAACGAACTTCATTAAACTGCTCTGTTCTGAGTTACATGCTTTGTTGAATTACATTCACGTCTTTATAAAGACAGGGGATGAACAAGACATAAGGATAGATGTTGAGCCATCGAGAGATTCTCAAACTGGCATCTCATCCTAACAAGGGAACCATCTAGAGAAACATGAGATGGCAACTTAATCTTCAGCGAGGGAAACTCGAGATAACATTCTATCCCATTAATCTCTCATGTTTTCTTTCAACTAAAGAGATTTACCATGTGTTTCTCCTCATTCTATAATGACAAAAACGTGACATCCTCTCGCTCTCTCCAAGGTCATTTTCTTCCCCCTTCCACTCTCCATCCTTCCCTAGTGGTGATGATAGTCTCCACTTTCGCTCGACTATTGATCGATTGCCGAATGATGACAAGTTTTTCATGTCAATCGATTGATCGATTGCAGAAAGTTTAGCACTATTGAATAGTCTATATCTTTGACAAGCAGTGGAAACCTAAGACGCTGCCAAAGGTTGGAGCTTAAGGATGAGTTGAAAAAATGGGAAAGAAGAGAAGCATTCTTCGACTTCAAGAAATTAGGGAGGATGAGCTTGAGGATTTTATTATTTCTACAATATATGTGACTTCACTACGTTCCCCTTTGTCTACAGCTTGTAGATGTTTGAAAACCTTGTGTCCATCCTTAACAAAGTTATTTTGGGTGTGCCATGTGATTTCTTTAATCCTTAGGTCTTGAGTTTCTAGTCATTTAAATGGAATTTTTTATTATGAACTTTTTTTATACATAATTTCATTGTTCTCACAAGGCAAATCATCTTGCCTCTTGAGTACAATGAATGTACATATGTAAAAGCACCAGAACAAAAAACCAAGTATAAAATGGAAATTAAGCTCCATAGAGAGAGAGAAAAAGAGAGAGAGAGAGAGAGAGATTTTGTCAAAACCAGTGGGAAATATCATATCAATATATCGCAGTAACAGCTCGTTTGGGGTTAGGGGCCCTACCCTTAGTAAAAACACATTTCATGTACAGAGGCCTTCGTGCTAACAAAAAGCAAATGGTAGACTCAACCCTCCAGGAATACAAATAGAAGATACCATCTATGAACGTCTGTTAGTCTACACAAAAATCCCCTACTTCATTTAGATGAGCCTTGGTGAAAACATCAACCTCAATTGTAGGGTCACCTATCCCCACCTTCACTGTGCTCTCCAATCCCGTCAAAGAGCCAAGAAAATCAGTTCAAGTCCTTCTTCCTTCAAGGTGCTGCAGCAGCATTCGAACTATTACATCCACAGAGGAGTTTAACATAACCTGGCCACTATGTTCTTTGTGGTACCTGTTATAGACGTGTCCCCCAAAAGAATGCTCAACAACAATAAAAGAGGGCAAACCACCACAAAACTGCTAAAAACGGAATCACACGGCAGCGAGCATAAGAACGAGTTTCCAACACCACTATTGCAGCAATATACGTCAAAATATATGCTAAATAATGCAGAAAAATAGGAGACCAATTTACGTGGAAAAACCCCCAATAATGGGGTAAAAAACCACGGGCAAGAGAGACTTTCTATATATCATGAAAGGGAGCCAAATACACGAGCAACAATATCCCTACTGTTTTAATAAAAACAGTGAACTCAAGAGAATAATAACACTCTCTTATGCGAATGAAAGAAAGAGCCCCAAAGATTCAAGAAAGAAATCACCCAATGAAGACTCCCTTCATTTTTCCTTCTTTGTCTTTCCTCTTTCTTCTTGGTGTGCCAATCGACCCACATGCCTTGCTTTTCCTCTTCTCTTCCTTGCCTTCCTCTTCTTCTTCTCCTTCTCCTTCTCCTCCCGTATGCAGCCACAAGAGGTTCCCCTTCTCTTTTTCCCCAAAAGAGATAACGAGAGAGAGAGACGTGAGAGAGGACGCGTGAGGAAGGGGCACCATCGGGTGCCCTTCCTTTCTCCCACCCATCACTTAAGTGACGGGCCGGGTCGGGTCTTGAGGCTGGACCCGACCCAACAAACTCCCCCTCCAGCCTCAAGAGAGGGAACATACCTGCAAAAAAAACAAAATTAATACACTGTCTTAAAGGCAGTCATCCCAACTAGGTCTCTACACATGTCATGTTTCTCCTTAGGTAGAGACTTTGTCATCATATCTGCAGGATTCTTCTCTGTCTGTATCTTCTCTAACTGAATCAATTTCTGCTCAAGCACATCACGAATCCAATGATATCTGACATCAATGTGCTTAGTCCTTGAGTGGAATGCTGAATTCTTTGCCAAGTGTATGGCGCTTTGGCTATCACAATGCAACACATAGGTCTTCTGACTAAGGTCTATATCATGAAGAAAACTCTTCATCCGCAACAACTCTTTACAAGCTTCAGTTGCTGCAATATATTCTGCCTCTGTAGTGGAAAGAGCAACACACTTCTGCAACCTGGACTGCCATCTATGTCACCTGAGTGCGGGTGCCGGTGCGGGAGCTGGAGCAGGTGCCGGTGCGGCACATCCCAAAAAATTTAGGTGCGGCGGTGCGGTTAGAGTATTTTATATTTTTAAAATATAATAATATAAACCATAAAATTATTAAATAACAAGATCAAAATTACAATTTGCTAATCATGAAATCATTATCAATCATCAATTCAAAATTCAACAACAAATATATATCATCAATTCAACATTCAACAAAAAATATCATCAATTCAACATTCAACAAGAAATATATATCATCAATTCAACATTCAACAAGAAATATATATAATCAATTCAACATTCATGATTCAACAACAAATGTACGTTTTGAGTTCACAAAAAACACAGTTCATAGAGTCATCAATACATATTCTTCATCATCAAACGCCTTCATAGTCCATACATCAATACATATTAGATATTACATCATCATTCATAATTCATAAAACAGAGTTACGTTGCACTTCCACTTCCACTTCCACCAATATGTTGATTTTCTTGAATGCTTGGAACGATATCATCATCATCAAATGCCTCAAAAGGAATAACAGGATCAGAAAAATCCATGTTAGCAACATATAAGTTGCGTTGTCCATCGAAATCAAATTCATCTGGATTTACATCCTAATATTGCGATGATCCACATCTGCATTTATTAAAGACAAAAATTAAACAATTAAAAATATGTACCCCAAAAATATTTTAAAACTAATACAACATAACAAATTGAGCAAAACAAAACAACCTAATATTGAAATACCTGTATTCATTTTCTTTTCTTGAAAGAAGACGCAAATTGGAATGCACATAAACCAAGTCCTCTGCACGTTGGCTAATGAGCTTGTTCCTTTTAATGTTGTGTATATGACCATATATGCTCCAATTTCTTTCACAACACGATGATGTAACAGGTTGTGATAGTAACCTCAAAGCAAGTTTATGAAGCACGGGCATTTCTGATCCATAGGATGCCCACCAATCAAAAGGACTCATGTCTTCTCTTGCTTGTGCTGCACCTTCTGAATTAAAATCTCCTAAAGAAAACTTGTTATATTCACACATAGCTTGTGTTCTGATATAAGAATCTATAAAAAGTCAATTCATACATGACATTCTTTAAGTGTTTAACTCATCATCTAGATGTGGAGTAACACGTCCAGGAGCTCCTTCAATCCATTTTTTTGTGTAATATTTTGGATTTAAAGAATGATCCATGCAATGCAAGGAAGTATTGCTTTTATCCCATCTTTCAACTAATATTGTACTTTTACGATCAAATAACTCTGAATGATCAAGTACAATGTCTTTTTTTTCTTTCTTAAAAACTATACATTGAATTTCTTCAATCATATTTTCCCACATTGCGTAAACTTGATGAAGCATAGGCTCATCTTTATCAACAGCTCTCAACATGCACCAAATTGGTTCTGTAAAATCCAAAAAATATGCAATTTTATCCCACCATTTATCTTCAACAATAAGGTTTTTAATACTTTGAGCTTTAGCCTCATCTTCAACCCTATAAAAGCTCCACTCTCTACTAAACACCATTTGAATAAGTGCATCTCGCACTCTTTGAATTCTTTTCAACATGACAATTATTGAAGCAAATCGTATCTCTGCAACCTTTAACAATCTCAAATCAGAATAACTACTTAAAAGAGACAATGCATGTTGGTGATTAACGATGAAATTTCTAATAGTTCTCACATCTTTTTCAATCTCTTGAATTCATGAAAATAGTTCATGTCCCTTAGGATCTACATCTTCACTTGGAGGATTGCATATGTCCTTAAGTGCTAAATTCAAAGTATGTGCAACACATGGAGTCCAAAAAATATGTGGAAAATCATACCTCAAACTAAGTCCAGCACTTTTGCATACAGCAGCATTGTCTGTAATGAGCTGCACCACCTTATCAGAACCAACCTCCTTGATGGCTTCTACAAATAATTGCTTCAAATATCCTGCATCTTTATATTCTCCAGACGCTCAACTGCCTTCAAAAATATTGGTTCATCACGTGCAATGGCAATGAAATTAATTAGTGGACATCTTTGAATATTTGTCCACCCATCAGAAACAATTGATACCCCAGTCGTGTTCCATTTAAACTTTTTTCTTTCCAAACTTTGCTCAACCTCATTTTTTTCATTAAGAAGAAGTGATGTACGTAACCTTTCTGAACCAGGAGGTTGATATCCTGCTAACTTGCTATTTGCAAGCATAGTACAAGCCTTCTTCCAATATGGATTTCTAGCTACATTGAAAGGAATGCAACTAGAATAGAAAAATTTAGCAATCACTTTATCTATTTCTGCCCTTCCGCAAGAATCAAAACATGTCTCTATAGTCTTTCTTTTCTTATCAGAACTTTTAAGATTTGTCACAATAATACTTGTTTTCTTCTTGTTGTGTATTTCATCAGCACAATCTTGCAGCCTCTTGAACTCTCGAGCTTTTTCTGTAGAAACTTTTTTACATCCTCGAATTCCATGACCTGACAACTTCAACAAATGTGCCTTAATTCTTGTGTAAGATCCTACAAATGTACCTTCACAATGTTTGCATACGAAATGCACATTTCCACCACTGCCCACATTTTTAGTGACCGCTTTCATTTCTTTCCATAGTGGTTGTTCTTCGGATGCAAATGCTTCACCAGTTTGTGTACACGACTTTGAAACATTACTTTCATCCACTTCCACACTACATGAAGAGCCTATTGCAGGAGAATCTGAAACAACTTCTTTTCCTTTCGTTCTGTTTGCAATCTTTTATGGTTTTACCTTCAAAGTCCAAGATCAATGTGAAGAGTATTAGAAAGTAGAAACATAGTGTACTACAAGATGCTTCTTCATTCATGAAAGGGGAAATGAAATGAAGTGTTCGCCGAAGAAATGGGAGAACGCATTAAACAAAAGGAGTGACAAGTAGAAACATAGTGTACTACAAGATGCTTTTACAAAGTTTGTTTGGTAGGGAAACCAAAAATTCTACATGAAACATGAGATGCTAATCTAAGACTACTAAGTGGTCTCGTGTTTGTGCCCTCATTTTTCATTAATGATCAGACCATATGCAAACTAATATTAATATACAATTCTTCCTAAAAAATATCCACCCAAAAACATATTCTTCACATTTAATCACCACAAACACCAATGTGATAACAACATCAAGTATTGCCATTGTTGGTAGTTAAATAAAAGCATCTACAAAAATCATCTAAATAAAACCAACACATAGAATGCTGTAATAGTGTAATATAAGACTAAGGTTGGGAAAAGAAGTGTTCTCTTGAATCTCTTCTATGGCAATTGGCAAATGGCAATATGACTCTTAGATGGCTGCTCCTACATGTATCAATAGGCACTACATCACAGTATGATAGGATGCACCCACTACTTTTTAAATCAGAAAACTAAGTACACAAGACACAGGGGCCAAAGCAGAATTTTGTATACTGCGCATCACACAGCTAGTAGCCTAGTACTGCAAAATATACTTTAATTTTGTTCCTAAACTGAGCAATCACACAGCTAGTAAGTAGTAACTAGTAACTGCAAAATATACTTCAATAACATCGAATAGTGAGCAAATTTTGTGGTTAGATGAATATCCATAACTAGCGAATCAGCCATAACATTGTACTCTGACACTTTGATACATTTTATCGAGAGCAGAGTTTACCGCACGCAGCGCAGAAAAGGGTTTCACAGTTTCACACCATCACTCCAACAGGCAACAACTAACCAACCAAGAAGCTGCAAGTCATAGTTCGAGTTACGTTAAAAAAAAAAACGTATGTGAAAGAGAGATGGCGGTCAATTAGTTCAAACTTCAAAAGGTGAGAAATCTGCAAACAAGAAGTTCGACGGTGACACGGTCACCTTCTGCCACAAGCGCAACAAAACTCGAGAGAGCAAATGGCAAAATCAGAAAGAGCAGAAAAATCAAAAATGTCACCAAGAAGGCAAGAACTGAAGAACACTTGGAAGCGAGAGAGAGAGTTTACCGCACGCAGCGCAGAGAGAGGGAGCAGCGCAGACAGAAGGAGCGGTCGGCGGCGTTGCAGAGAGAGGGAGCAGCGCAGAGAGAAGGAGCGGCCAGCGGCGTCGCAGAGAGAAGGAGCGGCCGGCGGCGGCGCAGAGAGAGGGAGCAGCACAGAGAGCAGAGAGATAGAATCATAGAGAGGGCAACACAGAGAGCAGAGAGAGGGCGAGAGGGAGAGAGGGCAGCACAGAGAGCATAAAGAGGGCGAGAGGGAGAGGGAGAGAAGCCGACTAGCTGAGCGTGCCCTAACCTAAATCATGTTAAAATTAAAAAAACGCCCAAAATGTTGACGGAAAAGGGCAGGTGCGGCTTGACCGCACCCGACTCGCGTCAAACGCGAGTCGGGTGCGCGTCCGGAAATGGACGAATTCAGTCAGGTGCGGCTGACCGCACCCGACTCACGTTGACCTTTTTGGGTACGCACCTAAAGCGCACCCGCAATGCGTCGACACGGGTGCGGGTTCAAGTTGGACGCACCCAGGTATCATTGACTGCCATGATACAGCTCCCCCTACAAAAGTAAAAGCATAACCAGAAAGAGACTTCCTAGAGTTCAAATCACCTGTCATGTCTGCATCAACAAATCCTTGTATCTCTGGATTAGATTCACCAAAACATAAACAGTAAGTGGAAGTACTTTTCAGATACCTTAGGATCCACTTCACTGCTGCCCAATGCTCTTTGCCTGGATTTGACAAGAACCTGCTAACTACACCAACTGCATAAGCCAAGTCTGGGTGTGTGCAAACCATAGCATACATGAGACTCCCTACTGCTGAGGCATATGGAACATTCTCCATTCTTTCTTTCTCATCTGCTGAAGAAGGACATTGCTCATTTCCCAATTTAAAATGTGCTGCTAAAGGTGTACTTACAGTTTTGGCATTTTTCATGTTGAACTTGCTAAGCACCTTCTCAATGTATTTCTCTTGTGATAATCACAACTTCTTGGCCTTCCTATCACGAACAATCTTCATGCCTAACAATTGTTGTGCTGGCCCTAAGTCTTTCATATCAAAGAACTTGCCCATATCGATCTTCAATTGGCTAATCAATTGACAATCATGTCCAACAATAAGCATGTCATCTACATATAACAACAAAATAATGAAGCTACCTGATGAGAACTCTCTGATGTAGACACAATGATCTACAGCTGACCTGCGATACTTTTGATTTATCATAAATGCATCAAATTTCTTGTACCACTGTCTAGGTGCTTGTTTAAGTCCATACAAGCTCTTCTTCAACTTACAAACCATGTGTTTCTTCTTGGCAACCACAAAACTTACTGCTTTACATCTAACTGCTTCAACTCCAAGTCTAGACAAGCCACCAAACCAAGTATTACCCTGATAGATGACATTTTAACAACAGGAGAAAAAATTTCATCAAAATCAATACCTCTTTCCTGCTTGAAACCTTTCACCACTAACCAAGCTTTGTATCTCAACTTGCCTTGACCTTCATTTTTAAGCTTGTAGACCCACTTGTTCTGCAACTCTTTCTTACTTTTTGGTAGCTCTACCAAATCAAAAGTGTGATTCTTGTATAAAGAATTCATCTTATCCTTCATAGCTTTAATCCATTCATCTTTATGTACATCATCTAGCACCTCTACATAGCATTCTAGCTCTCCACTATCTGTAAACATAATATATTCATCAGTAGAATATCTAGTAGATGGTATACGTGTTCTTTTACCTCTTCCCAATTGCTCCTCAGTTGGCTCTGAATGCGAAGGAAGCTCTCCCTCCAACTCATGCTCATAATCAGTTTGAGTCTCCATAGGGCTGCCATCTATATACTGCTCATCTGTCTCTCTTTCCTCTTCCTCTACATCTTCATCAGTCTCACCATGCTCAGATGAAAGTTCTTCAGGTTCTGCATAGGTTGGCTCATGAACACCACTAGCATTCACACCTGACTTCGTGTCTCCCATGACATCTTCAATAGTCTAATCCTCTCTGAAGACAACATCACGACTCCTGTAGATTTTGTCATTCTTTGGATCCCATAACCTGTAACCAAATTCATCATCTGCATAACCAAGAAATATTAGAGGAATAGCTTTATCATCTAATTTGGTCCTATGTTCCTTAGGTACATGCATAAAAGCTTTGCAACCAAAAACTCTGAGGTGATCATAATTAACCTTTTTATCTGACCAAACTCTCTGTGGAATGTCTCCATCTAGTGGCACTGAAGGAGACTTGTTTATTAAATAAACTGCAGTACGCATTGCCTCTGCCCAAAAATACTTAGGCAACTTAAAGCTAGATAACAAACTTCTAACTCTCTCAATTATTGTTCTATGCATCCTTTCTGTAACTCCATTATGCTGTGGAGTATAAGGAACTGTCTTTTCATGTCTAATACCATGTTTTAGACAATAATCTCGTAAAGAAGATGCTATGTACTCACCACCATTATCTGTACGCAGTCTCTTCATCTTTTTACCAGTCTCGTGCTCAACCACTGCATGAAAAGTCATGAAGATACTACTTACTTCACTTTTGTTTTTCATTGTAAAGGCCCACACCTTCCTAGATGCATCATCAATAAATGTAACAAAATAGGATGCTCCACCTTTAGATGTCACATTTATAGGTCCACATACATCTGAATAAACTAAATCTAAAACATGTTTAGTTTTTGAAGAGCGCTTTTTTTGAAAGGAAACTCGATGCAACTTACCAACCAAACAATGATCACTTTGGTAACAAATTCTTCTTGGTGAGCAAGTCGATTCCTCTTTGACTCATGTGACCTAACCTCTTATGCCACAAATCTGACGAAGTACCACCAGTAACTGCATTGACATCCACACTATGATTCGAGTCTTCATCCCATACAAAGAGCCAAATCTGTCACCTCTAGCCAACACTAGTGCCCCCTTGGTAAGTTTCCAACCTGTCTGACTAAACGAAGTACAATATCCATCTTCACTTAGTCTTCCTGCAGAAATCAAATTCATTCTCAAGTCTGGAACATGTCTCACATCTCTCAAAGTCAACTTGCATCCTGTGCTCGTCTGAATGCAAACATCTCCTATCCCAATAATCTTCGAAGTGTCACTGTTGCCCATGTGAACTACTCCAAAATCACCTGCTCTGTAGGATAAGAATAACTCTCTACATGGTGTGGCATGATATGATGCCTCTATATCTAAAATCCATGTAGAATCACCATTCTGAACTATAAGACAATCATTTTCTTCAGATAAAAATAACACTACCTCATCATCTGAAGCAACTGCAGTGTACTCTTTTGGCTTCACATTCTCTTGAGTCTTCTTTTTCTGCTCTTTTTCTTCTTTCAATTTCTTGCAATCAATCTTCTTGTGCCCTGGAATACCACAGTGAAAACATTTACCTGTCATCTTGGGTCTTGATATTGGACCTAGAGTTTGACCTGTCATGCCATTTGTTACGGTTCTTCTGTCTGCCCCTGTCTCCCATCACTAGCACTTGCGAGCTACCAGTACCAAGAGACTTTCTCCTTGTTTCTTCATTTAGAATGCTGCTGGTTACATGCTTCATCGTAAGCACACCATCTAGAGCGGAGTTGCTCAAAGAAACAACTAAAGTCTCCCAACTGTCGGGAAGAGAACTAAGCAACAAGAGTGCCTGTAACTCATCATCTAATATCATTTTCATGGCTGACAATTGATTGATTATGCTCTGCACTTCATTCAAATGCTCTGACACTGGTTTTCCCTCCCTAAGTTTCAGATTTACCAATTGTCTAATCAAGAAAGCCTTATTCCTAGTTGTTTTCCTCTTGTAAAGATCATGCAACTTCTGCCATAACGACTTCGTGCTCGTCTCTGCGGATACCAAATGAAAAACACAGTCATCTAACCATTGTCTGATGGTGCCAATGGTTTTCTTATCCAATAACTTCTATTTTTCATCTGTCATATTCGCTGGCTTCTGGTTCTCAATGGGTGCATATAAGTCTTTACAATACAGCAAATCTTTCATTTTCGCTTTCCATATAGTCCAATTGTTCCCATTTAAAGAGACCATCCTAGTGGGGGTCGACTCCATCCTTTAATAAGAATGCACACAACCAACCTGGCGCCAACCTGTCTCTGATACCACTTTGTTATAGTCGTGTCCCCCAAAAGAATGCTCAACAACAATAAAAGAGGGCAAACCACCACAAAACTGCTAAAAACGGAATCACAGGGCAGTGAGCATAAGAACGAGTTTCCAACACCACTATTGCAGCAATATACGTCAAAATATATGCTAAATAATGCAAAAAAATAGGAAACCAATTTACGTGGAAAAACCCCCAATAATGGGGTAAAAAACCACGGGCAAAAGAGACTTTCTATATATCAAGAAAGGGAGCCAAATACACGAGCAACAATATCCCTACTGTTTTAAGAAAAACAGTGAACTCAAGAGAACAATAACACTCTCTTATGCGAATGAAAGAAAGAGCCCCAAAGATTCAAAAAAGAAATCACCCAATGAAGACTCCCTTCATTTTTCCTTCTTTGTCTTTCCTCTTTCTTCTTGGTGTGCCAATCGACCCACACGTCTTGCTTCTCCTCTTCTCTTCCTTGCCTTCCTCTTCTTCTTCTCCTTCTCCTTCTCCTCCCGTATGCAGCCACAAGAGGTTCCCCTTCTCTTTTTCCCCAAAAGAGATAACGAGAGAGAGAGACATGAGAGAGGATGCGTGAGGAAGGGGCACCATCGGGTGCCCTTCCTTTCTCCCGCCCGTCACTTAAGTGACGGGCCTGGTCGGGTCTTGAGGCTGGACCCGACCCAACAGTACCTAAACAGCCACTCTAGCACCTCCAAATTACAACAATCCAAAGTTCTGTCAACAGCTTTTTCCATCGATAGTGGTCTCCTAGGCTTTGCCATATCCTCAATCAATAACCCTAGTATGGTCGATAAAAGCTTCGTAGTTAGAAACCACATCCATTTGATGACGGGAAAGTCGTTGTGAGGAACTTTCTTTCACAATGGCTTAGCCTGTTGTCACATGCAATTTACAAAAAAAAGGGGGGGGCAATCGAGGTGCTGGAGTTTGATGGAGACGCCTTCCAGCTTCTTCTGCCTCACCGTGTGCTACAGACGGTTTTCAGCCTCCACTGTTAGAGAGAGACAAACAGAGAGTGTGAGAGAGAGAGAATCCGGCCAGCCGGGTGACAAAGCTTCAATCAAAAAAGGTGGATTCTAGAGCCTTAGTTTCTTCCCATGAAACAGAGGCCTCGAAGCTGTTAGGGCTTCGGCAGGCACAGAGAGAGAGAAAGATCATTCCAATGGAAGTCGGCCTTCACTATTGTGTTGGCTGTCATGCTTGTCGTTGCCTGTTGTTGTCTGTCATGGAGATGGAGGCTGACTGAAATTTGTTTTGTTTCTTCTTGTTGAAATGGAGCTGGCCTGAAACTGCTTTAAATTTGTATATTAGTATCATTTATTCACTGAATATTTAGTAATATCACCTAAAATTAATCAACTTATTCACCATATCAATTTATCAAGTAAATCACGGATTCATGGGAGACATAAATCGTGAAGTTAGGGTATCAGGTCCAAGATCCACGTGTTGGGATAGTGGGAAAATTACATTGGTGGAGCTACTGACATGTACACCACCCACAACCAGAATAGCTCTTGAAACTACAACGTATACAACTTGCTAGAAGTACAATTTGTATTAACCAAAGTCTTTGGGTTGGTACCCTCCCTCCACAACCTTGTGTCCTTCTAGCATGTCATATGGTACACACGTATGTCTGCACATACCATGACCACAATCACAAAAATACAACACTTACATGTGAGTCGTATGGCTGGTTCCAAGTCTATCACTCTAGGATGGAGAGAAAAGTCTTCAGTTGAGCTTACCAAGGTAAAAAATGAATGAGTAGGAGTGTACCAAGGTCTTCATCTCCTTCTTGTACCTTTATTCACGAAACTTGGAGTAGCCTAGGCCAAAAACTGTCAATGAAACATGAACATAAGTTGGTAATGTTTTTTCCAACGTTTGTGGTGATCGTTGGTGAATATAGTATCCATAAAAACCTTCACCGACATCTCAGAACCACACATCGGTGTAGAGACTATCACTGACGCATTAAGCACGTAGATAAACATATGATTATTACTGACATCCAGAGTGTGTCAGTAATATTTTTTTTTACCAACTCCGTTCGGACATCGGTAAAATTGTTTACCAACAATCAACTAGACGTCAGTAAAAATGTTTACCAACAACTATCATAAACGTCAGTAAAGCATTTTACTGACAGTTGTCCCAGACATTGATAACACTTTAACCAACATCTCATACATGTTACGATTAATCTTCATCAACCTAAAAAAAAGCTCCACAAAATGAGTTGATCAACTTTCAAACCAACAATAAACAGGAGCCCATGTGCTGAATATGTTAGTTTTACATGTTAATGAAAAAAAAGGCGTTGCTATAACACTTTGTTCACCATTGACCACAAGTACCCTTGTGTATCTGTCCTTATTGATCAATAACTGTCGTATAACCAGGAAAATTGATATAAAAAAAATGGGGCTGGTAAGCAGCCTATTCCAAATATCAAACGATATAAGCCCATACCCGATGCATCCCTATGTCTTCCCACTATATTGATGAAGTACTAATTTGTTAATTTATGTGACTTATCTATATGTGTGATCCATATCATTCTTTATAGATTTCATTCCGAGATTGAACCAAATGCATATAAAATTATGAATAGGTTTGAATTTATGTGAAGTTTCCTTATTGTTTCAAAAATATTTGGGCATCACTATAAAAGTAGTTGTGTACATGTATCTGCACATCTATATTGGCTGAGGGTGATTTGTATCGATCCGTAGCGAAGGCAAATCTACACCGGTGGCAAAATCACTAGTGTAGATAAAGGATTTATGCAGGTCATTTTGTCACCATTGTATGTCCATCACAAGTAACAACTTGTCCACCAATCTTTTTTTTTCAAGGAGACTTGCCAGCTACTTCTCTCAATGAAATCAAAACCATATAAAAACAATAGGGGAAGATAGAGATAGGTTCATCCCCACCATAGACTCTTAAGAGAGAGGCCTTTCCTACTGATAAAAATAGAAAGGAGCTTGTAGATGCTCTGATTAAGGAATGTGGAACAAATTCTGTAACAAAATTTATCTTGATAAATATGTTGAGGCTATATCAAAACCGATCCCTAAAATTGTGAATCTTGATTGTTTGTTAATTAAAATGAGGGAAACTCTCTCTCATCATCATAATCATTGAGAAAGAGGAGTATGGAGGATGTAGGCCTTTATCAAACCTCTCTAAAATCAATGTTTCTTTTGCTATGTGTTTTCCTATTACCTTATGTTGCACTATCGCCCATGGTATCAAAACCACAATGTTATTTTGTGGATGGAAATAGCAGCTCCAAAATTTGTCTATGTTGATGGAAAAAAGACGTCCAATCCTAAAATTATGACAATGAAGAAGGCAGACCAACTAACTTTAAGTTGGATCAAAGCAATGGTCAATATGCCTAGTAGTCACATTGTTTGGGTGTCAACAATCAGAGATGTGTGGGTGGCGTTGGAGCAGTCCATGCCTCTTCATCCAGTATGCATGTTGCAGACCAAATGTGATTTACAAAACTTCAAAAAGGGTTCTCGCTCTATTCTTGAATACTTGACTGAAGCAAAATTTTTATCTGACTCTCTAAATGTTGTGAATGAAGATATTTGTGAAAGAAACGTGGTTTTTATATGCCTTGAAGGGACTGCCCAATTTATATCAAAGCTTTGTCACAACAGTGGCACCCCTTCAAGTCACTTAGCACCTTTTGAGAAATATATAACCTGATATTAAATGAAAAGCATTGTGTGGAGCCTCAAAAGCATGTGTCCATGAATCATCTAACTCATCATCAAACACCAAGGCTATTGATTTCAACTCCCAACAAGGTAGAGGTTGATGGAATTTTAATGAAGGTTGCGGGTGTGAAAGGTTTAATGACACTAGACCTACAAGAACTCAAACCAAAATGAAAATAAAAATCAGTCGGGTACTCAGTTAGGTATCAAGGTTAAACCGAGTAAATTCTGTATGTGGTGAAGTCATACTACCAAGACTTGTTACGATATCCCAAAGGCTTTTGAAGCCTGGTTGAATGGATGTAGGTTATTGTTCTTGGTACCCCAACATGGGGGCAGCCCACCGCATGACAACTGATGGCTCCAACATGATGGATTCAGCCAAGTATAATGGATCTGATGGGGCCAATGTGCCTATCCTCAATGTCAATTGCTAGAACATGTATTCTATTGTTGCAGAATCAACATAACTCTTTTGTTTTAAAAGATGTTCTACATATGTCATGTTCAAGCGTTGAGTCTGGTCTATATTTAATAAGCATTTATGTAATTTTGCATTTTTTTGTGGTTTTACCCTAATTCATGTGTTTAAGAGGGGTGATTATTTTCCTTGTATTCTCAATCTTTTTGAGATGGTGAAAAAAACCGTGTGTTTCTATGGCCGTAGGAGAACTTTACTTTGAACCATATAAAAAATCCTTGTCTTCCTCTTTTTTTTCTTCTTCCTCTTTGTTTCTTCTCTTGGTGCTGTGAGTGAAAGAGAGAGAGCATAATTCCTAACAACCGGTATCAAAGCCAAGTTCATGCTCGAAAGAAATAGTGAGAACAATAGTAGTGGAAGGAGAAAGGTGAAGATCAAGAAGTTCGATGGCAAGGATTTTGGATTTTAGATGTAGACCAAATACTACCTATATTAGAAGAAGCTACATGAATGCCTTAATCGAGTCAATCAAAAAATGACATCACAGGAAGGTTGGCAATTTTTAGATAGACGGGCGCTTAGAGATGTTCGGTTGACCCTGGCCAATAATGTCACATTCAACAGTGTTAATGAGAAGACAACAATGGGTCTGATGAAACTAAATGAACCCCTTAATCGGGTCAACCAAAAAATGACATCGCAGGAAGGTTGGCAGTTTTTAGATAGACGGGCACTCAGAGAAGTTCGGTTGACCCTGGCCAAGAATGCCGCATTTAACAGTGTTAATGAGAAGGCAACATTGGGTCTGATGAAGGTTCTAATCGATATGTATGAAAAGCCCTCCACCTCAAATAAGGTTTATCTTATGCATCATTTATTTAATTTGAAGATGGCAAAGGTGCTTCAGTTACTAATGATATAAATGAGTTTAATGCAATTACTTCCAAATTGAGTTCTGTGGGCATGAAATTTGACGATGAGCTTCAAGCCTTGATTCTTTTGCCATCATTAGCTGAGAGTTGGAGAGTGACCGTGACTCCAATGAGTAGTTGAAATGGGCCAAGTAAGTTGAACTTTAATAGTGTTCTAGACTTAATCTTGAACAAGGATATTCATAGAAGTGAAGCAGGAGAAACGCCTTCAATATTCAAGATAGGGGAAGGATGAACCAACATAGTTCAAGAGCAAGACAGGTCAAAATCAAATGGAAAAATCCAGATCAAACCTCGATGAGGATGCTGAAACTATGGCAAATTGGGGTACCATAAAAGGATTCTAGATTCATGTAAAAGAAAATTAAAATAGGAAGAAGAGCCTACAAATATGGCTACACATGAGTTAAATGATGCACTAACATTGAGTGTGTACAGTTCTATTGACTCTTGGATTTTAGATTCTGGTGCATCATTTCACTCTATTTTCTACGTGTGTAAAATTACATTACAGGCAATTTGGAAATGTCTATTTTGCATATGATGAACCCTTAGACATTGTAAGGAAGAGCAATGTCTATATAATCATCATGCACAACGAGCATGTGTAAAATCTAAGGATGTTAGAATTGTTTCAAAATTGATGAAAAATCTGATTTTTGTTGGTCAGTTTGATGATGAAGGATATGTTATTATGTTTGTTAGTGGATGTAGGATTATAAGCAAATGTGTAATGATTATTGCACGAGGTAATAAGCTAGGTGTTGTATATATAACTGCATATATGATGGACCTAGTGGCTGCAACAAAATTTGATGACAACTTGCTGCCATGACATTATAGACTTAGACATGTGCATGAAAAATGGATAAAAATTATTACAGCAAACAATAAATTGATTGTCCTAAAATCTATAGAAGTTAGACTTCGTGAAAATTGCATCTTCAAGAAGCATAAAAATGTCACCTTTTCCAAAGTTTGCGACCGCCAAAGAATGAGAAGTTTAGATTAGGGCGTACAAATATTTAGGGGGAAACCCTTGTTCATTCCTTTGAAATATCACTCTACGTGCCACATTCATTGATGATTATGCTTGAAAGGTATGAATTTATTTTCTGACATAAATCTGATATTTTTTATAGCATTAAGATGTAGAATGTTGAAGTAGAAAGTCAAATGCCTATGATCAGACAATGACGGTGAATATGATAGGAAAGATTTCAAGGACTTTTGTGCAAATAATGGGATTCAAAAGGAGAAATCAATTTCAAAAAAACCACAACTAAATGGGATTGTTGAATGGATAAACAAAATCTTGAGTGGGAGAGATAGGATCATGAGATTTGTACTCTGGTATGTTCAATTGTTTTTGTGTTGATGCTATTGGCACTGCTACCTATTTGATTACTTGTGGACCATTTGTTCTTTTGGACTACAGAATATCTGAAGATGTTTGTATGTAAAAGTATGCAAACCTCTCACACCTAAGAACCTTTGTCTGTGTTCTACGTGCATGTTGACCCTGATGACATGAGTAAACTAGATCTAAAGTTCAAAAAATACTACTTCATTGGTTATGAAAATGATGAATTTGGTTATCACTTATAGGAGGATAAAAAAAGAAAAATCATGAGTCAGAATGATATAATTTTTAATGAAATAGCACTTTATAAAGATAAACACAACTACTTTAGAAGTGGTGGAAAATCAATAAAGAAGAAGAGAGTAGGTTGAATTAGAAGAATCTTTTGAAGTGGATGTAGTTAGAAGCAACCATGGAGAATAGTCAATTGGAAAGAGATCCTAGCATATATCAAGTACAGTTGATGAGATCGAGTAAGACACCAAAGCCTATGCAAAGATATTCCCCTTCCTTGCATTACCTATTGTTGATTTATGTCGGTGTGAATCAGAGTACTTTGATAAAGTAATGCAGGTGAAAGTTTCTTGTAGGTGGGCATTAGTAATGAAGTAAGAAATGGACTCACTACACATGAAATGAGTATTGACTGAGCTGTCAATTGGAAAAGGGGCTCTGCACAATAAATGGGTCTACTGAATCAAGGAGGAAGTTGATAGCAAGAAGAGATACAAGGCAAGGTTAGTAGTGAATGCTTAATAGCAAAAGTAATGTAATTATTACACTGAAATTTTCTCTCCAGTTGTTAACTTGACGATGATTAGATTGTTGTTGTGTTTTATGCAGCTGAAAATCTACACTTAAAACAGTTAGAGAAATTGATTTCCTCCATGGGGATATGGAGGAAGATATCTATATGATCCAGCCAAAAGACTTTCAGGTATTTAAAAAAGAAAGTCCTTGTACTCAATAGTTTGATGGGAAGAAATGAATTCAAGAGATGTGATATTGGTCATTGTTGTTACATTAGAACGTCTGATGGTTACTATATTATTCTGCTCTTATATGTGGAGGATAGGCTTATTACAATTTCTAATTTGTGAGAGACCATTATATTGAAACGACAACTATCAAAAAAATTTACAATGAAAGACTTAGATGTTATAAAGTACATCCTTGGAATGAGAATAATAAGAGATTAAAATGTAGATATTTTAAAATTATCTCAAGAAATTATATTGAGAATGTTTTCCACAGGACTTGTGAATAAAGAAATTTGCGACAGAGATGTAGTTTTGTATGTCTTGGAGGGACTACCCAACTTATATCAAAGCTTTGTCATAATAGTGACACCTTCAAGTCGTTTCCCACCTTTTTGGAAATATATGGGATGCTATTAAATGACGAAGATTGTGTGGAGCTTCGAAACACATGTGCAAGAATTATCTAACTTGTCATCGAACACCATGGCTTTTGTCTCCCAACATGGTAGATGCTGATGGAATTGTAGTAGAAGTCCTGTGCTTGAAAGGTTCAATGACACTTGAACCTATCAAAAAAACCAAAATGAAAAAAAAAAAATCAGTCAGACACTCAGTCAGGTACTCAAGGCTACCCAGTTCCTTAATAAAACTCATTTACATGGAGTGAGAAGGCTACCCAGGCTTTCTAGTCATTCAAGGAGGCAATATTAAATTTGTCTATGCTTGAATTGCTAGATTTTTCTCAAGAGTTCATGATCGAGACTAATGCCTGCAATGTGAGAATTAACGTTGTACTCTCTCAAGATGAACATTATACCTATCAAGGGGCAAAGCTATCATTTCCTATGCCCATCCCCTACCACCTATGACCAAGAGATGCTTGCCGTTGTCACGGCCCTGGACAAATGGAAAACCTACATTCTTGGCCAACACTTTATAGTGATAACCAATTACCAAAGTTTTAACTTTTTGATTGGCTAGAGGATTACCATAGTGAATGGCCAAGATCATGGCCTACAACTTTGAAATCTAGTATAAGATGGGACTAGGGAATAGTACTGCTAATGCTCTCTTAAGGATGGGAGATGATCAACTAGAAGGAGTGATACTAACATTGTCCACTTTTTTTGTGACCTATGGTATGGAGTGAGAAGGCCATCTATGCCTTCCACTCAAGAATGAAATGTTAAACATGTCTGTGTTTGATCTGCTAAAGTTTTGTTAGGAGTTTGTGGTTGGGACTGATGCCTTAAACGTGGGAATTGGGCTTGTGCTTTCCCAAAATGAACATGTAGCCTATCTGAGCAAGGTTATCAACTTTGCACTCATCCCTATACACCTATTGCCAAGATATGCTTGTCGCTGTCATGGCCATCAATAAATGGAGGCTCTACATCTTTGGCTTATACTTTATAATGAGAACCAATCATCGGAGTCTTAAATTTTTGACCAACTAGAGTATTACCACTCCTATGCAGCAAAAGTGGCTTGCCAAGATTATGGCCTATGACTTCGAAATCCAGTACAAGAGAGCACTGAAAAATAGTGCTTCTTGTGCTCTCTCAAGGGTGCGAGGAGACCAAGAGTAAGATGCAATACTAACATTCTCCATATTTTTCTAACCTATGGTCCAAAATAATTGAAAATCAAGCCATAGATGAAGAGATATTTAGTATGGGTAGCCTGAGGCAATCAGTCGTACCTTGGAGACTTTCTTGAGATGTTTTGTCAGCCATTGCCCTAAGACCTAGACCAAATTTCTTACCTGGGTGAGTGGCCATGGAATACAAGCCACCATTCATCCATACGCATAACCTCCTTCAAGGCTGTATATGGTTACCCACCACCTATTCTTGTGCACTATAAAAAAAAGTGTCTCAAAAGATCCCAATGTGGACAACAAAATAAGAGAAAAGGACAAAATCTTGGCCATCATAAAGAACACTTTAGACATGGCCCAAAATAGTATGAGGCATAGTTATAACAAAAACAAAAAAGACAAAGTGTTTAAAGAAGTGACTGGCTACTACTGAAGAGGTTAACCCATGGGCAGAGAACCCTATTTGGCCAGCCTTACTCCAATCTCCTTCTATGATTTCATGGTCCTTACAGAGTTTTTGAGTTGATATGAAAGACAGTTTATATGTTGAGGTTACTCAACAATGTCCAAATGCATTCGGTCTTCCATGTATCTCACATTAAGCCTTTTCATGGTGAACTCCTATCAGAAGAAGTCGTTGCTCACTGGGAACCCCCCCCCCCCCCCCTCTCCTTACCAAGCCAAACTGAGAGTGAAGAGGGTCCATAGAGAAAGCAAAGTAGTGTGAGAGCTCCTAGTCTAGTGGGATTATGAGGAAGCAGGTCAGACTTGGGAGGATGAAGGTGACTTCAACTAACGGTTCCCTTACACCAGGTCTTAGGGACAAGACTGATCTAAGGGGGTGGACTTGATGCAAACCACAATAAGGGATAACACCTTTCATGATCCTAAGCTTGTATCCTATTTCTAGTAAAGCCTAAGGATGAGGCTAATTCAGCAGCTACACCAGTTCAATAGTTTATTTATGTGGAGCTTGGGCTAAACCCAAGCGAGTGCTCTTAGTTCAAGTGGGCTTGAGCTGAGCTCGGTTCAGGGGACACCGTTAGCCAGCATGCCACCCTCCTTACGCATGCCCAGCATGCACTTGTTATGCAGGCCACATGCCTAACACCCACCCAAGACATGCCTCTTCCCACTTGGCCAAGAGACTCAGCATTGGGACCCAGAGTCTCCACTCCCACTGTGCCACATGGAGGCCACGTACTTTCCACCTCACCATGTAGATCCAAGCCATTTTTAAATATTTTGAATCCATCCATCATGTTAGATTTTCTTTTAAGCATATAGATCCAAGTGAATCTAGAATATGCACCAACAAATGTAATGCAAGATCTAGCTCCTCCTATTCCACAAATTGGGGCTGGCCCCACGCTTCACTAAACACAGGAGGTTGAAATTTAGAATAATCAACATGTTTAAATGGAAATTTGTGCATTTTTCTAGATTGACAAGCTGAGCACATAAAAAAAATTATAGTTGTTGTGCCAAAATTTCTGACAATTTTATCAGTAACATTCAAACTAGCATGACCAAGCCTATAATGCCCAAAATCAAAACTAGTCTTTTCTTTAAAAAAAAATCATATTTAACTTTTATTTAGACCATCAATTTCCATATCATAATGATCATCTTCAGCCTCAGTACTGATGTACTGCTGCCCTAAACTTTTACTCTGATTCTTACATTCGTTGTCATCAATTTCTAACACTACTCCATCGCCTTTGGCAAATTTTTGCATATAAAGAGGTCTTTTAGTCTTGATGAACATGTAAGATTTCATTTACCATAAAAAAAATTAGATATGCAACTATCAGAAAAGAGCTCCCAATCTTAGATATTGAAAAACTTGTTCTGTTACCAACTTTGACTGTTTTTCTACCTTGATATTATGGGTATGTGAGAGCATTTAGATTTTAACTGATATGATATTGAGCCGCACCAAAATCTAGGTTCCAAGGCTCGTCACTTTAGCAAGACTATTTGAGGTGGTGTGAATAGCATGAGGAGTATTAGCTTGTTTCTAGATGAATTTTGAAGTTGTTTTTAGCAGTATCCAAATTTGCCACAATATTGGCTCACCATTGAGATCCATGCTTACCATTTGTTTGTTGATTAAATTGGCCAAGACCTCTATCTCTGAACTGGCCACTTTCTCCTCTATATCCTCTATTTCAGTCATTGCTACCGTTGTAGGAGCTAGAAGAGCCACAACTTCTTTGAGATATGCATGTTAGCTTTCATATTCTTGAGTTCATTTTCAGATTTACCAAGAACAACCTTGGGGAAAATAAAGACTCTATGTAATTTGGATATGAAAAATATAATTTGCTTGAATTGAAAACAACACAAGGAAATAACCATAATCAAAGGGTGGGCCATACAAGATATATATGAAGTATAAAATCATTAATTGTGGGAGGCTTTTCAGCAATACTCAACTGATGCATGATCATCTTAGCAGGCTGCATGTATTCATTGATAGGTTTGCTGCCTTTCTTTCAGCACTAAAGTAGTTCTTTTAACTGCATCATGTGTGCTCGAGTGAGAAGCATATGAGTCGTAATTTGGAAGCACTTCACACCTCAAGTGATTTTTCCAGACCGATAACTTGAGTGTGAATAGAATTAGAAAGTGACAAGATGTTCCAGATTATGAGAAGCTTGTCATGATGCCACCAAGTAACATATTTCGGGTTTATGGTCTCATTCTTATTTATGAAAATTGTTTTACTTATTTAGGCTTAGACCCATCAAGTATCCATCCAAGTTTTATGAAATCAAAAAAGTCCAAAATTGTGAGGATCATAGAACACAGTTTTCTCTAGTCAATTTGATGGAAAAGAAATATTGTAAAGAATTTGGAGCAGGAAGAGATAATAGAATAGGAGAGGAGCCATTTTTGTTAGTTTGGCATAAATGATGAAGGTGGAATTTTTTCTATTGATCATTGCAGCTATGATACAATGAAAAAATGTTGTAATACCATGAAAGGATGTTGTGAGAGGTTGAGAAAGATAAAATCACCCACAAGAAACACACTAGTTTTAATGTGCTTTGGCTGTGAAGTCTACATATACCATAAAGGTCTTAATGCTTCAACATGCAACAGATTGTGCCTCTCTCACTAATTTCCATTAAGTAATTTGATTACAAGAAGTATATATCTTCCAAGGTACCTGTCATTTTTGTTGTGATCTCGATCTGTGTTGGATAGACATTTCCCATCTACATTAGATTTCATGATCATAAGGTGATAGTTACTTAGTTCTAGCTGATTTCCTTTATCACTTTTATTGCCATTATTATTGGTGGAGTTTCTTCTTATCTTCTCCTTTCCCCTATGATGATGGACGATGCTTGCTATATTCCAGGTTAGCTTGATTATAGGTCTTCACAAACCGAACAAGATTTTTTTAAAACATCATGGCTCAAGATTGTTGAATATAAGATCAGTTAACCTTGAATCTATGATCCAGGGTACATAGCTAGGGGTCAATCATCTCTACATCGGGTCATCGAGACTTGTGTTTAAAGGGAAAACACAACATTTGCACAACAACATTCACCTTTCCCCCTTATCATCTAAAAGTGACATGTTCAAAACACATTAGCCATTTTTTTGTTATTGGTAAAAAGGTTGAGATTGCAATTCTAGAACTTCATTTTCCTGAGATGTATGTATCGTTAGTTAATAAATCCTTATATATATTTCACACTGCCTGGGCATGACTGACATCCAAGGGATTTCGTGCTGGCATAGCTGACATATGTTTAAGGGTGGACAAATGGATCGGGTACCCAATGGGTAGTTGGGTACCTGTCCCATGATGGGCCGGGCTTGGGCTGGTTGTTTGATACAGGGGCCGGCATGATTAAAAAAAAGTTACAGGGCCAGGCTGGCCCAAGTCGGGTATTGGAGGCCTGAAGAATATTTATTTATTTATTTATTTATTTGTTCCTCGACATATGACACCAGCAATTGGCTCACTTAGAAACTGTTGGTGCATCGGCGATGGCTGCATTATAAATTCTTTATATGTCTCTGATGGCACTCTTACAAACTCTTCACTTGCCACCAATGGCATCCTTAGAGACTCTTGACACATCGCGAAGGGTTTTTGAGATATTCAAATATGAACTATTGATAATTTCAAATATGGGTGGACATTGAATCGAGTATCCAACTGGTAAAATGTTGACAGTCAGGCCAGGCCCGATAACTAAGCGAGCCTGGCCTAATAACTAAGCGGACCTGGCTTGGGCCACCAGCAAGGACTTGGGGCCAGCCCGAGCCCGACTTTATGGAGCCTTGGGCCAGCTCTACACAGCTTGATGCCCTACCTTATGTACAATGAAGTACGGTTACATGGCCAACCAGTCATTATCTCATTCTAATAGACGTATTTGAACTGTACTTTTTTTATTTTTCTGTCTTGATGTTGCCTTTTTCCAAAATTTGGTTATTGCCTTAAAATGTTGATTTGGTTATACACAACTAGCATACATATACAAAATGTTTTTGAGTTAATAGGAATCCTCGATCATCAGTTTTGATGAAGTTAGGCCAGCTACATTATTTAATAATTTAAATTTTGTGATTTAATTTTTTTGTTTATGTGGTTTTTTTTTCATATAATGTCATTGTTATGAAAAAAGAAAGTTAATCATGAAAAGAAGTAACCAAATATTCCTATTTAAGTAGCTAGAAAGTTGTCTGATGTTAAGCCAATTCCATGGGAATGGCAACATACCCAAAATAACTTGGTTGAACATTGGCAAGAAAGTTTGAAAAAAGATAACTAGATTTTATATATGTGTGTGTGTGTGTGTGTGTGTGTGTGTGTGTGTGTGTGTGTGTGTGCATACATTTGTGCACAATTCATACAAGAAAAGTGAATCAACTTCTTCACAAATCAAATTGAAGCAAAATACAAAGAATAGGGGTCAGGTTTTTCTTAGAACATTGACATTATATTCAAAAAAGCATTGAAACAAAAAAACAAATAAATTGCAAAATTTAAAATATCAAAATGTAGCTAGCCTAACTTCGTCACCAATGGTTGAATTCCTCTATTAACTAAAAATTGTTTTATATATGTATGTTGGTTATGGATAACCGAAACAAAATTTTAGGCAATAACCAAATTCAGGAAAAAGACAACCTCAATATAGAACAGATCAAAAAGTACAATTTCAAATCCTTCTATTAGAATGAGATAATGACTGGTCGTCCATGCAACTATACTTCATTGTACGTGAGCTATGCCAGCACAAATTCCCTTCGAAGTCAATCATGCCAAGCATGAAGTTCTATAATTGCAACCTCAACCTTTGAACCATTAACAAAAAATGGGCTGATGCATTTTAAACATGTCAATTTTAAATGATAAAGGGGGTGGACATGAATCTTATTGTTACAATGTTGTGTTTTCCATTTAAACACAAATCTCGATGGGTACAGCATAGAGGTGAATGACCCTTAGCTATGACATCCAATTTCCTTGAATTATATATTTGGGGCTAATCAATCTCATATCTAAGGATCTTGAGACATGACCTTTAAAAAATCTCATGTGGTCTATGAAGACCTGTAATCAAGCTGAGCTGTCAAAGATGGATATGACGAGTATCATCAATGATCATAAAGGAAGGAAAGGACAAGAAGAAACTCCATCGATGATAATGGCAATAAAAGTAACAAAGGAAATTATCTACAAATTAGTAATTGACACCTTGTCATGAAATCTAATGTAGATGGGAAATGTCCATCCAATATAGATAGATATCGAACAAAAACAACAGTAACCTTTGAAGGTGCATCCTTCCCTCTTGGAGTCAAATTGCTCAATGAAACTTTGTGAGAGAGGCTCCATATATTGAGTATTGAAGCATTAATACCTTCATCATGTACGCATGCTTCATACCCAAACTACATTAAAACAGGTGTATTTCTTGTGTGTGATCTTATCTTTCTCAATCTCTCACAACATCCTTTCATGGTATTAGAGCTGCAATGGCCAATCCCAACAACCCTACAGCTTTATCAAATGCATGCCAAACTAACAAAACTGGCTCGTTCTCTTCCTGCTCCAAATTCTTTTCAATAATTCTTTTCCATCAAGTTGATAAGAGAAAACTATGTTCTGTGGGCCTCACAGTTTTGGCCCTTTTTTTCAAATGACTTAGATGTGAACATTGACAGGTCTAAGCCTGACTAAGTAAGACAATTTCCTTCAATGAGAAGGAAACCAATAAACCCGAATATGTTACTTGGTAGCATCATTACGAGCTTCTCCTAAGCTGGATCATCTTGTCACCTTCTAAGACTATTCACACTCAAATCATCAATTTGGATACATCACTTGAGGTGTGAAATGCTTTGAAATTATGATTCCTATGCTACTCACTCAGGAGCCCAAGTGATGCAATTAGAAGAACTACTTTAGTGCTTAAAGAAATGCAGTAAATTTGTCTATGAATACATGCAGACTACCAAGATTATCTTGCAACAGTTGAGTATTACTGAAAAGACTTTTCAATTAATGATCTTATACTTCATATATGTAGATGTATCTTGTGTGACCTATCCTCCGACTATGATTCCCTCCTTGTGTTATTTTTAACTCAAGGAAATTATATTATGTTTGTTCAATATTCTCACTTTTCTACCAAGGTGTACAAGGGCCCCCATTGGAGTTTCATTGTGTCATGGGAAAGCATCCCTGAGAATTGCATTCTCGTCAATCTCTACTTTTGGAAGTCCGACAAAACTTCAAACCAATCAATGACTGAATGCCATTGGCAGTAGCCACATTTCTGCAACAGAAATACTAGTGTTAAAGACATTATCCTGCACAAAAACTTTAATTACAAATACTTGAATAATGAGACAGATTACTTACATGCACATCACACAATCGCCTCCTTTTCTTCCCAACTATCTCCACCACCTCTACATCCAAATCAGGTTTCCTCATTCACTTAGAACCTCTAATTTTTAACAGTATGCACATCTAATACTAATCCCTTTGCTCCTGCATTCTTTTCCACTAGGAGTCGCTCCCTTTCTGTCACATCCTCCTGCTGAAATTCAATCTCCCATCCTTTCTTCCTCTTAGTGGCCTGTCCCTTCATTTCCACCACCTCCTCCTCTTGAAGCCCCTTTTCTCCCCATTCTTAGTGTCCCTGGCCTTATGCTCCTTTCCGCCACCTCCTCCTCAAGTTCATTCTCCCCTGTATTGTATGATTTTGCCGCATGTCCCTTTGTCTCTGCAGCATCTCCCTTCATCTCTGCCACCTCCTATACCTCAAGCCCCTTCTCCCCTGCATTGTCCATCTTCTCGGCTTGTGCCCTCGTTTCGGCCACCTCCTCCTCCTCAAGTTCATCCTTTCCTGCATTGTCTATCTCTGTGGTCTGTTCCTTTGTCTCCACAATCTTGTCCCTTCATTTCTACCACCTCCTCCTCCGCTTTTTCTTCATGCCTTCCTTATCCTTCTCCACGACATGCTCCTCCATGTGTGACATACGCTTTGCTGCAATGGTAGCTTCATCCTCTTTCCGTTCTCCCAAAACATCATACTCACCTATCATTCAGTCTTTTTCCAAATTTTTCAAGTTTTGTCCAATGTATAGTTCGACTTTACCTTATTTGACGTCAAACAACAGATGCTCGGTGTCGTATTCTTCGATATCGATTGAAATAGACATTGTTGATTACAACAAGCAAAAAAAAAGAATGATAAGAGCACCCTGTGAATGAGAACTCCCTCTAGAATAAGCGAACCTGGTAGAAGCCTCCACTTGTTCCAACAGACGTCCTTAAGGCTGATCCAACTGATGCTGTTTGAGCGATGACAAGAACCGCTCCAATGAGGACGATAACCGCTGCCTGAATGTGATAACTCCCTTCCCTGTGAACATTCGAAGCGTTATGGAGAAGCATATGCTCCATGACCGATGAGGCTTCTCACATCATTCCCGCAGTCCACTTCAGGGCATGCTTTTTTTGAAAAAGCCATTTTGTCATACCAAATGGTATTTTTGGAGAACAACAACTTTACGTACGAACTACTCAATCATTCCTGCCGCCAAATGAGGGGCGTTAGTGTCTATCGAGTGCACCAGCTGATTTGCCTTTGACCGACAAGTTAATGTTTGAGACAAATGGCTGATGATGTAGTAAAATTTTTTTGTGATAATGTTTATGAGTTAATAAAATATTTATGAGATAATGAGGTAACACTATAAGAGGAACCAAAAAAGAAAATGTTTTTTATATATTATGAGATAATGAGATGACGTTATAAGAAGAACAAAATCATAAATGTTTTTTTTACTATTTAAAGGGGTATTATGAGATAACGTTATAAGAGGGGCAAAAAAACAAGCACATTTTTCTACTTCTTAAAGGGTATATTGGTCATAACGATATGCACATACGAACAGACAAAAATTACTTTTATCGAATCTTCTTTCTATTGTTTATGTTTTATCACTACAACAATCTCCTTTTTATGTTAATCATATTTAAAATGATGCACAAAATTACATACACAAAGTGGTGTATATAACCAGCATCGCTTGTCTACAGCCCGAGCAAAGGCCTGAAAGCCAGAACATACAACAAATGGGCGTGTCTTGCAGTGGATGCCACATCAAAGACAACAAAAGTGACGCTGGAAATTCAAGGTAGCACAGGCTGAACACCACTAGTCACCAGAACTAGCACGGGAAAGGAGAACCAACCCTTGATGTCCCAAACAGCAGACTCCTAAGGCTAGGGTTTGGGAGCTGGCTCAGTAAGTTTCAGCCGCTGAAAAAATGGGGGCGAAAGACAAGCAGAGAGGTGAAACTACTCAAGCACCTCAACATAAATACTATGGACATAACACCTGACATCCTCTAAGGAAAACATTCCACCCTTTATGCAACGAGAATGACAGCGGCCAAGCTCCACGATACATGCTTCCGACACCCAAGCAGAGCATCTAGTCCGGCAGCCAGCACCAATGAGGCAAATATTAAGAGTACAAGTATTGAAGTCATCAGCCAATGCATCCAAGAGCTTTCTATTTGTGGAGTAGTGAAGTTAGTAAATAGAAGCCCCTGAAACGGTAAAGGGCTATAATCCGCAACCAGCTAGAATGAATATTATGCCAGATGCTGAATCAGCGGTGAAGGGATATAATCAGCAAACAGCTAGAATGAAGATTACGCCAGTCACACAAAATGTTGAATCAGCCAGGCTGCAGATCACGTCAGTTACTAAAGAATATGATGAGAAAGGAAATCGAGCTATGGTTACGAATGAGGATAACGATATAGGAGAGCAACAACCCAACAAGGAAAGCCAATCCCAAACTGTTACCAACATCAAACGTTTATGTACAGGTCATAAGAACAATTATGTAAGCTCTTCTAAAATCAAGGAAAAGATTGATGTGTAACATTATAAATAGTGGAAGAATCTCTCCACCCATATATGGTGGAAGAGCCTCTCTCATGGACGTAGGTGTGCTTCACTGAACCACGTAAAAACTTGTCTCTTGCTTCCCTCTTTCATATGGTATTAGAGATTTAGGGTCTTGAGCCGTGAGTTTTTCTTTTTAGTATACCATTAATGGCTTCCATCGTCTACTCTCCTTACCCATACCCTTACAACTTAAACATCGCAAACTTTGTGACCATTAAGTTAAACCAGACCAAATTTTTGATATGGAAAACTCAATTGCTTGGACTCATTGAGAACCAAGATATGACTGAGTTCATCGAAGGAGAGAGACGGCTGCGCCCGAACCCACGGTCAAGCTTACCAAAGAAGATGGTACGATGGCGGAACGAGTGAATCCAATCTATCAAGCATCACGAAAATCGGATCAACTATTGCGTGGATGGATCACCGGCACTCTTGTAGAAGAAGTCATGGGTACTGTCATTGGATTTCAAACGTCTAAAGAGGTATGGAATACTCTTATAACACATTTCTCTCATAAATGTCAAGAGAGGGAACACTTGCTTATGCAAAGGCTTCAGACTTATAAGAAAAGAAATCTATTTATTGTTGGTTATATTTGTGGGTTCAAGAAGATATTTGACGAGCTTGCGGGTCATAGTCAAGCCTATAGAAGACCATTCCAAAGTCTTTTGACTCCTTAGTGGATTGGGACAGAAATACGAGTCCTTTACCACCACTATGATGAAACCCCCAACACCATCCTACATAGATTTGGTAGCTTTACTCCAGAGTCATGAAACTATGCGAAGTATGTATCTTGAGGATACTAGTCAGTAGGTTGCATTTTACAGCAAAAATATTCAAATTCCAAGTTTAAATCAAATAGAAATCAGTTCTTTAACTCAAAGGGGCGAGAATTCACACAAGCGGCCCAAGGAGGAGGACCCTTTCAGTCGGCCCAAGGAGGAGGACATTTTCAGTCAGCCCAAGGAGGAGGACATTTTCAGTCGGCCCAAGGAGGAAGACATTTTCAGTTCAATCAAAATAAGAATGGTGGATGCGGAGAAAACCAAAACAAGAACAAAGGTATTCAATGTCAAATCTGCCACAAAATGAATCACAATGTTGCTAATTGTTGGCATCAGTTTAATCACGCTTTCCAAGTGCAGGAAGTACCACACGCATTGGCAGCAGTGAAGATAGCTAACAGACATGATGACAAATGGTTTCCTGATACGGGGGCATCTACACATATAACGTCTGATCTAGGTAACCTTACAAACTATACAGAATATCATGGTAACGGTCAAATTATGGTGGGGAATGGTGAAAAACTTAGTATCACTCATATTGAAAATACTGATATTCAAAACGGGAAAAAATGTCTACCTCTCAATAATGTTCTAGTTGTGCCTCAAATTAAGAAGAATTTAGTCTCAGTCAGCCAATTAACGTCTGAATATCCATATGTTTTTCAATTTTCTGCTGATGGTTTTTCTGTTAAGGACAGGAGGGACAATCATCTAATAGCATCGAGCAGTAGAACCGGAGATCTTTTTGTGTTTCAAGAAAATCCCAAGGATCGGCAGCATGCAGTCATCTTTTTTCGGTAGGTTTCGGTCAGTCAATAAAGAAACGTGGCATCAGCGTTTGGGCCATCCTCATCATCGGATAGTTGATTTTCTTGTTAGCAAAAATAATATTGAGGTGAGTAGGCCTCAATCAAGAATGTCAGTTTGTTCTAGTTGTTAGCTTGCCAAAATGTGTCGGCTTCCATTTCTTTCTGTAGAAGAGCATTCTCAAATCTTTCTTAAACGTGTTCATTGTGACTTATGGGGACCAGCCCCTATCGCGTCTACACAAAAATTTCATTTTTATGTTATATTTGTTGATGAAGCTACAAGATTTGTTTGGTTATATCCTCTTCGGCGCAAATCTGAACTTTGTTAAGTGTTTATGGATTTCCATAAAGTAGTTGAACGACAATTTGAGACAAAGTTAAAAAAATTTCAAACCGATGAAGGACGTGAATTTAATAGTCGGATCCTAGACAATTATTTGAGAAATCATGACATCCGACATTTAAGTCATGCCCCAAAATGCCACCGCAAAACGGACTGGCTGAACGGCATCATCGGTCGATAGTGGAATTGGGTCTCACCATGCTCTTTCATGCTCATATACCCATGAAATATTGAATCGATGCTTTCTTAACTGCTGCATGGTTAATCAAAAGGTTGCCTACACTCACCTTGCAAATGAAATTGCCATTTGAGTGTGTTGTTGGGAAGAAACCAGATTATACATGCCTTCGTATTTTCGGAAGTCGTTGCTTTCCTTACTTAAAAGATTATGCCAAGCATAAATTTGAACCAAGATTGTTACCTTGTGTATTCTTGGGATATAGTTTCATTCACAAAGGCTATCGGTGTTTATATCCTCCTACTGGCCGTATATATACTTCACTGCATGTGGTTTTTGATGAAACTTATTTTTCTTATCACAAGCCTGGCATATTATTTTCCAAAGTTGAACATTAGCTGCAACCTGCAACATTCAATGATTGGACCGAGCACCCTAATAATATTCAAAGCCTAGATGATAGGCAGCTCACTGTTGGATCTTCCACTTGTACGCATCATGAAGAGCTCCCAACTCAAGAAGTGTTACCAGCTAGTTCTCCTGCCCCGGCTTCTCTCGACTTCTCCACGCATCAACAAGTAGTGCTCTCCCCTGTTGCCGCTGACTTAACATCTTCTTCTAATGAGCTTCCGCCTCAAGTGAGCCTCCAACATTCTATAGCTGCACCATCGCCTTCATTCCAAAATGCCACCATACCAATGAGGGATCTCCATGTTGCATCCATTCATTCTTCATCCTCAAATTCTCATGCTATGATCACTCGAGCAAAGGCTGGTATTGCTAAACCTAATCCTCATTATTTTCTTACTATGAATATTCTGCTCGAGCCAAAAACAGTGAAAGATGCCTTATTGCATGATGGTTGGGTGGCGGCGATGAAAAGAACTACATGCCCTTCACCAATGTCAAACTTGGACTCTAGTTCCTCGAAAACAACATATGAATGTGGTTAGCACGCGCTAGGTTTTTAAAACCAAATTAAAAACCGATGGTACTTTGGAACGCTTGAAGGCAAGGCTGGTAGCTTGAGGGTTCAATCAAATTCCAGGGATTGATTTTATGGAAACATTCTCTCCCGTTATCAAACCAACTACGATTTGCATTGTTCTTACTATTGCCTTGACTAATCATTGGGAGATTAAACAGCTTGATGTCAAAAACGCGTTCCTCCATGGCAACTTGGATCAAACTGTGTTCATTTAACAACCACTAGGGTTTGTTGGTCCTTCCAAACTCACGCATGGCTGCCAACTTCACCGGGCTTTATATGGACTTCGCCAAGCTCCTTGAGCTTGGTATGATCGCTTTGGTTCATTCTTATTAACAAAAGGCTTTTATGCCAGCATATCTGACTCTTCCCTATTTGTCTATCAAGAAGCTCAAGATGCAATTTTTCTCCTTCTTTATGTTGATGACATTATATTAACAAGCAGCAATAGTATCCTTCTTCAACAATTTGTCAAAGAGTTGAGTATTGAGTATTGAGTTCGCTATGAAAGACCTTGGATATCTCCATCACTTCTTAGGAGTAGAGGTGGTTAAGACCTGGACTCTTCTGAAATCAAAAGTGTTACACCTTCAGTCTACTCGCACATGCGAACATGCTTGGTTGTAAACCTGCGATCACACCTTTGGTTCAACATTATCAAACTCCTGCTGATGATGAAGTTTTTTCAGATCCAACATTATTTCAGAGTCTGGTTGGAGGAGGGGCTACAATACTTGATGTTTACAAGGCCAGACATCATTCAGTGTTAATTATGTCAGTCAATATATTCAGACACCGAAAAATAGTCATTTCCAACTTGTTAAGTGTATACTCTGCTACATTCATGGAACTATTTCTCATGGTTGTACTCTCTCTCCTTAGAATGATTTTTGGCTTCATGCCTTCTC
Source organism: Nymphaea colorata (assembly GCF_008831285.2). Classification (NCBI taxonomy): domain Eukaryota; kingdom Viridiplantae; phylum Streptophyta; class Magnoliopsida; order Nymphaeales; family Nymphaeaceae; genus Nymphaea; species Nymphaea colorata. Next base: position 12,451,989 of record NC_045140.1, read on the forward strand.
TGATTCTTAGTAGGCGGGATGTCATGACGCTCGACTACTGGGTGCACTTTCATCGGCACCAATTGTATATCTTGGACAGCAAAGAAACAACCCATTGTTGCACGATCGACGACTGAAGCTGAGTATAGGTCTATGGCGGCTGCTGCTGCTAAACTATTCGATTACCACTTTCTTCGTGAAAAGGTTGCGCTCGGTCAACTTACCACACAATTTGTATCTTCATCTCAACAACTTGCTGATATATTCACCAAGGCATTATCCAGCAACTCCTTTAATTCACTTAGAGACAAACAGGGCCTGACCAAAGCCCCACCCAGTTTGAGGGGGGATGAAATGGTAAAGGGCTATAATCAACAACCGACTAGATTGAAGATTACGCCAGATGCTGAATCAACGATAAAGGGATATAATCATTAAACAGCTAGAATGAAGATTACAACAGTTACACAAAATGCTGAATCAGCCAAGCTGCAGATCACGTCAGTTACTAAAGAATATGATGAGAAAGGAAAATGAGCTATGGTTACAAATGAGGATAACGATACAGGAGAGCAACAACCCAACAAGGAAAGCCAATCCCAAACTATTACCAGCAACAAACGTTTGTGTACAGCTCATAAGAACAATTATCTAACTTCTCCTAAAATCAAGGAGAAGATTGATGTGTAACATTACAAATAGTGGAAAGAATCTCTCTACTCATACATGGTAGAAGAGCCTCTCTCGTGGACACGTAGGTGTGCTTCATCGAACCACGTAAAAACTTGTCTCTTGCTTCCTCTCTCATAGCCCCATGGACGAATATGGTGGACAATGGGGACAATGTCTTGCCATCCGTTCACCACGGGACAATTGCAGCAGCAAGCGAGAGAGCCAGAGAGAAAGAGAGAGATGCATAGGAAGACAAATGGACATCCAAAAAATCAGAGAGAGCAACTTCATTCCCACCATAGAATCTCAACAAAGGAATTCCTCATAATCCAAGCGTTTAGTTACACGACTGATCCTTTCATCCACGTACTGCCAGAGGCCTTTGTTGGTGTTGCATCAGAAACACTTGTGTCCTTGCTGCGGAGGAACAAAAGGAAATGACAAAATTGGCCTCCTACCTAGGCAAAAATAAGATGAAAAAATGTCTTCTGGTCTCACCAACCGTGATAGGATATATGAACTCTCTATTTTTATTGTCAGCATAGCCCATATCAATGTGTATCAAACGATATATCTTACCGATGATCAAACCATTACAGCTCCAGGAACAATATTAACAACGTTTGGTGTGTTCAACCCCCAACATACACCACAGTCTGAAAAAAATTATTAAAAAAAAAGAAAAAAAAAAAACCATGCACGGGTGGACAGCGTAGGAGTTGATGTATATTTGGTTAGTCAAACTGTTTAACTGTTGTTCTTCTGTTGTAAAAGTTTGAGTATTCTGTTACGAGGGTCGCTAAGCAGTTGTATCATGGGTTGCTTCTTTAAGCAACCTAAAGTAATTAAAGCTGTTTTACAACCTTGACAACAGATCACTTAACTTTATAGCAGAAATAACAAATCTGAAACGGTTTTACTAACTAAATATATATTAACCGCTTCACATGGACCATGTGAAAAATACAAAGCTGAGAGCCTGGCAATATATATCGGACTGAAACACTAAGAAGGGAGTCGCATGTGGCCTGCGTGACATTTTATTGGTAGGTCATCTTATCCTTTCACGCATCGGTTACTTCAAACGTTTGACCAAAAAAACAAGACTCGGGTTTCCAGTAATATCTTTTGAGAAGCCAGCAGTCTTGTCGGCATCAATACCCACGGGGGGACAGGTTAACGTTCCATTAAGGGGAAAAAAGTAGTTGAATAATATGTTCGAGTACAAAAATGACAACGAGTCGAGCTTTACGGGCTCTATGGAATGAGCTGAATCAATTCCTTTACTTACTGAATACCATTTATCGCTATGACATAAGGCTATGATCGCACTTCCATGTTGTATCGCGCCACAGCCTTCCAGTATTTCACTACCATAATACCCTTTATTCTACTCATCTGGAAGTACAGATTTCGACGGAAGGAGCAGTCTGCTCCTTAGTTACACCGTCCTCACTTGGGCTGCGACTTCTGCCGCTTCAAATATTGTAGAATTGGCTCCCTTACCTGAAGGGAAAAGGTAATTTTCTAACGGTTAGCAAAATAGTATGCATCATTGTAACAGAGTAAAGCGCATTCAAGAGATTCGTTTTGCTTCCGGCAATACGACTAGAAGGCATCTAATTAAGATACCACGAAGTCTCGAAAATAACTTGCCGGCTGGGCTGCAAGGACAAAAATGAATCATAGGAGAATTATTTAGGAAACTCTTTTGTAATCGGCACACTAAAAGCTTGCTACCAACTGTATTGACCAGATTTTATGAGCTACCAAAGCTAGAACTGTTCGTTTTAGTACTCTATTCTCTACACGTGAAATTGAATTTGTGAGAACCAGCAGGTAGACTGACAAGATACTAGACGATCTTTTAAAAGTAAATGGCAAATATCTGTATTACGCTAAAAATGATATTCCAAGGGGCTAGCTTTCAAAATGACATTGCCCGTTTGTACTTTGAAAAGGTGGAACTTTATTGTGGAGCAGTTCAAATTCGGTGGAAAGTTCCAGCTGCATATAAACACGGAACTTTAGTGCCGGGAGTTTTGGAGCTATTATGGAGCTTTAGTACCGCATTAAAATTCCACTTGAACTGGTTAGGACAAATTTTTTGTTCGTTAACTTCTCAATTCCCCGAAAAAAAGCTCTATGAAACCAAACAATTGGAGTAATGTGAAAGCAAAAATTTATATAAAGAGTACGCAAAGCCCAGGTATTTAGTTCCATGCATTCCAACAAGAGGCCAAGCCGGTAAATCCGCATAAAATTATTTCTGGCAAACTCAAACATATGAATTTGCTGTCAATATCCAAAACTATAAAATGGAACAGAAAAACGTACATGTCCAATATGTGCATCAGATTTGATGAAACAATCAAAATTAAGGCGGTTAAATAGACTCATTTTATAAAATTTGTGCCACATTGGTTTTTCGTAAAGTTTGTTTCAATCTTATAATTTTGAACTGTTTTAAACACATCTACGTGATTAGGTTGATTAGAAGAGAGAAAGACTTGCAGCATACCGTGCTAGCTTTTCTGGCTCTCTTTTCCTGAGTGGACTGACTGCACCTCAATGCATCAGGATCGTTGCCCAGGGAATCGATCCTGCATCCTCCACCATGAGCTACGCCATGTATCATGCTCTCTCGAGAGGCCATCGGCTTCAAGATTCAATCATGATACACATTTTAATGTTAAGGCGATTACAATAATCCATAAAAACTACGAAGTCAAAATTAGAAACAAAATGGGACTGACCACTACAGCCATGCTGGTGGGTGTACGTGGGTCCGCTCTCATCTCTGCACCAGAAGTTTGGTCGCTGTGAAAGGAAGCGTTTTTCAGCATACCAGATCTCCCACGAGTACGAGTAAGTTCCGAACCAATCGAGTGAAAACCACCATATGTGGATCCGTCGTTGAGGTTCCGGCGCCCTGGATCTTGTTTGATATCTGAATAGTACAAGTAGAAAGAACGGGCAGCATAATAGATTTATCAAACATCTTAATCGGCACTCGGTAGCCTTGGCAGAGGCCCTCTCATCTCCTAAGCTAAAAACCCTTAATTTCGCTGCAATTTATAGCTCATACTTGTGCATAGTTCAAGGAAACCAAAATATTCGGAGATTTAAATCAACCTGCAGACCATATTTTTTCAGCCAAAATAGTGGCTTTCTTCTTCAGTCTTTTACGACTACCAATCTCGCGAAATCACGTAGATCAATCAAACTTCAATAACTTAAAAGTGGATCTGAAGCAAATAGTCAACACAAGATCCATCCGCGGTATCCCCATGAGCTGAGCTAGATGCAGTAAGTGCAACGTCGACTTTAGTTTGGGCCGGGAAACTACTCGAACAAATGGAAGGCTCGTTGAAACTCAATTCATGAAATCATTTGATGGTAGAACAACCTCAACTCCTGTTAATCAAGAAGCCCAGATTGGCCCATCGAATGCGTCTAATGAACCATTTAACCAATATAATTGGCCTAGCTAAAACTTCATACCGCTGGTTCATGATTTTTCAGTGCAGTAATCACATCCCCATAGATTGAATTGGAATTGTCAATTAGAGGGTTTTCCGTCCAAGAGGGTAGTAACTGCAAATCTCCTCGAGGGCTAATAATAAGAAGTAAACAGGCCAAGGACAAGCCCAGTCGCTGGTTCGCTGGTCAATTGATTAAGAGGCTGAATGAGATGAGTTCGACAAACACAATCTGATCCTACCAGACTCTCTGATTTTGCCACGCAACCTCATATTTATCTCACTAGCCTATCGAACCAAGTGGGTTCGAACTACAGATAATCAATTCAATTACCTGAGGTCAACTGGATGCCATATCCTCAGCCTCAAAGGCACAGGAGGCGGCTGGTGCAGTGGGAGAGCTTTAGCTGTCTTGAAATCAAATGGAATTCGAAAGTCATGCATGCATCAACCTAGTGTGGTACTTCGCCTCTGAAAGTGACACTATGCCTCTATTTAATGCAGCTTTCTCGTACGCACGCAATATTGTGGTTTTATGTCACTGAGAGTGCGACTAAGTTTCACAAACCAGATGGTGTTTTCTCGCGCAAGAAACAGGAACAGGAAAAGGACAAACGAAATCCTTCAAAAATACTTGTGGTTGTTGCTCAGCATTCTGCTCCCAATTAATGAATATTCGAAAGAATCAAAACCATAGGTGGTTGTGACTTTCAAATGTAACCTGACCCGTTGTGAATTCCCCAATACATTGATCCTGGGCCATCGCTCTCACCGCTTCACAAGGGTTACTAGGTGACGGAGAAGCAGAACTGCCTGCTTCATATTTCATAACCTATCCTAGGTGACGAAGTGTCATGCTTAACGCAAAATGGATAATAACACAATAGCGTACCTTCACCGACTGTCCTGGTAGATGGTCCATTGTTTTCAATTACCTATTAATAGCAAAGAACAGTTCATCAACAGGCGTGATCGACTGTGGAACAGTGGATGTATTATGTACCTATACAAAGGGCGTAGATTTCTCACTGAGACGTCAATGTTTAGAGCTTTTTTGATCTCCAGAAGCTTCCTGCTAGTTATCTCCGAGTGAAGGACACGCTTCCCTGTAGCCGGGAGGAAAAGTCCAAATGGAAAATATAATAACTGGTTAGTGGCACAGTAGAAAAAGTAAATGGCTGGTTTCCCTATGAGGATTAAAGCATTTCCTGGAAAACATTGGCCATTGCGGTGTGGTCAGTTTTCCGACTTGACAGTCCCCATCGTTAAGGCCAACATTCCGAAATCCTCGGCAGTGAATCTCAAATTAAACCGACTCAAAGAAGGCAGGGTAACATCTTGGGGTTCAAGACACAAACTGGGCCTTTTCTCAAAAAAGTATTAAAAAATTACATTTCACTTGTTTTATATAAAAATTTTAAAAAATGATATGTAGATTCTTATCAAAATTTAAAAACTTTAATTCCACACTCTTCAAGAAAAAATTTCCTACTCCACCCTTAACCTAATTAAAAGCTTTAATTAAAAAAAAAAACTAATCAAGAAACTGCTACAAAAGGAAGACCGAGCACCCCATCTATGACGCCAAGTACAAAGAGATTCCCCTGTAAACTACCAAAAGAAATGAAAGCAAAATTTAATGAAAAAGCATGTGAAAACAAATTGGAGAGCAGCGAAAATTGTATTGTAAATCTCGGTTTTCGTTTCATATGGCGTTTCAAAGATATGGATACGGATCGGCCTTTATCAGTGTTGAAAAATAAGCTTCAATTTTACTTTTTTTATTATATTTTATTAACGACATTTTTTTGTGTCGGTCACCTTTTGCAAGGTAGAGGCTGAGTTCAAGAAGCTCGGCCGAAGGGTTTTACTGCCACTTTCAAGACAAAATAACCATTTTTCGTCTTTTTGATTTCTTGTCAGCAAGCTAAGCGGATCCGTGCAGCTTAGCTTCTTGTCAGAACCTTTACCCGGACCCTACCAAATTCTTTTAATCAAAAAGAATGAGAAAACTTGCTCATAGCACATGAATGGGTAAACATGCATCGATATTTTAATTCAACGAATACCGGTTTTCTGTCTCGCCAAGCTTGGCGTGGGTGCGTTTGATATGTCTAATCTTAAGTTTATGGGTGTGACATAGCATTCTTTTGTCAAAAATTCACGTCAAATTCGTAGCCGATCAAACAGGTAGATGCATTACCAAAAATTCGGGTGACAAGCTGTCACCAAATTTACGAAAATTTGCCAAAAGAAATAGATTCATAAATTTGACCTTAGATTTAAACATGAAGTCTTCATTTTACTCTTCTACACTACCAAAAAATCTGCCATGACATAAGGTCTGGGAAAAAGTTCCACAAGTACCATGTAGAAGCTGGCCTTTCTCAAAACATTTAGGGAAAAATGTTCTAACAATTAATGAAGTATAAAAATAACAGAAAATAATGAAAGGCTAGATTTCGAAGAGTTTTTTTGCAAATTGTAAAGAACTTCCATGAAATTGATGAATACAAAATGAGAACAGAAAAAACACTAAAACGTAAAGGAATATGTTTACGCTGACAAAAGAATTTTGTTGCAATAATGTCGTGATAACTCCATGCCCTTTGACGATGTTCTCAAGATATGAGGCATCTTTGTCCAGTGGCTTTAAAATGCCAATGGCATCAAGCTATTTGTAAGATACGGAAACATCGATGGCTATGGTTAAACCAAAGATTTCTAATGGTGGAAGGTTTCGGAAATCGGAAGTAAAGATTGCTAGAGGAGGTTTCCTAGAAAATCACAAGAAATGGTGAAGGAAATCTACATTTTGAACTATCGCTAGACGAGGAATTAAGTGAATACCGAATTTTCTGCTTCCTTTGACTTCGATGTATCCCTCCTTTGCCATCCTGTTCATCAGTTTCCGGACAGTAGCCTGGTTTGCCTCCCCTTCCAACTTGTTCTGCAGCTTGGCGACGGTGACATAGTCCAAAGGAAGTGCATGATACAAAGCCTGCAATTAAGGAATACCGGGTATTTAATCAAGACATGAAATTCCATATAATTTGCACATATGTATATTTATTTTAAAGTTTAAATTTTTAGATAAGCACCTTCATATACATCCGATCACCATCTCCTTCATTTTGGCTTGTCAGAGTATCATTTTCTGGAACATCCATTTCCTCCTTCACAACATTGAGGTCAACGTCTAGCTTCTGAACGAATACGTCAATCAGGGAACTCGTGCAGGAATTCTCTAGCTTCTTGAATAAGAAACGCATCAGGGAAGTCACGGTGGCATCTTACCTTTGCCCTTTTTATGGAGTAGATATCTTTCCCCGCACTTGTAAGAAGGCCTTCCTCTACAAGCTTGCTCACAATGGCTGAAAGTTTTAGCGTTGCCGTTCATTATAAGGGGGAAAAGGCTATACCCATGCATGATGCTAAGAGGACAGAGGTGAATTCCAGTTAGTATTAAGTTCCAGTCAATAGGTCTTTCTAACTAATGATATCCCACCGGCAATCTTGCAATTTCTCAAGTTGAGAAATGGCAGAACATATAATGGAATATCCACATTTGTAGAGTTTGCAATCCAGCGGCAAGCCCTAAACTGCATACAGAATCTAGCAAACTAGAAAAGGAATGGAATTTGAGCCAGCCACAAGGTGGAATACCAGCAAATGGGAGGGAGTTAAGGCGTTAATGGGAGGAAAATTTAGAATTACGAAGCCTCCTAATGCTGTGTATTTTAGATGATTGAGGAAGGGGCAATAAATACAGACAATTCCCCCGACATACTTCTCAAACAATCTTTCTTTCAATTGAAATTGAATTACCTTCTATTAATACCTGAAATCAACAAAAGAAATAACATTCAAGGATTAGCAACTGTTAAGAAGATGTTTTAAGCTGAATTTGATACACGGAATCCTCTTACAACTGATATATCTGGAAAGTTCGATAGAATGTCAGGGAGATCAATAGTGTCTGTGTGCATTGAAATGATCCAATCCCTTATGCAAGCCAACTTTTCACTTTCATGTTCATCATCTTGTGTATCATCTGCACGCCACCAAATTCAGGCAATCACAGGACTATAAGATTCAAGAAGAACTATCCAGAGAAAACAAGGATTTAACCAAGTGGCTTCCTGCATTAGGACATTTAATTGTTCATTCATATCAGGCGGTTTGAATTGGCCGGCATTCGCCAATCAAAGCAGGGAATTTTGGCTTGGGTTCTGTGACCATCCAAATGGTCCATAACCAGGCAGCCGTGTTAACTAGGCCCCATGAAATATATGAAAAACAATAATGTGGAAGACCTCAATATAGTTAGAAGGATGAAAATCGAGCTATCGATGAAAGCATAGATCTAGCAGAGCATTGATCAAGAAAGGATATTGGTGATGGCTTATCATCCAACTGAATAAGAGGGCAACTTGGCCATTTAGGATGTTTGTGCAAAGGTACCATCAGAGTGGCTGCTGTAACCGGTATGCCAACATCATCCAAAATGAGGATAGGATGGTCACAGATATTGGATATATTGGTGATGGAAGCCACATAAAGGCCAGATAAACTGAGAAGTTCTTCAAGAAAAAATATCACTTTCAAATTGAGAATTCAGGGTTTTGTGTTTCATTTACCCTCATTGAAGGTGTCATCGATCCCACTGTTGTTCTTTTCCAGTTTATTCATACCTGTACTGAAGCTTGTCAATGCAGTCAAAGGTAGACCAGAAAAACAGCTAAAATGATAAGCTCAAAAAGAATTACCAGCCGGTGCCACAATGTATTGACCATCCTGCATCAGACAAGCCAGGGGTAGTTATTGCAATTTATACAGCTAGTATTAATAGATTCTGATTTTATTTTGCTTTGCTTCCTCCCAAATAAATTATATCTAAAACAGCGAACTTTTTCACCTCTGACATGCTAACTGTTTGCGGTGGGATAATTCACAAAGCAAAAATGTGATCTACTGATCTTCCGTTCACAAGGTGTGAGCAAGTCCTCCCAAGACCATAAGAAAAGAATAAAAACACTATTGCCGCCCACATTTCCATCTATTTTAGGCAGGTTATCGAACAGAACATTTGATTTTAGCTAACGGAAAAAGAACAGGCTTACATCTGTGTCAGTGGAGGAAGAATCCTCACACCTCTGCTGCATGGAATCTGCACCCACGCTTACTTCATCTTCTTGAAGTTCATCATTCTCATCCTCACAAGGATCCAGGATGCTCTTGACCTGCGCACATGTAACAGAACTTAGGATCACAGGGCACCTAGATCACTAACCATTTCTCAGGATATATCCAGGAACCGACCTTGAGAGCCAAAACAAGATGCTTGCTGTCAACATTACCAACTTCCAACTTTAATGGCTTTTTTGCCCAATGACTATACCCTTCTTCTTCAGAGCAACTCCTAAAGAAGGGGGGCTCGTAATCAAGAGGCTGTGTGACAAGATCATCGACAGATTAAGAAAAATATACAAGCTGAAATTGCAGCACAAAAAGTAGAATCACTGATAAGCCTACCACATACCGTTATGTCATCATAGTAAAGGAGCTTCATCAAGATAGTACGCTGAATTGAACATTAATATTTAGAAAATCAATAATTTGAGAGAAAGACGTTCTTATGTTTTAATTTTCTCGAAAAGAACTGGGAAACTAATCAAATTACCTCTTCAGGCATCCGATCAAGAGTTCTCATCAACTGAATTAAGGTCCGCACCATCTTACAGGCTGAACTCCTGTGTAAACCACACGATCAGTCTAGTCATTGTATCATAACTCTAGTCGAGTTGTCATCTGACTCTGATGTGTGCTGCGATCAAGTAATATATTTGAAGAAGAAAATTTTGCTATACCTCATCTGATTTGGAGTAACATCAGAAGGGCTTGTCTTGAACGCAGTTCCATGCTTCTTGATCCCATTACGATTTATGTTCATGGAGATTTCATCGCTGTCTGAATTTGTGTAACTGAAAGAAACTGCAAGCATTGTCCATTGTTAATCAAAAATCATCCAGAAGTACAGAGGAAGTGAAAAGCTGTTGAAGAACAGGCAAATCAGACAACACATAAACTGGACCGTGGACATGCACACAGATTTTCTTTCCAGCAGACTCTGGAAGTGGAGTTCTGGTTCCAGATTGCTGAAGTTTCAGCAATCTGGAACCTACTGAACAGACCATTGCCTGCCCGCCATTCATTATCTCTCGGATAGAAATGCGTTGTAAATAATGGTCGTTCATATTCAAGTTAGTTCCTAGTAAACCTTTATAATTCAGGTTTCCAGCTTACATGTGTATTCTTCAATCATAGGACCCTCAAGTTTTTCACAGATGCAGAAAAGCAGCGTCTTCAGGTACTTTTTCTGCAATGCATCATAAACGCCTACATACGTAAAGAATATGAGTTACAAAATCATTCAGTTTCAACAGAAAAAAAAATTTCAAGGAAAAATAAATGACTGCTTTGGTGATGCCTTTCTACCTTTCTCCATCCAATCAATTAGCCTTCTTGATTCAGCGTCCATAGGCATAAGTTTCTTAATCTTCATTTCTGTTACAAAAATGCCAAAAGTTGTAAGTGAAAATGCAAGCAACAATGAGTTTCCGTTGACATGTACTTGCAAGAGATTGTATCACCGACAGTTCTGACCTAATGCTGGGACGGACTTGTCATTGAAATATTTCTCAGGAAACAGACCTCTGATGTAGCTGATGTTGAATATTGCGATACGTAGAAGGTTTCTTGTCTGTGGAAAAAAGTATGTCAAGAAAGAATTATGGCCAACAATTACCATATGAAACTAGAACGAAATAATAATGTCTAAAACCTTAATGAGCCAAAGATGTGTCATGAAATCAAGATGATTAAAAAGTCTTAAGGAAAAAGTGGCCAGCATTTCAGCTAAAAATTACCTACTTGATCTCAAAAATCAAAGTGTGGTTTATTTAATAAAGTCTACATAAAGATCGCTCACCTTTAGCTATCTGTGGCAGTTAGTTCCCACCCGTGCACTAGAAATGCATGGAGGCATACACAGATACGTGTTCGCATACGTGCAGATACATATATATACGCGCACACACACAGAGAGAAACAGAGAGAGAAAGAGAGAGAATCAATAGTTTATTTATGGACAGAATTTGGTAGAAGCTTAAGGAGCCAGAATTTTTACCTTCTGAATGTCCACTTAAGGACCTTCAGAAGATAAAATTTCTAATTTTCTAGACGAGTTCATGGCTTAGTGCAAACTGCAAAATAAGCCACTGAGAGTTAATAACGTATTTTAGTTGCTGTAGACTCGCCTGTAGACTCGCGGGAATCCTTTAGAAGATAAAAGTTGTGGACGAACTTTACCCGTAAACAAGTCATAGTGAGAAAACTTTTTCCTGCGAAGACTAGGAGGTTCAACTCACAGGGTTCCTCGAATGAATCAATGATGATCAAAAAATGGCTTACTCGTAATATTTTTCTTTTCTGAATGATGATCAATGAATGACTTATTCAAATTTCTCGCCACACTTTCAGATTGACACATGATCTACTTGGATCATCACACAAAATTAAGTTTGCCTGACGATCAGACTCAGGAACAATCTTCAGATTCAAAATACAGAAATATATTTGCCACAACTAATCGAGTTGAGATTTTGACTATTTAATAAAAAATGGATGTCTGGAAATGCTATCTAAGTAAGAATAAAGAATAGACATTGAAATTTGAGAATCATCACATGTCTGCTTTTATAATGACGTTTACTAGAATATCAGCTACACTGCCTACGGTTGTTTTAACTATATACGGTTGCACATCACGAGTGCGCCTCATAAGGTTTAATCAGAATGTCAGTTAAATTGTCCAACAGTTTTTACTATTGTAGACTTGCGCGCCACTAATGCTGCTCAGCTCGCCCTGAATCGCCTAGATTCAAGCAACTAGGCACTGTATAACGACAAAAAGGACTATCCAATCCTGATCATTCAGTATTACCACTAGGACACTTGAATTTTAGCCTGTCATGAGCGGCGGATGGATACGCATGATCAGTTCCGAAGCATTCAATTTATTTAAGGTAACTCATGAACCAATCCAAATTGTCACTACCTGGCGATCAAAGCTTGATTCGCCATATATGACCTGAAGATAGGTAGAATTAGTGTGGATGGAGCGATTCTCACCAGAAGAAGCGAATCCTGCTCGGTGATTTCCGCTTCTTTCTGCTTTTGAGCCACGACCTGCAGCAGACCAGGATATAGACCGTCACTTTCTCACACACACACACGGAGAGAGAGAGAGAGAGAGAGAGAGAGAGAGAGAGAGATCACCATTTTCTCTGGAGAGAAGGCGGCAGCGGAGAGACGATTTCGGTCGTCAAAAGCGCGCGAGAGGAAATTTTGAAATGCCGGTAACGAGGGTGGGGCGGTTGGACCTCTACTTATAGACCTCTTAGCCAATTTAACTGCGGTTAAGTGCGGCAACAAGCCAATAACTTACTTGTGTTGAGTCCTTTAACTTGGGTTAAGTAAAATATATCACCCACGCAAGTGATCCCAAGATGCTTATAAAGCAGTACCGCCAGTCTCATTATTCACATCCGTTTCAGCCGGCCAGTACACCGTATCACCGGCCCATATCGGACTATTTTTCATTTTTTTCGTGTACTAACATTAATGAATAAATATATTAAAATATTTAAACGATAAAAAGAATGTATGACGTTGCAACATCTCTATCAGCCAAAACCAATTCTAATTTGTAACTGATAATGATACGATGCGCATAAGCCCACGCCAGGACAAGATTACAAGAGTGCAATCATGTACGGGAGCGCCACTTTTGCTTTATCACCGTTAGTCGTTTCGGATGAGAGAGAGAGAGGACTGCTCGGACAAGAGCCCAAGCTTCCCTCAGTCACTAGCCTACTGGCCACCTATCGGTCTCTGGCCTATGCTGGCGTGCCAATGTCTCTCAAAGGTCGATTGACTGATAGCCATATAATTGAACACAACGGACAGGACATCCTATCTGGTGTTATATGTCTACTTATATGATTCATCCCTATTTATACTGTCTGTCTATTCGTCTTGTTCAACATTTGTTTTTTATTCTATTCGTTTTGTCTTTTTTTTATTTGTTTCTTTATAGTATGTGGTTTCTTCATGAGAATACTCAAATGAAGTGTTTGAATAGTCAAAGATGAAACAATAGTTCTCTCTCTCTCTCTCTCTCTCTCTCTCTCTCTCTCTATATATATATATATATATATATATATATATATATATATATATATATATATATATATATATATATAAAATAGAGAGAGAGAGAGAAAAATACTTTTAACTCATAAACAAATAGCTTTTGCTATTTATACAAAATCAATTGCAATGTTCATGAAGCATGAATAGTCTTCTGTGGTACATTACTTCAAGCTTTACTTCTAAGAACTGCTTTGTCAACCATTTCTTAATCAACAATGTTGCTATCAACTTCTAGCTTTTAAAATGTGCTGCTTGTCCATGATTAGTCATGCTTTAGTTGAACATCTTTTTACAAAAAGCCTGATCATCCACAATACACATCTGAGCAAAGCCAGGAAAAAATATGCATTAAACATAGGTCCAGCCCATCTTATTCACTTATGATCAGCTACTGTTGGCAAACCAAAAAAAAAACATTATTTGTTTTAAACAATGAAAAGTACGTTTGCATCATATTAAAAAAAATGAACAAAAAAAGCAATTTAAGCATAACACCTGAAATAAATATCTACTAGCACAAGCATGGTAGAGAACTATAGAAGTAGGGAAGCCAAGTAATAAATTACAACCCAACAAAAGCAAGCCCAAAATTTTGATGAGAGAAAGAAATTTGGTAATTTTGCATGGATATCAAGTGTCAGACCTAATTGACATCCATGAGCTCAAGAACTGATTTTGAAGTAGCTAGCACGTTCAAGCAAAAAATGAATATAGCTTTTACACAAAATCGCCAATTGAAAGTCCAATGCTTATATATCCTAAAAATAACAATGGTGATTGGCAATAGGAGGGGGAGGATAGAAGTATTTACTTTGAGACCATCCAAACCTTCTTTAGAATATTAAAATGAATCATTCATTTTAAGAGAGATGAACATTTAGAACCTCTTTGAAAGGACATGAATGCAATAATTTATTTTTCAAGTTATTTAATGAAACATATGATAAGGCTTAAACTAGAGAAATTTATGATCTACATATACACTAGGCAAGACTGTTCTATAGGCGCCAAACGTCGGTGTTGTTCATCTAGTATGAAAGGAATCAGAGAAGACAACCAACATGAATGGATGACTAGGAGTTCAGTAAGGTCGGTTGATCATCACTTTATTCCTTAAATTGCACCTTTGATGACATGTTCAACCTGCATTTTGTTCTCTTTCCAAAAGAACAAGTTTTATTATGAGAATTGTTTCCATTGAACAAGATGATTTGCTTTTCCAACTACTAACAAGCTGGTATTTCGCTCTCTATGAATGACATGCAATTGATTGTTTTGTCAAGAGTTCTACTCCAACAGATTTGATTATTAGAGTGCACAGTGTTGCCTTTCATGTTCACAAGGTAAATGTACGTTAGGAGGCGTCATTCTCTTCAACAAGAAGAAGGTAATAGTAAAACTCAAGGCCATGCATTATTCTTCTTGTCTGCTTTTGTAGATTCTTTTGAAAACTATAGTAACAGAGAAACTCCACATGGTATGACCACCGAACACAGCAGAAATAATAAAGCATGAAAAAATTGAAGTAAAAATCTTGCTGGCTTTGAAAAACTGGCTAGTCCCTAATTAACTAAACCTAAAAGAATCCTCTGTAAACAAAAATGAGACAGAAGCTAAGTTAAATGACAGACACTGAAAAAAAATAAACGCAAATATAAACAAGGTAGGCAAACCATACAAAATAGCAAAACTCACATTGCTTTCAATAAAAATAGTGGACAAAGCACACGCACCATAAACGACTTGAGGCGGCACTTTTGCACTGACAATCAGCTAATCAATCGCTCTTAAAAATAGATTAAAATCAATCGGAGAAGAACAATCAAAAGACTCCAAACAGTTCAAAGAATCTCTTTCTAGTTGCTCTGGAACAATTAGGAGATTCTCTGGATTTGTAGCCCTGGATATGCCTCACTTCTTCTAGCCTGCCCTAAACACCTCATTGGGAGGATGGAGATTGAAAGAAGAAGATGCATGAACATAGATGGTGTAGAGCAGCCAGACTTGCTAATCACCGTAAGCAGCAGGAGATGGGTGAGAAATCCAGGTACTGAGAGAGGAAGAAAGAGTGCAAATGGCGATCGATCGCTGGACTTGCGACTCATGGTGAGTGGTGGGAGAGATGGACTTCGTCTCCATAGCATGAATGATGAGCAGTGTGCAAGCGACTCATGGTGAGAGAGAGAGAGAGAGAGAGGAGTAAGAGAGACGAGTATCGAGAAAGGAAAGCCAAAGCAAGCTTTAGCGTCAGTTCTGTGGTTAACCACTAGATAGTGCAGGAGGACAGAGAAATATATACCCCTGTCCTAGTGTCTGCTCTATTCCACGAACAATGTTTGATGCACATTTTAATAAATAAAACGTGTGTGTTCCATTGCCATCAGTCCAATGCGATCAATGTCTCAGGGGATGTCATCATCGGGTCTATTAGTCATTTACTTGATTGATTGAAATGATAATTTGGTCATCCAAGTACTTGTGATTTTGTGATCGGTTCCCCACATCCACTAATGGCTGGTAAGTTAGCTTTTAGCTGACTATACGAGTATCATCCTTTTAGGCAAGTTGAAGCTATACATGTATAATACGGCATGGGAGAACTAAAACCAAGTCATAGATTTCCGTGTGTTGCCTGGCAGTATTGCGGATCTAGTTTGTCTATGATGGCAATGTACTGAAGAGAGTGCATTACTAACCCTGATGAAAGACACTTGTGGTTAGGCGACAAAAATAGGAAAAACCTCTTAAATCAATAAAACTATAGTTGTTGTCGCTCGGGTTCAGCGTAAGCTTCATTTCGAGTTCAGCGTAAGCTTTATTTCTAACTAGTTTTTTCACGGGGGGGAAATCTTTATAGTGCGATTAGGACTATGAAGGGAGATACAGCATTTGTGGATTTTCTTCAAATCCATTCTCCACACGCAATTGATAAATCTATCTTGCTTTTTCTAAGGGCCGAGCCTAATTGTTTTTAAAAAATCAGATACGATAAGCAATTTAACATCCAAACATCTTAACCAGTATATCTGAATCTGAACTGTGAGTTGTTATCCGAATCTGAACCATGAGTTGATATTCGAATCTAAACTGTGAGAGCTGACAGATTGATATCCTGTAACTAAATATCTGAATGAGAACTTGAGTTGGTGTCCTTAGGCTTTGAACTTGCAACCTATGGCAATAGTGAAATCTTTGGGTAAAAGGTTTAGTCAAAAAAAACTAACTTAAAGTCATGAAATAAAAAGAATATTAATTATATATGAAGGTATAATATGATTAAGAGCTAATGGTTTCCATAAAGTTGCATATAATAATAGTACTATAGTTACCACATATGCCATTTAATTTAAAGTATTTAAAACTATATCATATAAAACAAATTAATTAATAATTAATATTGTGTTTAATTAAATGTTTTTCTGTAAACAAGCAAACTATTATAGTTAAGACATCAACTAAGCAGGATATCTTAAATAATGTATTTATTTAATTTAAAAAAATAAAGAAAACTTCAATCAAAAAATTTCAATAGAATGGCCATTTTTAAAAATATGAAAACTAATCGCAACTAAATATATTTAATATGAAAAAATTGTTGAACTCATAAAAAAATTATTTATCAAATTATCAATTACTTATTTAATCAATCAAGTAAATTATTTTGTATAATCATATAATTTATCCAAAAGTCTTATGTGTTTGATATATAACACATAATTCACAAATTTTAAAACAAAGACCTTTATTTAATAGAAAAACAACAAATTGTTTAATTTAATAAATTATTTGATATTTGATTTGATTAAATAATACAATTTTATGTAAAAAAAACACCTATTGTAAAAAAATAAGAGAATTAGCCCAAAGAGTTAGTGATGATGTACAGCGAATGAAAGTTTGACATCATTGAACACACTTTTTATGGATGTAACACAAACTATTTCAATTAACTAAATAAAATTAAAAAACTATTAAATAATATTTTTTAAAATAAAAAATAATATGGATCACTTGATTTAATAATTCTCAATAAGTCATCATCATGAAATAATAGTTTACTCTATTAAAATATGTTATTATTTAAAAATTGACAAATCAATGTTTAATTTGTACAGTTAGTATGGAAAAAGTTTGAAAAGTCAGGCAAATAATTTGTAGAAAAAATGTACAAACCATATGAAAAAATCGTGAAAAAAAATGTAAAAACAATATGATAACTTGTTTATTGAGAAAGTTATTTGTCTAATTACTCAAACATATTATTTGCTGAAACATGCAATGTCATAAAAAATTTATTTAGTTGATAAACTAGTTGTTTTAGATAAGTATATAAGTGTTTTAGATAAGTTTTTTAAAAACAAAGAATCGATGAAAATAATTCAAAACTTTTGAATCAAGAATTAAACCCATGTTTTATTCAATGAGTTATTTGATTAATAAATCAATGCAACAAATTTTAATTAATTTTAAAACATAAGCAACTATTTAGCAAGTTAACAAAAAATAAGTAAAAAAATAGACAATGTCTTATTATAACTATTTAATTAAACTATGTTATGCAATCAATGTGTGCATTTTTATTAATTAATATTTAGTAATTAAATAAAAAAATTAACACAGTAAAGATTTTTAAGAGATGATGGGGTTAAATTAGGGTTGAGGACAAGTAGATGGAACTAAACAATTTAAAAAATCGACCCGTTTCCCCCTTGTGCCTCTTTGCGTCTTTTCATCTGTTTCCGCCTCGGCCTGTACCCGCGACCGCCATTCGTAGCAGCAAACAGAAGGATCGTCCTCTATCGCCAGGTGATATCACAGTCTGCCGCTCTTTCTTTGGTGGCATTTGCACCGTTTTAATTTTGTTTCTCTCCACTCAGGCGTTCACATCTTCAACAGCATTGACGGCTCCCTCTACTTACACAACAGGCTTCCTATTCTCAGACCGTCTCAAAAATCCCCCTCTCACGTCCCTCTCTCTCTCTCTCTCTCATGCATTTTTTATTTCTGATATTCTGGTAGGCCTCTTTAACATATATTTTCCTGGCTTAAGATTTTCCCTAGGTTTTCCCTGTTACAAAAAAATGTTGGGCCGTTGGTAGGCATTTGGTGGTTATGCCTTTGATTATATGCGTCTTCCCTGTTAGAGTGTTATGTGGGGTTTCTTCTTCTAGGTAAATTGTATCTGGTGTTGGTATTTGATCTAATTTATAATTCTCTCCCTTCAGAGTATCTTTCCTGAGCCCATATGCAAAGAGGGGAAGCCTGTTGTCAGGTGATTGTAGCCATGGATCCTGCGTCTCGCATGAGAAGAGACCTAACGATTAGTCCCCACAAGGGGGTTGTGGTTTCTTCTCCTCTTATCATAATGATTGTCCGACCATATTATTTGTATGACAAGTGTGGCTTCCTTCTCCAATGTCGAAATGTTTTGTATGTTTTGTGTTCTGCTTGAAGTCTCTAACCAGTAAGGCAGTAACCTCTCTACAAGAAGAGGTGGACAGCAAAAGGTGAGGAAAAGAGAAAAAAATGCGGTAAGAACTGAGAAAAGCTAACTGACGCCCAAAGGTAGAGGGGGTGAGACAAGGTGACCATTGCATTGTTGTGAATAGTCTACCTGGTACTGCTCTGTTTTGGTTCAGTGTTTCGATCATTCATAATCATCACCTTTTCAGTAAACATTTGATTTTTCATTGTATTTCTTTCTTGTTCTGGAGTTTGATAGGGAACGAATGGAGTCTATGGGAGATGTTAAGAGTCAACGCATTATTATTTTGGGCAATGGTTTTGCAGAATGAAACCTGATATAAACCAATTGAGCCCAAGGATTGTGTCCATTACTACACAGCAGAAGGAAGGTAGACTTTTGTTTTCTATAGAGTTGTGATTTGAAATAAGGTTTTTGTTCTTTTCTCACCAATTACTTTCATTGGTATGTTATAACAGTTAAAGTGTATATCAGTCTTGAGTTCTTCCGGAGAGATTTCATCAAGTTTCTTTGACAATCTCAAGTGACGGAAGACTCAACAAATTTTGTGATTATGAAGTACAAGAATTAACGGGTTGAAGGATTCATACTATAATTTTTGGCAGATGCCTAGATATTTAATGGAAACTTATTAGACAGTTTAGGGGGTGGCTCACCTTTTATGCTTTGGGCCTTTTAAAAAAAAAAAAAAACCATTGGTAATTAACAACTTTAGAGGCTTGCATTATTTTGCTAAGCATTCTTGGATTAGATTATGTCATTGACTCATTGGGACATATGGTTTTCATATTTTGCGCAAATACATGATGCTTTGTTAGGCAGCATGTGCACTAATGTAGAAATAATGTCTTAGGTAGTGCCCAGTGGGCCCTTTCTTGAATGAAAAACAAGTGGAATTTGTTTAGCAATTTAAAAGTTAGTTTGGGATGTCAAATTTGAAAGTCTTTAAATCAAAATGGGATTTTTAAATATAGAATTTAAATTCGGATTGAAATGGGATATTGAATTAAAAAATCAGATTCTGATTTTAATCAGATTTTGAATTTAAAAGTTCAAATCGGATTTCGATTTGAATGTTGGTTTCGGATAGGAACCGGATATGGTTCTAAAGTTGGATGATTGGAAACCAGATTTTGATTTAAAAGTTAAATTCGGATAGAAACCGGATATGGTCTTAAAAGTCAGATTTAGATATTCTATACATTTTTTATACATTTTTTTTCATCCGAATTAGAATCTGAAAATATGCATATCCAATCAGATGTGATGAAGAGTATATTTGATTCAAATCTGATTACTTGACATGATTGCAGTGGCAGAACAAAACAAATTCTCTGAAGAACATATTAGCAAGGCAGTTACA
This sequence comes from Nymphaea colorata, assembly GCF_008831285.2. Taxonomy (NCBI): domain Eukaryota; kingdom Viridiplantae; phylum Streptophyta; class Magnoliopsida; order Nymphaeales; family Nymphaeaceae; genus Nymphaea; species Nymphaea colorata. Next base: position 12,472,246 of record NC_045140.1, read on the forward strand.
ATAGTGAAGCAAGTTTGATCATCTGGGAATATAAATTCTTGAAGAACATATTAGCAAGGCAGTTAAAATAGTAAAGTTTGATCATCTGGGAATATGACGGAGTCCATGTTAACTGCCCATCAAGAACCCACGGCGCTCATTCCAAAACATGAACAGCTTAGTGCTCCAGATTAGCAGCTTTGCACCATGCAATGCCAACATCAAGGCTGTGATTCATCCTTGCGGAAGGTTCATTCAACTCAGCATTGATCGTGTAAAACCAACCATATCAGTGAAGAATCCACATAGCCTACTGTTTAGTGAGCGTGAAATGGAGTACCTCAATTGCGTTAGGCAAAGACATTTACACGTGAGAGAGAGAGATTAAAGCAGCCAAATAGGAACGAAAGGAATGTCTTACAGCCATATACATGATCACTGCAGCCCCAAAATTGTCTCACCTATCAAAAGGATCCACCTTATTTATACAATGTGAAGGATCTACTGCACCAGCCACCTTTTCTCTAAGGTTGAATTTTTTTGCTATTAGTGGCCGTACATCATCAACACCAACTAAACTCTCCAAGAAAGGCAGAAGAGAAGGCAGTGCATCATCTGAGCGATCGTCGAACCAACTTTCAATTGGAATCCCATTATCCACTTGAAACCCAAATGCCTGGAACAAGATGGTATGTTTCTGTAAGAATCAAGTCAGAACTATGATGATTACGACGTGTAAAGGTTTGGAAGTTTGACAGACAAACAGTGACCAGTTTAATGGTTTGGTGCCCAAGCATGGTAAAATAATTCATGTAAATGACTAGCCCTTCTGGAAGCTCCCCATCCAGAATTTTCATGCATTCCTATCATGCCATGCCATGTCAAGCTTGCTTAACCCACAAACTTTGGGTAAAAAAAGGGGGAGTTTACTAGGATCAATACTAAAGGCACTACCTGTGGAGAGTTATCAATTATTGCAACTCGTGCCAAATCACGGCCTAGCACCGTCAAATCCTTCAGATAATTCCCATCCACGAACACACAGGCTTCTCGATACACACGATGACGAAATATTTTCCTTTTTGGATCCAACATGTTGAGAAGCTGTTCAGCGTATATGCTTTGGCTTGCTGTGAAGATTATAATTTCAAACAAGCTGGCAACTCTTTCCATGAAAAGCATGAGATGAGGACGACAACGCACATAAACCGTGTGCTCCTTGAGATTAAAATGTACAGGAAATGAGAAATCTGCATCATCACAGTGTTCCAGACTTGAATGCACCAAAGTCTCTGCAAAGAAAAGAAAATGAGGAACCAGTCAGTCGGGTCATAGCACTAGTTGCATAAAACAAGTACATCTACATCACATGTTAAGAGTCATAACATAGATTTGTGTAGGAAACTATCAACTATCGGTTTAAGAGAAGCTCGAGAAGATACTAATTCTCACCTAGGTCCTGACAACTCAAAGTTACTAACTTGAAGACAGATAAAACAAGTGTATCATCTAATCATATACAAAAGAAATGCACATGAACCAAACAGAAGGATTAGTTGAATGTTGAAAGTTGAAACCTACACTTCTACACATAATTGTACAAAAGATACCTATAGAAATTGATCAGTCACTACTAACAAACCAAACAAAATTCAGAGTAATACTTTTCGATGTTTAACTTGATTCCCTCTAGTTCCCAGGTCTAGCGCTTGCAACAGTTGGACGAATGATAAACTACCATGTGGCGAAGTGCAACAGTTGGACGAATGATAAACTACCATGTGGCGAAGTGCAACAGTTGGACGAATGATAAACTACCATGTGGCCAAGGATCCCTCACAGTCAATGCTTAGGGGACCTCAGGGAACCTTTTTCATGTCAGCAAGATCACTAAGCACAGAAATTTAAGGGAAACATTCCACCAAACTCCAATTTAAGGTGAACATCTAAAGAAAATAAAATAAAATAAGTTAATATCCAATCATAAATCTAATAAGACCCGGTAGTACAGCTAGGAGAGACAGAACTTGAAGATAGCTAGCACAGCAACAAAGGTCAAGAGAAACATGGCATCAACTAGTAAACAAGGGAAGCAAATTGCATAAAAATCAAGCTGTCTAATATGCCAGCATAATAAATCCACCTAATCAAAATACGCTTCCAAGACAATCACATAATTTGAGTACAATACAGGAAAATTTTAAGACAATTACCATCCAGATCCAAGACAAGAGTGGTTGATGGACAGCTTCTTGTTTGCTTTGGCAGTAGCATGGGCCGAAAAGTAGGTACTACAGTTGAAAGTTCGGGCAAATTCTTTATAAACAAATACGGATCAAAATCAGCCATTTCATCATCTTCATCAGCTTCATCATAAACCTGCAGATTTGTAGACTCTGAATGCAGATCAACATCACAGTCCATCTTCACGCACTGAATTTCCAGGCACAGAGGTGAATCTTTAGCAGATAATATATTGCCTTCATGTTCCTCCATTTCAGAATTACAGACAGGATCATTTCCATCCTCAAGTGATCTCTGCATGCAATTAAAATACAAATTAAACTTTGGAAATCCACCTACTGAAGGTTTAAGACCAAGAATTGTGCATTTTTCTTGCAAATCAGTTCTTACATTCTCAGAAGTATGCTTAGCTAGTTCTTCAGCTACTCCATTGGATCTTTCCATAGGAATTTGATGATCTAGCACATCACAGTTTGAAACTTTATGTCCACTTTGATGAAGGCCAGAAACATGATCTTTATCGTTGAAGCATTTGCTGAAGTCAACTGAACCAAATAAAGGATGCACCCGTCATATGCAGCATTGAGAATCAAATTAGAAGCTCCGCTTTTACACTCTAGGTCACAGTCAATATTGTTCAATGGTACTATATTAATGATATCCAAGTAATAAAGGAATTACCTTTGTAGGACTTCACAGAACCGGCACCTTCAGAAAAGTGAAAGCCTGGAGAAAATATTGTCTCGAGTGCACATTGGGAATCATCTTGTGGAATTCCCTGAAACAGGCTCATTTAATTTAAAAAAAAATATTGCAAGATGAAGTATCACAAAGTGTGAAAAGGAAACATGCAAGTAAATATTTGTGAGAGAGAAAAAATATGAGACCACAAATTGAATTATCTTTGGATATGACACTTACATTACAGTCAATAGATGCTCCATACTTAAAATTGCTTGCTAACCTAGCATCATCATCAAGACCTCTTGTCAACAAGTAGCTCTGACTGGAATCTTTTGAAACTTCATTGCACCCAATTTTCTTCAATCGGACTTCAGCAGCAACATGAACTGCAAAAAAGAAGCTACTGCTAAAATTACAATTGCAACAGACAAAAATAACCTAAACTTCACCATATCCTGAAAACCAGGTATTAAATTCATAAATCTCCCAGTAACATATTACCGGTTCAAAGAATCAAAAGCTAAGCATAAGCTCCCCCGTACCACAAGTGTTTTAACAGAACCAAGCAAAAAATGTGGTCTAAGCATTATTCAAAGAAGAGAAATAGAAAAGCCTCCATACAATGGCTCCGGTGATAAAAGTAAACAATTTTCCTTGTTCAGCAGTAATGAACCATGAACCATCATACTTATAAATTGCAAACAGATATTTAATTTGGTGATTTATTTCATTAGAAGTGAAAAGTCAACTATAAATGCTCATTTAAGAAAGAAAATATGAACAATTGTCAACATAATTCATTACCAAATCTTTGCTTTCTTGTAGAAGACGTAATCAGCTCAGTTGCTTTCTTCTCTGGTATCTCCACATTGTCATAAACCTGTCTATGCTGTCTGGGTAACCTACGATTGGCACGACCAGCAGTTCTTGCAGAATTCTTCTTTGTTTTCATTTTCTTATGTCGAAACAAATATGCATTAGCAAGTAGAACTTATTCACTTCAACATAGAAGGTTATTGGGCCAAAACTAGACAACCCTTAAAAACAAGACTTTGTAAGCAGCTCCAATGAGTTCCTGCGACAAAAAATCAGCATGTCAGCACCTAGTGTGATGCCACTCTCTGCAGTAGGATCAATATGTATTCTGTAATATGGACCAGATATACTGCAACCGAAGGAAGAGGAGAAAATACACTTCATCAAATTTATTTTATGTGCAACTCAAATAACATGGTCAATTGGATACTACATAATGTGTAATCTAGGGCAAGAATAACAAATAGAATGAGTATCATAAACAAAATTGCCACATGTATATGATAAACAAAAAAAGTCAAAATAAACTTATATCTTTCTCTTTCGAAATTGAGGTATTTGAAAACCTGGCATGCAGTAGACGGCAACTGAGGCTCAACATCTTAAACAGGATGTACCGGTGGCCATAGAAATAACACATGATTCTAACCCCCACCTCAAAAGAAATATCAGTTTTAAACTGAAATACACACAATGTAAAAAGCAAAAGCTTGATTATGATGCTTACATAAAAAGGTACACTCTTAGTCTTCCAAATTGAACAAATCTTGGGAGATTCTAGTAGGGACAGCTAGATTGGTCTACCAGCATTGGAACCCATCAGGAGCTTGGTGCAAAATCAACATTCATGCATTGTTCAGAAGTACATGGACGCAAAAAGTTATCCAGGGAATTGGCTAAGAAGTTCAATCCAATTTCCTTCCAAATTAGGTCATGATTCAGCACGATCAAGCAATCTCCCAAAAGATACGAGAACAGAAAATGAAAACAGTTATTCCCGATTTCGAAAAGCATGCCAACAGAAAGAAGTGATACCGAAAACCAAAAGCAAAGTGCATAAGCATAACCAGGTAACACCCTTAAGCCCCCTAAAACTCTAATAAACCAAATAGTCCCAACAACATGTAAGCGCCATCTACTCCCAATCTGACAAAGATCCAATTCACATACGTTTCCCTAATCAATCACCACTGACAATCGCAACAGCAATCTCGAACTCTCAAACTTCAAAAATTTTTCAGAAGACCCTCCAAATGAACGAGTCGGAGTAAAACATTCTGTCGTTAAACCACTTCCTTACTAAAGCAACCGACAGCATGCACCGAACCAAAGGATTGTACTCATCTCGTAGGAACAACTTATGGACACCACAATTTCAAAAGGCCACTGAAGTGATCCTCACTAAAGCAACCCAAGACAAAACGGGGGGACCTCTGAATGTGCGGCCAGCAATGGAGGGCTTCCCCTCATCCTCATCAGATGACCAAAAGACCGGCGTGGGGTGAGAACGAAAGCAACGGCTAAAGAACATAAACAAGCACATAAGATCACAAGAACAGTTAACGCAATGGTCAATTATTCATACCAGAAAACGCCCAACAATGGTGAGACCCACAGGTTCGAATTGCCCGAAACGCTTCGCTATGAGAAAGTCACTCAAAGAAGAGAGAGAGACAGCCTCTATGTCAAGGAGTTCTCCCCCTCTCCTCCTCCCTCGGCAAGCGTGTGCATTTTTCCCTCCATTTCCCCAGATAGATAGGGGGAGAGAGACAGAGAGGTGATCGGAAATTAGGGCAAAATTTCTGAGTTCTGAGACGATGCCGATATCTCTCCCGATAAATACCGGTGGTGGGGCCCGCGGTGGTGGGAAAGCTTCCTTTTCCCCCTCTTTTGAAATTTTTTGAAACGGGGGACCTCGCTTGGCTCGGGATCTCCCGGGGCGTGTACGGGACGAGGTGGGAAGAGCGAAGGGTGGGGTCGTCCGAGCGATCGCATCGCGTGGAGTTGTGTCCCGACTGGGGAGGGCGTTTCTTGTCTTGAGCCCACTTGATCCAGTCTTGACCCAGTCCACCACCCGGGTCGAATGGACTAGGGTTGGCTCGTGCAGCGCACTTGGTCTGCTGGTCCACTCAATCTGGTTGCAGATGGTTGATGTAAAGGTTCGGATCCAGGTCGGATTCCGTTTCGGACAATTGTGACTTAAATCGGATTCTATTCAATTGAGGTGGATCCAAATTCGCGTTTGAACCTTGTTTGTTAAATCTGGGACTGGATCTAACTAGCACAAGATCCAATATTCATATTTAATTTTGCCGACTTGAAACCAATTCCGGATTGAGTCATGAAATTGCATATTGGAGCCAATCTATAATCGGATCATCCCTTCTTACCTGATCTGACTAAAGGGATTTAAAATCTATATTAACTCAGTTCCATTCCCAGTTGCAAAAGACTTTCCGGATCAATCTGACCCATTATTTTCCACATTTGGATCTTCAAAATGGGAACCCGACAATATTGCATCAGCTGTGCCTTTTGTCAGGTTGTATTGTTTTTCCTAAAGCCGGATATTGTTTAGATCCAGATTAAAAACCAATAAAACTTGTCTTTAGACTTGAAATGCATGTCATTTTACCACTTCTCACAAGACCCAATATGCTGTTGACCATTTTATATCAGACCTGGGATGTAATGGAACTTTTGGATCCAGATTTGGTCACAATTCATTAGATTTGTTTCAATTCAGGGCTAGTAGTACTATTTTGGATCCAAGAAAGATGCCATGAGATTATGTTCCGAGTTGAAGAAAGCCAAGAAGGTGAAGGGTGAGGACCTGTTTAACAGCACTTGCGTCTTCTATAGCATCTATTATTCCCAGAAAAAACTAGATGGCTTACCTCAGTCTCATAAAAGAGTTTGGTAGAACAAAAGAGAAAAGTTGAAGACTAGGATCCAAAGTTGAATTTGAGTGACTTGCTGTATCATGCGGCCCCACTTTCATTTAAGAAAACTATTCCGATAGTGCTGGAAGTCGTGGGTGTGATGCTTTTTTGAGAAAGTTCTGACATAATCCTACATCAAGGTATGCGCATTATTAGGACCTAGAGGGTTTTACTTATACTGCTTAGAATGGGCCGGAGGTTCAGGGTTTTGTAGTGCCAGGAGAGATTGAAAGGTCTTTATATCTAAATGTGATTTGTTTTTACTTCTAACTTTGGTATGTGTCCATATATATGATCTTGGGTTGGTTACCAGTCACTTAATTGGATAAGAATTATATGAGCGGTCATTTTAAGGATATGAGATAGTGGAGATTAAGTTGAAAAAAATAGAAACCAAGCTGTAATTGTAATAGACAAAAGTAACCCTCAAAAGAAGGCAAGTCTTATCGATTAAGAGAACTGATTTGTTTTTTCTTATGGTGGGTATCTCCATCCCTTCAAAATACAACTTTGCTTCTTTTTTTTTTTTTAACTTAATCTCCAATATTTGATTCCTATAAAATTGATTGCTTTATACGATTCTCATTTAGTTACTATATAAGGGTCCTATATATATATATATATATATATATATATATATATATATAAATAATGCTACCAAACCCTCATATACTAGACTTTGATAAGGACCATTTAGACCATTGATTTTAATGAGATCAAATGGTGGAGATTATGTTATGAATATAGAAACCAAATTATTTTTTCAAAAATAAAAATACCCGTCAAAATAGACAAGCGATTTTGTTTAAGAAACCACATTTGTTTTCTTTCTAACACTTAAAAAAATAGCTTGCCTCTATGTTTGTAACTACATCTCCGCCATCCAATCCCCTTGAATTGACGATTTGGATGATCCCATCGTCTGACATACAAGGTTCTAGTAGTAGTGTGCGTGTATAGGTATACGAGTTGAAATCCCCTAATAATTAGGAGTGTCAATATATCCGATTTAAATTGGATATCCTACCGAACCAATCCAAAACATTTTGGAAAAGAATTTAATATCCGATTAAGAAATCAAATCAGATTCGGATTTAATATATGGCATCCGATCGGATTTGAAATCGGATTCGGATATACATAAATATTTGATCGAATTCGGATTGGATTCATTTTAGACAAATATCCTACATCTTATGCTATTACACTTTGAAATTAGCAAAATCCTGTTCAAACTTTGGATGTGGATTCGAATATGAATATAAAAATCAGATTGGGATTGTCAAATTGGATTTTGGATTCGAATTCAGGTATGACTTTTCTTTATTCGTATTCAAATTCGAATATGTGAATATCCGAAAAAACGAATATGATTAAGGACATATTCAATCCAAATCCGATCTGTTAACATCCTTACTACTCAATGAGTCCTAAAGCAGGACTATATTTCTTTCTCCATTCTTGTTTCTCTTTTCTTTTATGTGGTCACTCTACTCTAGCATAAAAACCAGGTTTTATTCATTCCCCTTCCACACACACATAAATCTTCGGATAATTTTCTTTTTTGAAAATACAGTCTTCCGAAAGAATTAGTCTCACTGGTTAATGGGCATTGGATAGTGTTTAGCATGGAAAATGGAAGCAAAAACTTTATAATCTTTAGCAACTCGCACTTGTACTTTGAGGAGAAACCCAGACATGAACCTCTTGAAAGGGAGAGAACATTTTAGTAGGTAGACAGACACAGGGTATGGTTTGTTATTCTTTAAATCTGTCTCAATTTTATTCAGCCAATCGTTATCCTGTTCGTTTTCAACCCTATTAAGCTTCCAAACGGGGAGGCCCTGATCTGGACAGAGTAAAGTCAGCCATTAGATCCGCCGAAGGATTTGCATCTTTAGCTGCCACTTTGGCAACCTAATATTCTATTCTTTATCAATTAAACCAGATACTATTTGTTAGCACCAGGCAATGCAGTCATTGTAGAAAATGGATGTGCCAAAAAGGGTTCATCGAGTGCCCCCAGTAGCCATGAGCAGAAATGCCGCACCTAGCTAGAGGGTTGGACCGAAGATTTTTGAATTGAAGGAACTACATGGTTCAATATTTCGGAATATTTCTTCGCACAATATGATACAAATCGGCCAGGAACCACAGTAAATTTGATTTATAATAGACAGTAACATTTTCAGCAGCATAGAATGATGTCCAATGTGAAGGACTATTCCGGCAGACACTACTGCTCATACACGGCAGTAGGAAGGGCAGAAATACATTTGAAAAACGAAGCCCAACAAACCTGCTCATTGCAGCTTCACGGCAGGGACCTCTCTCCAGCAGTTTCCGGGTAAGCTGATTGCAGCTTCACTTGAAGGAAAAGTACAAAAGTATATATATATATATATATATATATATATGAGTACACACCAAATCAGAAAAGAGAGATTCCCCAACAAGAGAGGAAGACGAAACCACAAAAACTATCTACATTCACAGGACCAATGGGAGAAGTATAGCAAAATTTCAGGAATCAGCAGCATCTTTTACCATCAAATTCTTCTATCCTTGAAACAGGTGAAATTGGAAATAAAATTTAATTGCTAGAAGAAATAAGCCATGATTTTTTTAAGTGTTTTCTGAAGCGGAGCTTTCTCTGAGAAGCTATTTGAATCCCCAGAAGGGCCAAGGACACTCCAGGGCTCTTAATGTCTTCTTGCAGCTAGAATGGGCAAGCCATCACTTGAACAGAGGACGATCTAGAACATGCAATTTTCTCGTATGAAGAAATTAGTATTTCCTCAGTGAAGACTTTACCTGCCTCTATCTAATAAAAGAACTTGTCAGCTAGTTGATCTTGCTATTCAATTATGAATGTCAAGAGAATGACCAGAAAATGCACCTTCCCAAGGTCAAACTTCAATTGAACCAAGATCTTCAGATGTTTTTCAGATGAGAAAGAGCATCAGATGTTTTTGGAGGAACACAGGAACAACAAGAAGAGGTCACCGTTTGTACAAGTAGTTGGACAGAGGAAAGTTCATGGTCCTCGCAACCTGTAAACAACATAAGAAAAACTCATATATTAGAACCTGAAGGCAGTGGCAAAATCCTTTTGGCATCAAAATGCTTCTGTAGAATCAAGTAACCTTTAAAGCCAGTTCCTCATCCACCATGCAACGGAATCGAGTTGAACCATCTAGCGGGCAGCTTCCTCCCTTATAGACAAAATTAGCATTGCATAGAGTGGATAATTGCAGTAGCACGTCAGAGGTTAGCACACTGCCCTGTGTGTCAGTATCTTCTGGATCTTCTGCCACCGAAGTAATACACTGAAATATTGCCAGCAGTCGTTCCAATGGAAAAGTACCCGGTCCTTTCATAAGAACTTCTTCAGCTGCAATCTCCTTCTTCGTTATAGATATCTCAGAACTCCTGCTGCCAGACAAATAAGCACTGCTTATGCAAGATTTGACAGGGAAAAGAATAAAGAAAACGAGCCACAAATGCAGGACCAGTGAAAGCATACTTCCGTTTCCTCTTTCTAGTGTCGCAACCCCCAGCAGGATCAAACAGAGCAGCATCAAGAGTGGCAGGATTTCTTGACGCAAGGAATGCAGACATCAACAAAAACTTGGCAGACATAGACATGTGAAAATCGAGTCCGTCACCATCATCCCTACCAGCATGTCTTCGTAAAGTCCCCTTCTGCTTCACCCTTCGTTGACTGGTTTTGCAACCATCAGGCATTGATAGCTCAAATACTTGATTCAGTGCCATTGCTAGATGAGGCTGGATATAGCTAAAAAGTCTTCTTTTCATCTCTTCATCAGGAACAACTGTCAAGTCATCCAAAGGCTCACAGTACTTCTCAAATAATGGGGACAATGCCATCGATAATTCATTGATTCTTCTGGTAATCCTACAGAATGGCTTCAGTACAGCACTGTGCCAATGATTGTAAAATGTAAACACAGCATCAAACACAGTACTAGAAACACATGAGGTACAAACCACATGTCACCATACTGGCAGGTACCCAGTTTTTTATGAAACGTGTTTAGGGAAAAATGAGTTCACCGCAGCATGATGACTGTGAATTTTCTAACTGCCCCTTTGCTTTGATACCACTGTGAAGTGTGCGAACTATGAACGATATTCAGATAAGTACTACAGAATTATTAGGATACTGCGTTGAGAATATCATGTTCATTTTATTTAACCATGATTGAGAAATATGTTTATGTTAAGAATCTTTTCCAACTTTTCACTACACTTTTGTGGCATGATATATTTTCAAAATCAATTTTTTACTGTCTGGATCACCTTTTATTTTTGCCAGCAAACTGAAATTTTTTGTAGGATTTTCTTTTTATAAATACGTTGTACATGGATCCTGCACTATCAATATATTGCAAGCCCCAACAGGAATAGCAGTATTAAGAATAGGGCATCTCTAAGATAGTAAGATGTATGTCCTGCAGGATTGCAGAAAGTCAAGTACAACATGAAGACATACTATTCAGGAAGTCTACAATTCGTGTAGTATTCAGGTGGTGTTTCATGAGGCCAGAATAGTGGAATTCTAGAATTAAGATTCTCACTTTCAATGAAATAGGAATTGTGTCTGTTATCAAACAAAGAATTTATATTCTGGATTTATACATTCATTCTTGACTCAAATTTCCAGAATTGTGATTATTCTAGAATTTTTTCATCTATTTTTAGGGAACATGTCATGATGGTTTTAGTTCATCAATTCTACAATGTAGTTCATGTTTTATGAATCAAGCACATTATTTTCAATTCTAGAATCAAAATTCCAGACTATCAAAGACAAAGGGAAACTGGAACTGGAATTTTCATTGCAATTCCAATTTGAGGTGGACTTTTGTTTCTAGAATTTTAATTCTAGAATCAAAATTCAAGGCCATCAAATTTTAATTACTTCCCAGATAACTTGTTCATAATTACTGTACACCATTAGATGACTCGTATTTTCCATTGAACAAACCTCAGAATTACACTTTTTTCATTCTGCAAATAGTACGTCATCGGAAATATGAAAGAGTAGCTCTGCCCAACAAATGGACTTCCACGTTCAGTGAAACAGTATAGTTTTCGCTTCACGGTTGTGTACAAGAGTAGCAAAGGAATTTCTAGAACAGAAAAAGCAAGGAAGTTGCCAAAATAGCGCCTCATGCTGATGATGCACCAAGAGTTAGTACAATAATTAAAACGAAAGTATTGCAAGATATACTCCTTATACTAGGTGAAATCCTAGATAAAAATGTAAACTACACAAATAATACGAGCCAGAACTACTGCTTCGTGAGTATCTTCCCATTTGAGACTATGTGGCCGAAAGAACTGCCCAGATATTCTATGGATTTTCGAGCACACTTGAAGGCATTTGCCATAGAATTTTGCCTCCAAATCAATAGGCGAAAAAGAGATGACGCCTAGAATTTTTCATAAAAAACAGAAGTCAAAATGCCTAGCAGAAAATAAAGAAGAATCTACGTTCTGCCCGCGAAGAGATCAATGGAATACACTTCTGCCTTCTAAAAATCCATAAAAATAAAGGAATAAACTCACCAACTTACAGAAAGATCCGTAGTCTGGGCAGTAAGCACTAAGAATGTACTTACTCAAGGAAGGAAGAATAGAGCTTGGGATTCTCTTGAGTTCTCATCAGGATCTGGTGAATTTCGCCCTCAGAATACGCTGGAAAGAACACTGTGAGCAGCTCTGGGAACCCATTCTCGTGGTGAAGGTCATCCATCGATACGCTGCTGATGAAAACCAACCCTAACTCTGGCGTCTTCAAGGTATTGGAGAGCGAAAACAACACTGATATTAACTCTAAACCATCGTCCCAGTGGCGAATGTTCTCAACATTATCGAAGATCAAGTACACCATCCCACCTTGCTCGTCCGATTTTCGACCTCCGGACCTTGCGTGGACCAGAGCATCTCTTAGTAAGGCCACGAAATCCGACGCCCGGTCGCATCTCGATCCGCTCGAGTAATCAGTCTCTGCGGTCCTTCTACGGCACGAAATCTGATCCAGGATAGACTCAAACAGGATCCTGGGATTGTAGCACGATCGGCAGTTTGCGTAGGCGAACTGCCGGTTTAAGTGCCTGAAGACGCCGAGGACGACGCTCGTTTTGCCGGAGAACGGCGCGCCGTGGACGAAGAGGGGCGTCATCGGAGTGTTTGGAGGGCCGATCAAGCGGCAGAGCTCGGTGATCTGCCGGTGGCGGCCGGGCAGGTCGGCGAAAAGGGATTCGAGGGAGAAGAGTTTGCGTGCGTCCTTGCAGGAGGAAGAGTGGGGGGAACAGGCCTTGGTTTTCGAAGGTGTCTTTGGAGAGAAGGATGACGATCGCGTCGCTCGCGATGGTCGCTCAGAGTTCTCCATGGCCCGCCTCTTCCTCTCTCTCTCTCTCTCTCTCTAACTGTGTGTGAACCCTGGCTCTGTGGTGGGCAGGATGAGCCATTTTGGCGGGAAGGGGTTATCTGTATCGGTTTTAGAAAAAGCGATCTGATTCGTGAAAAACCGATTCGATACGAACGCTTGATACGGTCGCACCGTGCTCCGGTTCACATTCCATCGTTTGCAAGGAAGTCTCTGCCTTTCTTTTTATTGAGAATTTTTTTTATGTGAGAGGCTAAATTAAAATTTTTAAATTTTAACTAATACTGAAATATTATTTTTAAATTTTTTATATATAACAACTGAAATTTTTTAAATTTTCATGTAATTTTTTTTAAAAAAAAAAATTTGAGGTGGAACCAAATTTCATATGGGCCTGGCCTTGGCTCCACCCTTGCTTTTATTGTTGTAAACCAGTTTATAAGTGATGCCTTCCAAGCTATCAGATCAACACACAGTTACTGCTACATTCATGCCGGGTTTGGGTCGTGCATGGCCCGACCCAACTTGCCCCCGTACTGAAAGCATGGGGGCCGGGCTCGAGCCAGGCTGAAAATGCATCAAAGGAAACTTGTTTATATAAGTACAAACCTGCTTAACTCTCCTTGAAAATTTTACAAAAATCTTAAACTTATTTTTATCAGCAAAGCTAAAAAAAAATTCTTGAAATAAAAACTTTTTGAGTGGATAATAATTGTTGTTAAATAGTTTACATGAACATCAAACTGTTCGTTTCGAATTTATCAAAGACCAATTAAGTTCGCAAGTTTTTTTTTTTTTCTCTAATCAGAGCTCATTAAATAACCTCGACCGTTGGCCCAAACCAGGTCACAGCCTTAAGTCAAGGACAAAAATAAACTAGTTAAAATTGATTATTTGACTATTTTTTATACAATATAATCTTATAGATATATTCTTAAAAGTGATTTAATAGGAAGCAAGTATTCAGTTAATTATTTTTTGAATGTAAGAGATGGTTGGATGATACCTTCACAAACCCAGTTTTGCAAAAAACAGGGTCTTGTGAAACTAAACTTGTTAGTAGGTTTTTAAAAAATGTCTTTGGTGGCACACCCAAAACCCAATTTTTTTGTGAAAAACCTAGAGGGACAAAGTCATCGAGTACCACTTACCCTTGGATTCGGCCAAACCCAGTTCTCATGTCATCCAAATATCTGGTTTTAGATGCAAAACTTCCAAAACATGGTTTTGGACTACCATCCAAACGCCCCTTAAATGTATTGTTTTTGGGAGCGTTTGGATGACACCCTTATCCAGCCTAATTTTGTGAGAACTAAGGGAATAAGAGTGCATTTGGATGCACCCTTTGAACCTATGTCACCATGGTGCGGGGTGCTGGTGCGGCACATCTCAAAAAATTTAGGTGCGGCAGTGCGACGAGAATATTTATTATTATTATTATTAATTTATTATAAACAATAAAAAATATTGAAAACTTATAGAAAATATTTACCACAAAAATATAAAAAATCTAATACAACATTCTAATATAACTTAACTTCAAGTATTATCATTGAAAACTTGACCCCACGGTTAACCCGATTTTACTATTTGGTTCTCAAATCTGATTGTTCTGATTTTTAGAACAAGTGATCTGATTTATCTGTCGATAAATATTTTAACCTAAAAGCTAATCTACTAGAAACAGAAAGATGTGGAAATAATTTACATAAAACAATGACGCCAAAAAATGATAACCAAAACAAAAGAGGGCCCAACGAAAATACCTAAAAGATTAGGTCGGCTGGGCCATTGTCTTCTTGTTCGCAAGATCGCAACTAAAAGGAAAGGAGAAAGCAGTTTCGGCCTCCCTCGCGCTCAGGGGTTTTGAGTTCCTTCACAATCTCGGCATTGCTCACCTGGCGGGCAAAGTTTTGGGGAAGAATGTGCCGGCCAAAATCGAAAGACGCCGTCAATCCTCGATGCAGGCCAAATCCACCAATCAATCCCCACCGGACGGAGTTCTTTGATAGATGACCACTGGACGCAGCAGAGAGAGAGAGAGCAGCGTCGCAGCGAAAAGAGGAGAGAGAGAGCGCCAGATAGGTGTCGATTGTGCTTGTTAAAAATAAAAAAAATCAAAAAATGGATGGAAAAAGACGTGGTGCGGATTGGGTGCGCACCTGGAGCGCACCCGAACCCGCACCCACATCGCGTCGGTGCGGGTGCGAGCTCAAAGAAAACGCACCCAGGTGACACAGCTTTGAACAATGTTTGAGAATCGTTTTGATCGTGTTTGGATCACCTCCAAACTCTTTTTATTATTATTATTATTAATTTATTATAAACAATAAAAAATATTGAAAACTTATAGAAAATATTTACCACAAAAATATAAAAAATCTAATACAACATTCTAATATAACTTAACTTCAAGTATTATCATTGAAAACTTGACCCCACCGTTAACCCGATTTTACTATTTGGTTCTCAAATCTGATTGATCTGATTTTTAGAACGATTTATCGGTCGATAAATATTTTAACCTAAAAGCTAATCTACTAGAAACAGAAAGATGTGGAAATAATTTACATAAAACAATGACGCCAAAAAATGATAACCAAAACAAAAGAGGGCCCAACGACAATACCTAAAAGATTAGGTCGGTTGGGCCATTGTCTTCTTGTTCGCAAGATCGCAACTAAAAGGAAAGGGGAAAGCAGTTTCGGCCTCCCTCGCGCTCAGGGGTTTTGAGTTCCTTCACAATCTCAGCATTGCTCACATGGCGGGCAAAATTTTGGGGGAGAATGTGCCGGCCAAAATCGAAAGACGCCATCAATCCTCGATGCAGGCCAAATCCACCGATCAATCCCCACCGGACGGAGTTCTTTGATAGATGGCCACTGGACGCAGCAGAGAGAGAGAGAGCAGCGTCGCAGCGAAAAGAGGAGAGAGAGAGCGGCAGATAGGTGTCGATCGTGCTTGTTAAAAATAAAAAAATAAAAAAATGGATGGAAAAAGACGTGGTGCGCACCTGGAGCACACCCGAACCCGCATCGCGTCGGTGCGGGTGCGAGCTCAAAGAAAACGCACCCAGGTGACACAACATTGAACAATGTTTGAGAATCGTTTTGATCGTGTTTGGATCACCTCCTAACTCTTTTTTTTTTTTTTTTAAATGGCTTTTTCCCTTTTGGAGGTGCTCGGGCTACATTCAAAACCAGGTTTCGAATTGCTTCAAAAACTAGGTTTTTAGAGTGTTTGGGTGCCAGTAAAACATGGTTTGAAAAAAACTCAGTTTTGCTGGTTTTGTAAAAGGGAATGAAAAAATGGCCACTTTTAGGTTATTCAAAAATGGCCCCTTCTTATTGGCCAAATTACATTAACAGGCTTCTATGTTGGAGTTTTGCAAGAAAGTCTGTACCTTTCCTCTTATTATTGTAAACCAATTTTTTCTTTCAAGCTTCTAGTCAGAACAACCATGATCAGATCACATACAGTTACTGTATGCATCCAAGGCGGGTTTGGGTCGTGCCTGGCCCGAAGCATCTTTGACCCAGTGCTGAAAGAATGAGTCCGGGCTCGAGCCAAAGGGAACTTGTATATATAGGTACACCAAACCCGTTTAGCTCGTCATGAAAATTTTACAAAAATTTCTTTTTATCAGCAAAGCTAAAAAGTTTTCTTTTTATCACGGACTTAATCATGTTTTCTGTTTTTTATTTTTTCTGGTTAGACCTCATTAAATAACCTGGACCATTGGTCCAAATGAGGTCACACGGTTGAGCAAGCTTATGGCTAATTGTTATATCGTCTAGCTCAGGTCAACCCATGACGAGCTCTTCCAAACATTGAGCTGACAAGGACATAGGGTTTTGATCTATACATGTATAGAGAAAGGGCAAAAAACACCTTGCTATATCACAGCCTACTTAGAGGACAAAAATTAGACTAGTTGAAATTGATAATTTAACTATTTTTTATGCAACCTAATATTATAGATATGTTCTTAAGAATGATTTAAGGGAAACAAGTATTAAGTTACTTATTTTTTGAATTTAAGGGATCGTTTGGATGACACATTCAAGAACCCAGTTTTGCAAAAAACATGATCTTATGAAACTGAGTCTTTTAATGAGTTTTTAGAAAAATGTTTTTATATTTTGGTAACACACTCAAAACCCAAATTTTTGTGAACAACCTGGAGGGACTAGATTATCCACTTCCATTTTAAAACCATGTTTTGTGAGAACCAGGTTTTGGCCAAATCTAGATTTCACGCCATCCAAACATACTCAATACTAGGCTTTAGAGGAAAAACCAGGTTTTGCATCCAAAACTTGGTTTTAGCCTATCATCCAAATGCCTTCTAAATGTCGTTGTCACACTCCAACTTTTTGCGCCCAACTTCTTTTTTTTTTCAACATAACATGCCGAGGTGCAACGACACAATGATCCAAATGAGCTACACAAATTAAAATAACAATAGGGTGAATAATCCATTTATGCAACAAAATCAGTTCATATAAAATGACTTTACATTTTACAGTTGCTCTCTCATGACAAAAATGATCTCAAAAATAAAATATCGATGTCTAAATAAAAACAAGAAAACATGATGTGTCAACGCACCACTACATACAAAATCTCCTTAAAATCTTTTTAGTAGGATGTGAGCTGAGTCATCTGATCAACTTGTGGCATCGGGTCCTCCAAAACCTGAAAAGATAAACAACAGAAGGCTGAACTTTCGCAGTATGATGACAAAGCAAATAAATCTCAAACCCTCTAAGTTAAGGGCTTAAATTTAGAGTCCCACATATAATAGAAACATAATCACTTGATATCATGATGCATACGCGCTTTTTCATAAGCTGTCCTCGTAATCCCTTTCATATTCAACAATATGTAGGGATTATTCAATGGTCACAATCCACACACTTGTCATTTACATTCATTTCAGTCAATTGACTGCTCATGTTGGTGTAAAACATAGACTCTTACACACCACGAGCGAGTTACAGTTAAAATACAACCCTCGTGGTGGCTCGAAACAATATAGATCTGTACATGCTACAACATTAGAGCAATCTGCCAAAGAATTGTGAGTTGCTCAGCCTTCTCTAGGACACCCAGGTTGGGATGGCAGGAGCTCAACACTCCAAGTATAAAACACAACAATATTCTGGAGCCTTGCACCACCTGCACTCTGAGTAGGTGAGACAAATAGTGAGGGCGAGATGTATCCAAAACGTATTGCCATAAATCCACTGACATCAAATCAATTATTCTTATGTATTTATTTATTTATCATTATAAAAACACATTTACATTAGAATTGGCTAGCATGCGAAGTTGGTCGCCACATGAGTGTAACCATACCTTAATCCACCTTCATAAAAAAAGCCACACATTCAATCAGTACCATTGGCTAGCCAAATCGCACTCTATGAGTCTGCTACCCTTTAAATTCATTCAATGAAATCACTTCCAATGACAATGCAGGTGAAAATCAAACCGTAATAATCACTTTATATGAAAATTTAGCTAAACCATAGTATAATCACTCCAAATTTTTTCAAAAATCTATGTTTAGCATTTTTCAAACATTATATGATAATTTTACGACAACCTTCAAAGGAATTTCGGCTTCAAACACTTCAATTTCTCTTATTTCCAGTCAATTTCTTCTTTTATTTGACTATCAATGATATTTGAGACTTATTTGGATCTAATTTCAAACTTTAGACACAAAGCCCAATCTCAATTTAGATGTATTGTATAATTCAAACAGGAATCCAAACCAAAAACTCATATAGAAGCCTAAAAGAAATCCCTAGACCTAAATTTGAATCCAAATCCCAACTCCATGTCCAAAATAGAGCTTTAGATCCAAATCTAGATAAAAAATCTCAACCCCAAATCCAAAACAGATTCAGATCCAAATTATAGATCTAGATCCAAAATAGATCCCAAGATCTAGATCCATCTCCAAGTTACAGTTCTAGATGCAAAATCAATCCATATCCAAATCCAAATTTTAAAAGTAGATCCAAAACAAAATTTTAGATCTAGACCTAGGTCCAAATTTCAATTTTGGACTAATTTAATCCAAATTTGTGCCTTGAATCCAATTTAACCTAATTCAAACCCAAGATCCAAAATCTAGATCCATATCCTTGTTCGGTTCCAAATTCTTAATCTAGATCCAAATGTATTATTTTTTATCCATTCTATGCTATTGATTTATACCCATCTCTAAATCTGAAACATATATCCATGTTGAGATCCGAAATCAAGTCACGTATCATTTTTAGGCCCAACTATCGATGCATTATCATCGTTTTTCAAATAAGAATAGTTTCTAATTCAAAAAATTCCAATCTACCATTGGTTTTTTGAAAATATCATTGAATTTTCCAAATGCCCTTGTTTTTTTGGCAAAATACCCTTCATAGGGCCCACAACCAACTTGGCATGCTGACCAGGGTCGGTTTGGCCGCACCTGTGTAGCAAGTTATGGCCCTGGCCGGCCTGGTTAGCCAATGCAGGCAAGGCTTGGCCTAGCCAATCACGGCCCTAGCCGGCCGACCAATCCCGGCCAATCCCAACCTGGGTGCAGCTAGCTCGGGCAGCTACAAAATGTGCCTGGCCTGCCCAGGCTAGGCCTACATGTGGCTAGCTGGAATAGGCTAGAATAGGTCAGCATGGCCTTTTCAGGCCTGCCAGTGGACACACCTAGGCTGGGTGAGCCTTGAGGCGGCAACCTACCTACCTATTGCTGCTGTCAACCCATTTTTAGACATATTTAAACCTATTGGTATTCTTAAGTTATTTTTAAGCCAATAATGATTAATTAATGGCTAATTTTATTTTTAAAAAATACCACAATTCCCCTGAGCATCCCTCCTCTATAAGTACCTCATAATTTCTCTCACTTAACATCTTTTTTTTTCTTCAATTTTTCTTATTTGGCTCTCTTGAGGAGCATCTCCAACTTGTTCAAGCCACTCATTTGTCCACAAGTGCTGAGTCACCTCTATACTAAAACTCTTTTTTAAAGACATTTATAAAAAAGACCAAAGGAAACATTTTCCTCATTCTATATTTTGATTAAGATCTTTTCCCTCTCTTTTTAACTTATCTTTTTAACTTTTTAATTTATTTCTTCATCTCTTTTAACGAATTTATCTCTTTTAATCATGCTTTTCTCTTATTTTAACTTTATTTCTTTTATTTTAAGTTATTTTTCTCTCATTCTTTACTCATCTTTTTTCATTTTGATGTTTATTTTCCTCATTGTTAACTTTCATCTATTGTTTTAACTTATGTTTCTCTCATTTTAATTTCTCATCTTTATTTCTCTCTCCTTTTAATTCTTTTTCTTTCATATATATATATATATATATATATATATATATCCTTGTTATTTCTCTCATATTTATTTTCATTTTTCTTTTTCTCTTTTTAAATTTCCCTTTATCTATTCTCATTCTCTCCTCGTATATTTATCTTTTCGTTTCTCTATCTATTAATCTCTTTATTTTGATGGTTTGATTGTTTGTAGATGTGTATTACGACGTGCTGATTTTTTGGTGAGTTATTTTTTGTATTTTAATTATTTTGAAGTTGGGACATGTCCAACTCGAGAAACACCAAACACAATTGATGTACATGTTAATTAGCATCGAGCATGTCATTTTTTATTTTTCAAAATGCAAATTTGTCTTCTATATTTCTCCAATCATTCATTTCTTTCTAGTCTTCTCTTAATGTACCTATATTTTCAATACACTATTGAGTCACTTGCAATGTGAAATCTTATCTTTATCAATATTCAACAAATTTTTCTTTTTCATTCCTCCATAGATATATGTTATGGTCGAAATTGTTTATTTATTTCTTCAACATATAAAACTTGTGTAATCATACATGCACAATCACTTGGGATTCACGAATGCTTACAAACACATCTCTAAAAAGCTTAAGTAAGATAAGATCAAGCCTTAATGAAGTGATAATCGAATTAAGGCAAAATCTTGAAACTTATTTAAAATTCAAGGGAAACACCCTTACAAATTTTAATATTTTCTTGTTTCAAATATCAAATATTTATTTTTTCAACATATTACTTTGATTTTCAAATATTTACAATATTACAAAATTCATCTCTTTGGCCCTATGATGAACAAAAATTATGGACATCATCATTATATTTTAATATCTTATCTTTTCAACGAAAATTGAGAAGCTTGCTTTTGCAAAAGATGACAAGTTGAAGTCATGTTTTACAAAACAAGCAAATTACAAATCTGTTCTAATCATATTTCCTCAAACAAGTTGAAAACTTCAATTTTCAAATCTATCTTATCTTTAATTGAATTCTAGTGCCGATATTCGAAGAACTCAAATGATCTTAAAAGTGTTTATTTTGGACAATTGATTTTTCTACACCTTTAAGACCATAGTTCTAGACCTGATGACACTACTTTTAAATCAAACCATATTATTTTAATCATTTCAAAGATTGTCTCAATATTTTAAAGTTTTACTTAAACTTGAGCACACATGCATATAGGATTTAGGATAACATTTCAAATATTGGAATGTACAAAACAAGAGGTTAGTTCTTCGTCGGGTTGCCCTCAATAAAGGTGTTGGAAACAGCTGGACCTCGTACCGACGACCCAATCCATTTTTCTTTCATTTCAAAATAAAAGCTCATTTTTCTAAAACACTACAAAAAAACAAAATAAATTTTAGGATACAAAGAGATGACAACCGTGATGGGACCCATCATTATCTAACTACCATTTTTATTTTCACATTTTAAAATTTAAATGTTATCTTTAATGCCAACACTACATCAATCTTAATGGCCTAGATCTAGTTGGTGTTTCATTACATATATTTCTAAGCATGTTTTGATGATATGATTTTATTTACTTTCTTACACCCAGGACTAATTGAGGATACTTAATTTAGATTTAGAATTCAAATACAAAGCTCTTCAATTTAAGGCTTAATTGAAAACATGGTTTGCTTTCTTTTCATTTTAATCATGATATTACACAATATTATATTAGAGACAACTAATTTAGCATAATTACTCACATTTTAAAATTTTCTTTACTTGTTTGTGCCGGTTATCATGTTGTTGAGCTTGGTCTTAGGTAGTAGCATAAGACTAAGCGTTACAACCAGACTACACCTTGGGCAGGAAAGCCCCCTCGTTAGTATAATAAATAGTAAGTTGTGTGAGAAAGGAGAAAACCCTACCTTGAGTTGCTTAATGGATGAGTTTATACTCATACTAAGTCTTTTGGCTAATGTATATTGGCGTATCTTATCTAAAACAATCACAACTAATTATACTAACTTCAATTAGGATCCTATGTTTTTCTCTTTTCAAAAATATGCATGATAGATGTATGTGACTTTAGGAAGTGCTGGATACATATCATTGTATGGTAAATGCTTGTGTGCCTTCGATCCACTTCTTGATTAATTTAATAACTTTCAATTTCACATTCCATCTTTTTCATTTAAATCAATATTTTCTTTAATCATCCCTATGTAATCTTCTACATGACCACGTCATAAGCCTATACTTTGACCCTTCTACCTAAGTGACATTGGTTAACTCTCTCTTCAAGTTCTATCATTTGGCAAGTCTAATTTTTTTATTACTTCAAACTCTACATTGTATCATGTCTTGTCAATCTCTCATTTATATTCATATATCCAACCTCTTATTCATGAACATTATACCCAATTATTTGTTCAATTACCAACTTTGCCAAACTCAATTCATGCATTTAGCTTGATAATTTTCTAACTTCAACACTCATAATGCATCTTTCTTCCCATTTTACTACTTCTATGATTTTGTTGGGTCACATTTATTCCAAGTTGATTACTAATATTTGTTTTACTTCAATATACTCTATTTTCAATTATTGGATATGTGATTTTAACTCATTCATTCACTCATATTGAGTCTATATCTTCTCATATCAAACCTCATATTTATTATTTACCTCCTACTCTACCTGAGCATTAATCCTATCCAAAATCGAGATTCTTCATGAGTGGTAGATTGCTCACACTTTTCTCTATTTTTTTGTTTTATTTTTAAAATATTATCAACTTGATATCTCACTATGAAAATTACTACCTACTGATCATATTTCTATAACAAGTTTCTTTCTTGCAAGCTTTTGTTCCAATTGTTTGTCACTAAAGACAAATCCAAATTTTTTTTGTACTAAGTTTATAAAAATAATATTACCTTATACTCTCATTTTCTTATTAGTGAAAAATATATCAATTTTCTTTATATAGTTTTTTTTACGTCTTCTTTTTACTGAGGCATTTTCCATTATTTTCTTCACCCCAACCCCAACCCAAGACATCAACCATCTATCTTTTTCCCAGTACATTGGGGCATTTTGTTTTGAATCGAATCCTATCTCTTACAAGTCATGACACTTGTTAACACTAGGACATCTTTTTAAATTTAGAAATATTTTCTAAACTGCTTTTCTCACATATTTTACCACAAGAATTATTCTAACAAATCTTTTAAATCATCCTTGTCCATCAAGAAAAAAGTCATATCCCAATCAAATTAACTCTGTTGCTAAGCTGAGGATTTGATCAAGCGCAACTCGTTGTTAGGTTCGGGGCATTCTAAAACTAGTTCAACCATGTTACTAGACAAGAGAATCTTGTAGATCGAGCACCACTAGGCCATTTGGCCAAGGGCTTGTCAAAGCAAGCTCAACACAACAGTTAGGTTGGTGTATTTTACTAAGCAAGTTCAAAATCCACCCTTTGGTGAAAACAAAAGCTTTAAGACACTTGAGGTGATAGGAAGTCTTCCATTCACAATCAATGTAGAAGCAATAAGGTCTCATTCTTTGCTTCGTCAAGAGTATTCGATGTGATGAGAGTTATTTTATGACATTTCCACTTGTTTTAGAGCAACCAATTCAAGGAAGAGGTTAAACTTAAAATTATGAAGAAAAGAGCAACCCATGCACGCAAGGGATAAAACCTGCAAGGCAATGCAAACCATGCAGGGGGGTTAAACCTAAACTCAGTTTCGGCAAACCTGTGTAAGTAATGGATTAAACCTGCAACATATGCTCAAACAACTCATTCATGTAAGGGGTTAGACCAGAAATACAATTCCGACATTTTAATTTTTAGCCAAATTTTTGTAATCAAAATTTGAGGTGCTTATCTTTGCCACTAAGCATGAATTACACCAGTTTAGCAACAAAGAGGGGCATATGTAATCATTGCAAATTTTAAAAAAAATCTAAATTTAGTATTTTTTTGAATATTTTATGATAATTTTACAACCACCTTCAAGGATTTTTGGCTTCAAACACTTCAATTTCTCTTAATTTTGGTTAATTTCTTCTTTTATTTGACTGTCAACGTTATTTTGGACTTATTTGAATCTAATTTCAGACTTTAGACACAAAGCCCAATTTCAGTTTAGACTTATTTTATAATTCAAATTGGGATTGAGTCTAAAAACTCACATTGAAGCCTAAAACAAATCCCTAGATCTGAATCTGGATCCAAATTCTAGTTTCATCTCCAAAACAAAGCCTTAGAACCAAATCTAGACAAAAAATCTCAACCCCAGACTCAAAATAGATACCTAAATCTAGATTTAGATCCAAATTGAAACTCTAGATCCAAATCAGATCTAAAGATCTAGATCCATCTCCAAGTTACAGCTCTAGATACAAAATGAACCCATATCCAAATTCTAAAACCAGATCCAAAACAAAATTTTAGATCCAGACTTAGATCCAAATCTCATTTCATGACTCATTTGATCCCAGTTTGTGCCTTTGATCCAATTTAGAACCGATCCAGACATAGATGCAAAATTTAGATTCATGTCCTTGTTCAGTTTCAAATTCTTAATCTAGATCCAATTCCATGTCTTTACTTCAATCCAAATCTAAATCTGATATTTAGATCTAGTAATAAATTTTAGATCTAAATCCAAATATATTATTTTTGATCTATTCTAAGCTCTTGATCAAGATCCAGCTCCAAATCTGAGACCTAAATCCATTTTTAGATCCGAATACAAGTCACAGATCATTCTCAAGCACAAGTATCAAGGCATTATGATGATTTTCCAAATATCAATAATTTATAATTCAAAATTTTAAAAATACCCTTGTTTTTTTTAAAATATCATTGAATTTCTAAAAATACCCTTGATTTTTTGAAAATATCGTTGCATTTCCCCAAATGCCCTTGATTTTTTTTAAATGTCATTGAATTTTCCAAAATGCGATTGATTTTTTTTGTCAGAATACCCTTCATGGGGCCCACAACCGACTTGGCAGGCTGATAAGGCCTAGTTTGGCTGCGCTGTTATGCATGGCCCTAGCATGTCTGGCCTTATTGGCCAATCTAGGTGTGGGCTGGCTTGGCCGACTACATCCTAGCCAATCACTACCCCGACCTGCTTAGGGTGGCCAATCCGAGCCTTGGCAGGCCTGACCGGCCAAGCCCGGCCTGGGTACACTTGGCCCGGCCATTTAGCGCTACGGCCAGCTCGAGGAGCACGACCAAGGCAAAATTTTCCTCATTTTTCATTTTGATTAAGATTTTTTTTCTCATTTTTAACTTATCTTTTTATCATTTTAACTTGCTTCTCCATTTCTTTTAACTCGTTTACCTCTTTTAAGTTTGTTTTTCTTTCATTTTAACTTCTTCTTGTTTCATTCTTTACTCCTCTCTTTTTTATTTTAGCGTTTATTTTTCTCATTCTTAACTTTCCTCTATCATTTTAACTTATGTTTCTCTCATTTTATTTTCTTATGTTTATTTCTCTCTTTTATTCCTCTTTTCATTTCTCTTTCTTTTTAATTCTTTCTCTTTCAAATCTCTTTCTCTATTTTTCTCTAATATTATTTTTCTCTTTCTCTCTTAATTTCTCTCTATCGATTCTTGCTCTTTTCTGGTATATTTATCTTTCATTTTTCTATCTATTAATCTCTTTATTTTGATGGCTTGATTGTTTGTGGATGTGTATTATGATGTGAAGATTTGGGATGTGTTATTTTTCTATTTTCATTATTTTGATATTGGGGCATGTCCAACTCGTGAAACACCAAACACGCTTGATGTACATGTTACTTGCATCGAGCATGTCATTTTTTATTTTCAAATTACAAATATGTCTTCTATTATTTTTCTAATCATTCATTTATTTATCATCTTCCTTTGGTCGACTTATATTTTCAATACACTATTGAATGACTTGCTAGACAAAATCTTAACTCTATGAATTTCTAATAATTTTTTCTTTTCTGTTGCTCTATAGATATATGTTATAGTATCAATGGTTTATTTCTTTCTTAAGCATATAAAATTTATGTAATCATGCATGCACCATCACTTATGGGATTCATGAATCCTTACAAGCATTTCTCTAAGAAGCTTAAGTAAGACAAGATCAAACTCTAATGAGGTGATAATCAAATTAAGGTAAAAAACTGAAACTTAGTTAAGATTCAAGGGAAACACCCCTACAAATTTTAATATTTTTCTTGTTTCAAATATAAAATCTTTATTTTTTTCATATTACTTTGATTTTCAAGTATTTGCAATATTACAACATTCCTCATTTTGGCCATATAATGAACAAGAATTATGGTTATCATCCATCTATTTTAATATGTTTTTTTTTAAAACAAAATTTGAAAAGTTTGCTTCCACAAAGCATGACAAGTTGAAACTATATTTTTCAAAACAACTAATTTATAAATATGTTTCTAACCATATTTCCTCAAACATGTTGAAATTTTGATTTCCAAAATTATCCTTAAATATAAGTTATCTTTATTTGACTTCTAATGAGAATATTCGAAGAACTCAAACAATCTTAAAAGAATTTGTTTTGAATAATTGATTTTCTATACTATTTGGTTATTCCAACATTTCAATTTAAATTTTCTAAAGATGATAATTATTCAGAGTTCATTAACCATTAAGACCATAGTTTTAAAGCTGATACTTTTAAACCAAACCATATTTTAATCATTTCAAAGTTTATCTCAAGATTTTAAAATTTACTTAAACTTGGGCACACATGCATATAGGATTTATAATAACATTTCAAATATTGAAATGTGCAAAGCAAGTTGATAGTTTTTGGTTGGGTTACCCCCAACAAAGGTGTTGGAAACAACCGGACCTCATACTGACAGGCAAGTATATGTTTCTCTCTCATTTCAAAACAAAATCTCATTTTTCTGAAGCCTCCAAAAAACCAAAATAAATTTTGGGATGCAAGTACACAAAAAGTAGTCTAAATACATAGAGATCTCACACCTGTCTTAAGCAAATATCATGCTAGAATGCTCATTACTGCGCAATTGGGATCGAGGAGATACTTGACTCGATACTTCGTCTAAGCTATCTTAGGTAGTTATAATTCTAGCATGCATATGTCATGTTGTAATCATTTAAAAACAGTCAATCAGTGTCACACATTTCATTCATTTGTCAAATGACCCGCCCTTTCACATATCGTTCAAATAAAAACATATCCATAGGATCCAATGATCCTGAAAGTCCATATTTGGAACAGAACGTACACTCAATATTTGGCCTTAGGTAGGAATTTTCATAAAATGCCGCCATACATGTTGTGCATCCCCACAAATACCAAAATCACATCGAGCTCCGGATCGTGTCTCTCAAGGCCTGCTCGATGTATCCGGTCCACCTGCAAAAACTCAAAGCAATAAGATTTTCATACATCTCGTTCTATAAATCTATTAGATAGAAAAGAGGACTGCTGAGTCATAGGTAAACGATCCTAGAAAGTGCCGAGAGGTTGAATCGGCCCACAAAACCTTCCTTCAAGTATTTTTCATATTTACAAGGTCATGGAATGCCTTCACTCACCTTCCACACATTTGCATGAGCTTTCTCGCAATCTTAATTCAACATGAATATTTCCTAAATCCATCAAATGCAAATACACTCTCATATTATTATAAGCATTAATTCACATCTCTCACTTGCTAGACCCAAGCGATGCCAAGGTTGCACGATTGGAGTCACTAAGCATGAGTCTTCCCAAATACACCACTATGTGCATCATTGATTAATTAGGCACCTAATCTATGTGGTTAATGCCTTGTTGAAGCATCACCATTTGCATTTTTGCTTCTCTATTAGCGATTCGAAGATGACACAATACTATTTCACTAGCAATAGCGTACATCAATCAAATATAAGGGTGTTTCTTTCGCACCCTAGTGCACATCCGAATCCTAATAACTTAAATATTTTGTCTTCCTCTCAAACTGTAAATTTAACATGCAAAACAAAATAAGTACTCCCTTCTCATATGCATCGCAACGTCCACAAGGATTAGCTTCCCTCAAAACCAGTCCTAACCTTCCCTAATGCATTGAGATTTTTACCATGCGTCTTAGATCATTCAATCTTGAATCTATTATGTTCAAATAATAATTATTCATGAGTTAAGGAAAATATTAGACAAAATAGACTCGAAAGTCTCACTCATCCCTCTTATGGAGCTCAAATTGATGCAGTCTTCCGTGGTAGCTCCTCAAGCATTCCTCCAGCCACCAAACATCAAAGTAGTCCACAGCTAACGCCCCCAAACCTATTGTGCTCCAACACCCGAACCAGCAGCCTCAAGAAGAGTGAAAAATATTGATTTTCTCTTAATAGGTTTGGTGTCAACATGAAATGAGAATCATGAGGGAGAAAACAAATGCAACTCAAATAAAATGAGTGAGGGACATGATAGTGAGAGTCCGAGAGGGAGAACGTGCCAATGATCAAGAGAGTGAGCGGGAGGTTTGATCCAGATGTAAGGGAAGGAGACCAAAAGACAGGTCACAAGAGGCTCTGAGCAGGAGCAAGGGAGAAAACATGAGACAGAGAGGGGGAGAGTCAGAGAGAAACAGTGAAGGAGATGAGAGAAACCAAGAGAGACCAAGGGTGAGAATGAGGGAGCAAACGGGAGACAAAGGAAAAGCAAGAAAGAGCTCGATAGAACTCAGGAAAACGAGGAGGAGACAGAGAACTCACCTTCTCTTCACCGCTGGTTTTTCCTCATCTTCCTTAACTTCTTCTTCTGGTGCTCTAATCGATCAAGAAACCCCACCGCTGGATTTTTTTTTCCTTCTTCTTTTTCCTCTTCGTTTATGCCTCCTCCCTTCTTTGTTTCTTGTTGTTAAACTCAAAACACCGAGAGAGGGAGGGAACACTTAGGCATAATGCTCTTTACAGCCCGCGGGTTGGCAACATGGGTTCGGGTCTTGACCCTAATCCAGACCCCCCTTCTCACTCAAAAAATATCATGTGCTACATCCTACCATCCTTAATTAAAAATTTCTTCATCGAAATTTAGAACTACCTCAATTTAAGAAGGATACTTCTTTTACATGTCGACCTCAAGCTCCCAAGTTCACTCTTTCAAACCATGATAGAGCCATTTTACCTTTACTAAAGAAATCTGCTTGGTGCAAATTATTTGCACTCTTTGATCCACAATTCTAATATGTTTTTCTTTCATCATCAAATCATCTTAAACTTGAATACCTTAGAAATCAATCACATGCGTAGGATCTAGGACATACTTCCAAAGCTTGGAGACGTGGAAAATGTCATGAACATGACTCAACTCTGGTGGTAGTGCCAATTCCTATGTCACCTCTCTCAATTTCTCTAATATTTCAAAAGGCTCAATAAACCTTGAGCTCAACTTTCACTTAATCCTGAATTGCAAAATGCCTTTAGTAGGTGAGATTTTCAAAAACACATGATCACCAACCTCAAAAGCCAGAACTCTACATAGAGTGTCAGCATAGCTCTTCTGTCTATTCTGAGTTATTAATAACTTCATCATCATCAACTTGACTGGGTTAGGGTAATGCTGCAATGCCAAAGGGTTTTCGATCTTGCTATCACCATTTTCAATTCAACAAATTGGTGATTTGCAAGTCATTCCGTACAATGCCTCAAAAAGTGTCATACCAATGCTAGAGTGGTAATGTTATTGTATGCAAACTCTGCCAATTTCACACATTTATTCATTCTCTTTTTTAATAAAAAAAGCATGTTCTATGTCATCTAAGGCCTGGATGGTTCTCTTAGATTGCTCATCAGTTTGGGGGCGAAATGTTGTGCTCAACTTAAGCTTAGTGTCCAATGGTTTTTATAGTTGCCCTCAGTCTCACTGTCCCACTAATATATAACTTTGTGAGACTTTCCAATGTTTGATTGATTTTAATTGACAGAAAATGAGCTAAATTTTCAATCGACCAACAATTACTCATATGACATCTTGCTATTCTTGATACAAGGCGAACCTACCATGAAATCTATTGTGATGTCCTCCCATTTCTATACTGAAATATCTATCTTCTGTAACAAGCTTCTAGGTCACTGATGTTTGCTTTAACTCGATAGCAAACTAAGCATTTTTTCACATATTTTACAATTTCACGCTTCATTTTAGGCCACCACATTCACAAACATCTTTGTAATGCTATGGTATATGTAAAATGTGGATTCATGAGCTTCATCAAGTAACTGATGTTTCACCCCTTCATCTCTAGGGACCTACAATCTTTGCCGAAACCACAATGAACTATCCTCATTCTAGTACCAAGAGGATCCACTTTATTTTCTTCCATATTTTCAGGAACATCAGTGTCTTCCTTTTGCTTCAATATAAGCTCATCCAGTAAGGAATATCGTATTAAGACTATCATAGTTGCTTTATTTTCATCACATAGGTGGGACTGCCATGCTACTACATAATAAAATAATGCCCAAGAGTGATTCAACATACTATATGTCATTGCTCCCTTGTGTCTACTCAAAGCATCAACTAACACATTACCTTCTCGGGGCATTATGATACTTAAAAATTGTAATCTTTTAAGTACTTAGTTCATCTTCTTTGTCTCAGGTTGAGATATGTTTGGGATAATATGAACTTCACGACTTGTGATTTGTAAACACCTCGAACACTGGCCCATAGAGATAATGTCTTCATATTTTCAATGCAAATACTATTGCTCTTAACTCCAAATCATGGGTGGGATAATGTTTCTCATGATTCTTCAATTGTCTATATGCATAGGCCACTATATGTCCACGTTGCATCAATACACCACTATAATCGATTTATAATGTATCAGTGTATACAACAAATCCTGACTTCTAAGATGGAAGCGTCAATATAGGTGTAGAGGTAAGTTTTTCCTTCAAAATTTGAAGACTCTTCTCACACTCCGCATCCCATATGAACTTCACTCTCTTTCTTAATAGCTTAATCATGAGCAGAGCTATTTTTTAAAAGCCTTATATAAACCTATGATAGTACTTTGCCAATCTCAAGGAGTTTCTACACTCAATTACATTGTATGACATCTTCCACTCCTGTACTGCCGACACCTTAGTAGGGTCTATAGAAACTTCATCTTTTGATATCACATTACTAAGGACGTTCACCTTCTTTAGCCAAAACTAGAATTATGAATACTTGGTATATAATTTATGCTTGCATAAAATCCTCAACGCACTCTTTAGGTGGTCTTTTGTTCTAAGTATGGATGCATGTTGACCCATTTGGCAATAAGAACAATAGCAAACTATTCCATGAACAAGTCTTAACAACTGGAACACTTTAGCACAATATTGCATGAACTTACTTCAATCTTTGAAATAGATTCATGAGACAAGAACAAATTTCTTCTTATTACCAAACAGCCCCTTAGCAAAATGATGCAGGGCTAATAAAGCCATGCTATAAATATTAATATTTTTATTCTTCTAAATTTTAACCAAAAAAGCTTTTCTCAAAAATGTTGATACAGGCTGATTCTCTATGACACATACCAATTGTTTTCCCAATATCTTTTTCAAATTACATTATTAGCAGCACCGACTTAGTGCTAGTTCAACTGGTCGCTTGTGATTCCTTTTAGAGTGACCCTCTAGAGGTTTGTGAGAATGTAATTCACTCTGCGGTGGCCGATGAACAAAAACTTGATTCGAGAAGATTTACATGATCGCATCCTCTACCAACTCTCCCACTCTCTTCATTCTATTAATATTGCCAACTTCAGCACTCGGTTGAGATACACTTTGAAACATATACAAGGAGAGTGTGAAAGGGATATGCTTATACAGCAGTTGAAACAGGTTTAGAAGAGTGTTTCAGATTCAACTACTAATGGGTAAGGTCTACTTCCCAGCAATGAATCTCCCAGAGTCGGACGTACTTGGTAAATGTTAAGTTGGTGGTCAAGGAAGACTTGAGAATGCTCGATGATAAGGACAAAGAACCTTGTTACCTTGACTTCTTTTTTTAGCTAAGGAACAGACTATTTGGGAACTGCTTTTCGGCTAATCCCAAGAAGTGTAGCATTGCTGGGGGGAGTGGGACAAGCGAAACAGTTTCATTGGCTGGGTTCCCCCTTTGAGGATACCAAAATGCCATCCATAAATACAATAACAAACCAATCCAAATAGTTTTGAAAAACCTGATTCATGAGGTCCATAAATGTTGTCGGAGCTTTGGTCAACCCAAAAGGCAAGTGGCTAAATTTGTAGCGCCTATCTCTAGTTTGAAAGGTTGTCTTAGCAACATCTTCCTCATCTATCAAAAGTTGATAACAGCTTGTCCTTATATCAATCTTGGAGAACACCTTTGCATTTTTGAGCTGGTCAAATAAGTCCTCAATTTTAGGAAGCGGATACTTAGTTAGTTTTGAGGTGACTTGATTCAATGCGTAATAATCAATGTATAAGTGCATCATCTCATCTTTCTTCTTAGCAAACAATATGAATGCTCCCCAAGGCAATACGTTGGGTCACATAAAGCCCTTATCTAAGAGCTTATATAGTTGCTTCTTCTATTCTTTTAGCTCTGCCAGTGCCATACGATATGGTGCCTCGTAAATGGGGTCTGTTCTTGGTAACAACTTTGTCTTGAATTCAACTTCCTTTATTGGAGGAAAACTCGTCAACTCTTCAAGAAACACATATGGATACTCACTCACAACGACCACATCTTCTAGTTTCACCAGCTTAGCCTCATCAGTCATCATGTTGACCAAGAATGCAACACTCCCTTTTTCTAACAATAGTTTGGCCTTTAATGCAAATACCATTACCTTGTCAGTTCAACTTGCTTTTCGAGTTTGCAATTCTATGCCTACATCTACATGAACTGTTTAAATGTCACCGAGGCTGCCTTTTTTTTAGGCACTGCATTGGTGTGTCCTGTAGGTGATACATGGCTCCTCTGGTTGCTTACCATCAACTAGACTAGGGAGGTCAACATTCACAATGTCGTCAGTAGTATAGTCTACTGATCCATATGTAGAGTCTGCATTAGTGGGTTTGGCAACCCACACCAATATGAGCAAACTGTTGCCCCTATATACTATCGTCTAAAGGGGTATGTGCATCCGGGGCTGAACTCAGCCTTCTCTATGCCTCACTAGCTAGCCCACCTCCCTTCTTTTCCCTTCGTTGGCACTCCATCTATATAAGTAAGAACATCCATTTTTATTATAGAATATATGACAAGCACTTCAAGTCAAATTGCAAAGATATATCGTCATAATAATGTCACAACATCAATCCATACAATACATACATAATCTTAGTTAGACTCAAAAATACTATATGAGCTCAATCAAGTAGCACATACCTAGGCAACATGGCTTCAAATACAGCTTTTGCTCACATTCATAGTGGTGTGCCCACAACTCTGATGCCAAAGCTATCACACCCTGACTTTTTACCCTCAACTTTTTTTTTTCAACATAACATGCCAATGTTTGATGACACAACAATCAAAATATGGCTATGCCAATTAAAGTAACAATAGGATGAATAATTCATTTATACACCAAAATCAGTTTATACAAAATGACTTCACATTTATCAATGAATCTCATGACAAAAATGCCCCCAAAATAAAACAACAATGTCTTAACAAATGCATGACATTAATGAAGCGAAAAGATGATGCATCAACACGACTATACACAAAATCTCCCCAATAGGATGTGAGTTGAGCCATTTGATCAATCTGCTATCTCGAGTCTACCAAAACTTGAAAAGATAAACAACAAATTGAACTTTCATAGTATGACGATAGACTAGATAAATCATTAACCCATTAAGGTAAGATTCGAATATGAAGTCCCACATACAATGGAAGCATAATCATTGAATACCATGATGCATACATGTTTTTTCATAAATTGTCATCATAATCCTTTTCATATTCCACAACATGTAGGGATTATCATTTACATTTGTTTCATTCATATTTATTTTATTCACAAACATTTTAGTTAATTGACAGCTCATGTGATTGCAAAACACAAACGGGTGCACACCATGGGTGACCTACAATCGGGAGACAACCTCCGTGGTGACCCAAAACAATATGAATCCATACACGAGGCAGTAGTAGAGCAATCCACCAAGGAAATGTGTATTCCAAAAGGAGTTGCTCAGCTTTCTCTAGGACACCTAGGTTGGGAGGGCAGAAGCTTAACACTCCAAACACAACACACAAATGTATTTCCGTAAACCCACTGGCATCAAATCAATTATTCTTTCTTAATTTATCATTACGAAGATAGATTCACATTAAGACTGGTCCACTTCACAAGGGTAACTAGACCTCAATTCATCTTCATAAAAAGGTCATACATTCTATCAGTACTATTGGCTAGCCAAATCACACTCTATGGATACTACTACTTGTTAAGTCCATTCAATCAAATCACTTTTTAATGACAATGTAGATGAAAATCTCATAACAATCACAATAACTAAACCATAACAATTACTTTATACACAAACTTAGCCGATCCACATAGAGTAGTCTCAATCCGTGGATGGTTGTAGCTATGCTAAGCAAATATCATGTTAGGTTGTTCACTAATACACAATTGGGATCGATAAGGTACTCAACTCAATACCCTACCTAAGCTGTCCTAAGCAATTATGATTCTACTATGCATATGTCATGGTGTAAATCATTAAAAACAGTCAATCAGTCTCACACATTTCATTCATATGTCAAGAGACACAACCTTTCACACATCATTTAAACAAAAACATATTCATATGATCCAAGGATATTGAAAGTTCACATTTGAAACACAATACACACTTCATATTTGGCCCCAAGGAGGGATTTGCTTGGAATATCTTACATGTTGTCCGTCTCCACAAATACCAAAATCATCTCAATCTTTAGATCCTGTCGCTCAGGGTCTTCTCAATGTATCTGATCCACTTGCAAAAACTCAAAGGAATAAGCTTTTTATACATCTTGTTCAAAAAATCTATTAGATGGAAAAAAGACTATTGAGTAGAAAGTTATCAATTCTAGAAAGTGCTAAGAGTTTAAATAGGCTCGTACAACATTTCTTCAAGTTTTTCCCATATTTACAAGGTCATGGAGTACCTTCACTTACCTTCCACACATTTGCATGAGCTTCACCCCAATCTTAATTCAATATAAATATTCTTTAAATCCATTAATTGCAAGTACACCCTCACATTATTATAAACCTCAATTCACGTCTCTCACTTGCTAGTCCCAAGCAATGTTGAGGTCCCACGATTAGAGTTACTAAGCATGAATCTTCCAAATACATCACTAGGAACATCATTGATTAATTAGACACAATCTATGAAGCTAATGCCCTGTTGAGGCATCACCATTTGCAAATTTGCTTCTTTTTTAGTGATCAGAAGATTACACAATATTATTTCACTAGAACAGCGTACATCAATCAAATCAACTAGAAAAGGGTCTTTCTTTTGCACCCTAGTGCATGTCTGAATCCTAATAACTTAAATATTTTGTCTTTCTCTCAAACTATAAATTTAACATGTAAACCAACATAATTACTTCATTCTCACATGCATTGCAATGTTCACTAAATTAATGCCCCTCTAAATCAGTCCTAAACCTTTCACAATGCATTGAGATCTCTACCATGTGCCTTAGATCATTCAATCTTGAGTGTAGCATGCTCAAATAATAATTATTTATGCACTTAAGGAAAACATTAGACAAAATATGCTCGATGGGCCTCTCTCACCCCTCTTATGAAACCCAAACTGATATAGTCTTCTGCAACAGCCCCTCAAGCATTCCTCCACCCACCAAACATCAAGGAAGTTTGCAGCCGATACCCCCAAACCTACTGCACTCCAATACCTAAAGTAACAAACTCAAGAAGATTGAAAAACATCAGCTTTCTCCCAACAAGTCTGGCATCAACTTGAAATGAGAATCGTGAGGGAAACAGATGCAACTCAAATAAAATGAATGAGGGATGTGATATGAGAGTCTGAGAGATTGGGTACAAGAGGGACAGCGTGTCAATGATCGGGAGAGTGAGCGAAAGGTCTAGAGGGTGAGAATAGGAAAGTAGATGGGAGATAGAGGAAAAGCACGAGAGAGCTCAACAGTCCTTGGGAGAACAAGAGAGAGAGAGAGAGAGAACTTACCTTCTCTCCACCGCTGGTTTTTCCTCCTCTTTATTATCTTCTTCTTCCGCTGCTCTGAACAATCGAGGAGCCCCACCATAAGATTTTTTCTCTTCTTCTTCCTCTTTGTTTATGCTTCCTCCCTTCTTTGTTTCTCTTTGCTAAACTCAGAAGACAGAGGGAGGGAGGGAGCACTCAGGCATCAGGCTCTTCACAGCCCGTGGGTGGGCAACATAGGTGTTACAGTTATTCTCTTTGGGGGTGGTTGGATGACACCCTCATCTAACCTAGTTTTGTAAAAATTGTGGGTGCACTTGGATGCATCCACAAAACAACAAATGTCATATTGCTTTTCAAACATTGCTTTGATTGTGTTTGGATCGCCTCCAAACTCTATTGCTAAAACCCCATTTGTTTTCAAGATGGCTTCTTTCATATTTTCAATAACCTGTTGGGGTGTCCTTTTTTAACCAAAACAACATTTTGGGGAAAATGACACTTTTCATCTTGTTTTGGTTATTAAATGTTATAACAACCTTTATTTAAATCATGGTATGAGCACTCTCAATACATAATGGTTATCAAATTAATTCACATCTATATTTTTTTTTAAAAAAATTGAATACTTCATATAGTTTTTATATGTGACAAGTGTATTTGAGATGGTCTTCATATGCACCTTTCATCTTCTACTTCTAATGAATGCCTTGTTGGAAAAGAAATTATCCACGAAATAGAACCCGGACGTTGGTTGATGCACCATTGGCTGGTTAAAGTCTAGCCAACTGAAACAGTTGGGCGGAACAACCCAACCATTTCAAAGGGTGATCATTGTTTCTCATTCATCATTTAGTTGATTATTTGATGGAAATACTATGTAGCATGTTGTTACTTCAATGAATAAATTGTGGTTTATGCTGCTTGCAAATATTTACCTGATTGATGAGCAAAAGTGTATATCTAGACTCAATGCAACGTCTATATGGTAACTTCAAAAGCAAACATCACCAAGGGGCTTCTAAGCTTGTTTTTGTCTCTTTTCTTTTTAAATTCTAATAATAATAATATAATAATAACTAGTATTTTATAGATCATATTAATGAAAGTCTCATATAGTTTTTGAAAACACCATCTAAAACTTATATTTTGTCATCCAAACAAAACTAAGTTTCAAAAAAGTGAAAATTTGGTTTTTGTTAGGTCATCCAAACATATAAACTAGGTTTTCATAACTTATTAAAAAGTTAGTTTTCAAAAAACCAGGATAATAGAAAAACCTTTTTTCCAAGGTATCATTCAAATGCAACATAGGTTGTTTTATGAAAACTAAGTTTTTTAAAGAATTTTAAAGACATTGTTTTTTTGCTTGGGTGACACACTTAGAACCCAGTTTTGACTGAACTCAAGGCCAAGGTTTTCACTCTCTTTCACAAAGCCAGGTTTTCTCAAAGTTGGGTGTCCTCTAATCCAGTTTTGACTTTTGGATGTCATACTAACACACCTTTTATAATTACAGATTTAACAGCTCTTCTAAAACCAATATTTTGATGTTAAAAGACTGATATTATTTCATAAAAATAACTTCAATTAAACCATATTCAATATTTCAATTAGTGCATGTAAACACATTACAATATTTAAGATATTTTTGGACAATAATTTACGGTGTCTAGCATTTGCTTCTAACTAAGTGGTGTAATGGTAACATGTGTATATAAGCAGAGGTAAGGGAAACAACATATGTTAATAAGTCAAATTGAGATTGACAATGAAAAACTTGAAAGCATAGAACCATGTCAATTGTATAACTTTTTCCAACTTAGCCATATATGTGTATAATGTTATACAATAAGAATATATGTACACATATATACATTTGTATATATTATATGTACATACATGTGAGTACATACAATATGTATACACTTATGAATATGTAGTACAATATGTATATAAAATATATGTATGTTATGTGTATATTATATATGTAATACATTGTACCAATGTACATATAGTATGTTACAATAAAAATATATTAGATGTACAGGTACATATATATAATATATGTATATATGTTATGTATAATAATACGTTATATGTATATATTATATGCACGTACATATGAGTACATACAATATGTATATAAAATATATGTACGTTATGTAATGTAATACATTGTACCAATGTACATATAGTATGTTACAATAAAATATATTATATGTATAGGTACATATATATAATATATGTATATATGTTATGTATAGTAATACGTTATATATACACATGTACACACACACATATACATTACATATACGTACATAATTGGTATAATTTGTATATATACATTAATACATATGTGTATGTATGTACATAACACATATATGCAAACATATGGATGTACACGTTCATACTATATATATGCGCATATTAATATTATTTTATACATATATTTATGTATGCACATACATATATATGTATACATGTGCATATAATATACAAATATGTACTTATAAAGTATGTACATATAACATATTTGCATATATATATATATATATATATATATATATATTCATATATATGTATTTACGTAATACATACATATACGTGTACATATACATCTAACATGTATATGTACAGATTTGTATTATATGTGTACATACATATGTACATTATGTGTGAATATATAGATATATATTACATACATATATTAATATCTATATATAAATATGTACAATGTCTACTACCATATATATGTTATGTATGCATTATACATATTATATATATTATATTATACATGTGTATACGCATATTACACAACACTATATATATATATATATATATATATATATACATTTGTACGTAGCATATATGTATATATATTATATATATATGTATAATGTACAAACTTTATAAATATCTATGTGTATGTGCACTATGCAAATTTTGATTCAAGAATGAAACTATAATCTTAAAACATAAAATCTTTGTTTGAGGATTCAATTCCCATTTCCTCGAAAAAAGAAAATTTTATTTACATAATTATGCAATTCCGGCCTTGTCAAACAACCCATAAACAATCGTTTTCAAATATGCTATTTGTCAAAACAGTAGATTTAAATTAAATCCTTTGTTAAACCAGATACAATTGAGAGAGATCTAAAAACTGACCGCCATCTAGACACATCTCTATAATAACATGGCCCCCCTTGATTGGAAGGGTCATTTTCCTGATCCCATCCTTGTTATGAGATAAACAACT
Source organism: Nymphaea colorata (assembly GCF_008831285.2). Classification (NCBI taxonomy): domain Eukaryota; kingdom Viridiplantae; phylum Streptophyta; class Magnoliopsida; order Nymphaeales; family Nymphaeaceae; genus Nymphaea; species Nymphaea colorata. The sequence goes on from NC_045140.1 coordinate 12,512,138, forward strand.
CATAAGTTTGATCTATATCAACACAAACAGAAACCTTTCTATGATTTTACCACACTGGACCGATTAAGGAAACATTAACAACGCAAACAGAAACCTTTCTATGATTTTACCACACTGGACCGATTAAGGAAACATTTTCAATCTACTGAACCACAACAGATGGAAAAGAAAAATGAAGAAATGGGTTGAACATATCCAAGTGCACACATGATATGACGATTTTTTTTTCTCCCGTTTCCAAGTCAGATTCAACCTCGCTCGCCTCATCCATACTGTAATATTGGATTGGAGCTCGTCATTGTATTCGACCCTTCCGCTTTTTTGTTTTTGTTTCTCTCCTTTTGCCGTTTCGAGAAGACACGAAAGAAGAAGAGCGACTGGCGTCCGCTCAGAGAGGAGGAAAGTGGGGGAGAAGGAATAGGAGAAAGGGGAGAGAGGGAAACATGATCAGAGAAGGGAGCCATGGTTTCCACCAGGTGCAGCTCTTCATCGGCGAAGGTTTCTATGCCATCGCCGGCGCCAAGAAGCAAGCATTTCAAGGTATTCAGATGAAGCAAACCTTGCCCATATTTGTTATTGTTTACCTATTCTTGGGTTTGTTGTCGACTCCAACATCGCATTTATGTGTTTTGTGGTTTTCTTAGGGGGTTGTTTTCTTCAAGGCTTGATTTCAGGGAATCAGGCAGAGAACTTGTGTTTCTTTGGGGGTTGAATTGGTGGAATCAGAGAACTCTCATCCAAAAGAGGTGCCGGTCGCACCGAGGGGCGATGTGCCTAACTCGAAGGAATTGGCGCCGTCGTCTTCACGATACCAGCTCCCCTCTGACCCGGCGACCGGTTCTGTGGAAGATCCGGCACCGGCTGAAACTCCAGCTTCCAATCCAGATGCCGCGGTCGGGCATCAGGGAATAGGGTCTCCTGCCGGCGTCTCCAAATCTCCCCTCGTGCATCAGGGACTGGTTTGTCTTGCCTAACATCCCTAATCATGCATCAGGAAGGCTGTCTCCGGCCTGGTTCCCCAAATCTGCCAACTGTCTGCTAGAGAGTGGAGAGGCTCGGATGATTTTCACATGTCCTCTAGTTTCTTTGGCTGTTCATGAGATTTTAGTCCTTTCTCATGCATGCAATGCAGGTTTCATGTGGTTTATTTGATGATTTTGAGAAGATTTGCAGAAGGAGATTAGCTGGTCATAATTAGTGCAGGAGGAAGAACCCTGCCGATTCTGCTACTAGGAATCATTCTCAAGGTATGGTCATTACTGAAGGACGAGTGCAGAGTATCTGTCATAAAATAAGAATACCATATTGTCCTGCAGTTCCTAAGGCCGAAAAAATTTTCTTTGTGAATGTGTGCGTGTGTGTGTGTGTGAGAGAGAGAGAGAGAGAGAAAGAGAGTATCATGTGTGTGTCCATGTGAACGTCCATGACTGCTTTTCCAAATGAAACTCACAACTGTCTGTCATTTGCAAAAGTACTGAATTTTGAACCTTGTTCTGCATCTTGTTTGAGAAATCAAAAGCTAAAACGAGAAATCAGTCCCCATATTTCAGGCATGTATATGGTGCACATTTTGCATGGCCATGAATCCATGTAATGCATTGGTAGAAGTAGAATGATGCTACTGATATGAGTCTTGCATAGTGATGATCACAACATTATTTTTGACATGACAGATATCATGAGTCAATGTAGATTAGTCTTCTTCAATAGTAGTAACTGACATAATTAAAAAGTTATTTTTGTTTCTTCGCGGTCAGGAAAATTGTAAATGCTGCTTATCTAGTTGGTCTCATGAACCTGAAATGTTTAGTTTGTTGGTCTGTGGTATAGCGTTGAGTAGTGTTCTCTTCTGCCCTTTCTTTTGTTTTCCATGGGTAAATCGCTTTTCTATTGAGGATCAAAATTACTACAATATTTAGCCATTTTAAGACACACAAATGTCTTTCTAGCCCTTTAGAATGATATACTTGTAAAAAATTACTGCAGTTAGGGGAGCTTGATAATTTTGGCTGTTTACCTAGTACAAAATCCGATTGTCCAACTAAAGTACACACCTAAGAAGCACACACAAACAAACATGTAGACTTACTTGTTCAGTTCTTGAGAACCATGGAAAGGAGATTCAACGTACTGGGAGAAGCCTAGCTTATCTAGCAATCTCATGCAACTCTCTTTTTTCCACTGATTTCATGTCTACATCTCTAGACAAAAGTTTTAACTTCGACTTAGTTTATGGTCTCGTGTGATTTAGCTGAGAGTTATGATTTGTCCAATTTAGTGATGCCATTCAATACCGTGTTATGAATCATTTCAATATCAGTGGCTGAGGGAATGTTATAAAAAAATTGAGCTTCTTGTTGCTTGTCTATGCATGGGTGTTATGAATCATTATTTCCTCAGTGGCTGACGGGCTGTTATAAAAAAATTCAGCTTTTTGTTGCTCGTCTACGCATGGAAAATTTGAATAAATGATGTCCATGCTTCTTCCTACATGATTCTTATGACTTCTCCATAGAAGTCCTCTTTTTGGTAAGGCCACTAAGCAAGAACCTTTTGATTACAGTGTGTTTACTTTTCAATTTACGGGACTAGTTTTCTTGATCTTCATTTAGATAAATTTCACATTTAACATACAGTATGTCTTATTGGATTGCATTTGTTTGAATTGCTCAGGCTACAAGGAATCCTTTGTGTTCAATTGCCAACTAGTTCAATGTCACACAGTTTTGTGGACCCCGTCCTGATGACAATGTGGAATCTTTTGGAGGCACTTCTAACACCACAAATGTTTGTCCAGTCTAGGCATGTCCAACCCCAAATTTCTATGAATAAAGTTGGATATCGTTTAAAAAGCCCTAGCATCTCTATGTTTCTGCCATACGTTTCATGCTTTTATTTATCTTATGTCTGACCTTGATTTGGATCTTGATGTCATGTTGGCATCAATTGTTGCTCTAGTTGTAGTTTCTTCTCTCATTGAAGAGTGCATACTAAAGAGTACAATAAAATTAACTAAAAACATCTATGTAAGTTCCCTTGTTTTTGTTCATGCATTGGCATGTGTAAATGGTTTTCTAGTGTTTAGGACTTTAAGCTGCACATAATTAGTTTGACTTGGAGATGTTTCCTTTATCCTTTTTTCAGTGCTAAAAATTGAGTTGATTGTAGAAGCATTAGCTTTGGTTATTCACATGTAAGCCGATTAGTGGGTCAGGGTCTAATTTGATTTAAGTTCCATATGGAAATAATTGGTTATCAACAACAACATTGTGATGCTTGGGGTTATTTGGTGCATTGGATTTTGGTATCATAAAAATGAGACCTTAGGTTACGATGCTTCCTTTTTAACTAATGTTTTATCCTTCTTTTTGTGCTTTTTGTGTTTTTTGATAGAAGAACTTAAATCAAACCATTTGTGAAACTTTCAATCAGTTGAATACCCAACTTTTTTGGAACCCATCACCCTTAAACCAACCTTTTGTACAGAAGACCCTACTTTTATGAGAGATTTGGTGAAGTTCATTCTTTTAACCAGCCATGTTTTACATTCAACCATCTCTTTAAGGAGTATAGTTCCTTTTTCCTGGTGATATGCCATTAGATGTCAAGAACTTTTGTAAAAGAGAAACTTTTCAGTTTTGATAAAAACATTTTGGAAGTGTTTTCTCACAGAGCCTTGATTTATTCTTAGTACCTTCCAAGTGAAAGGTGGAAATTTCAAGTTCTTGTTGTCCATCAATGGAAGAGGAAAATTGAAAAAAATCCTGGATATGAGCATTGAAGAAAAATCCTATGAAGTTGAGAAAGTCAAGACTAGGAAATGCTATTGACTCTGGCGATCAAGCGTCTGCAAGGATTTAGCAAAAAAATATCTTGACGGAGAAGCCAAAATGCTCTATAAGATCTTGGCAGGTAGCAAAATGAGAGTTGAGAGATGGGCTCGGGGCTTGTGTAGTCGTTCCTCTGAGTCAATAATCGAGAGTACCAGGTAGGCATAAAGGTGATGTATGTCTATTTCGCGAAGATAATGACTTACAAACTTTTGGCTCGTTGAAAACCCATAAGGTGAAGCGGGTTGGACACGTGACAAAGCTATACATAACCACCAAAGTGGTGGAGCTTCGTAGTAGCCTTTGGGGTGGTGAGGTATTCCCTCAAAGGTGAAGGTCGGCCCAAAAAAAAAATCAAACACAAGAAAAAAAGATTGAAAGGCAAAAACCGAATGCAAAAGAAAAAAATGAAGAAAAAACAAGAAAAAAAGCAAAATGTGCATGCCAAGAGATGAAATACATGAAGGCTGAACTCGCAAGAATTGAATGCGACAATCTTTCGTGGATGTACGATTTTGGGGTCAATATATGCTCCTTTTTTTGATTATCTAGGATGTCGAGGATGATTCCTTTTTGTTCATATTCTAGAAATTGAAAGACATTCCCTCTAGAGATTGGACAACATTGATGCGAAATAAAACCTAATGCTTGTACGGTACTAAAAGTACACCAATGTTATATTATTTGCACAACACGAGCACTCAAGCCTATGAGTTGAATTGATCATTTTTGAACTATTTCAAAATTCAAAGTAAGAACTTGACATCTCTTGTATGTTTCCAGGCTTCCTAGGCATAGTAAAAACTAACCAATCCCCCTTTGGTCTTGTATGTTTGCCCATTTGAAATCGAGTATAAGAAAGGGCTAGACAATACCGCGGCAGATGCACTATCAAGGTTGGGTGAACAATTCTTGACACTTTCAATCATAGGGACCAATTTATGGGACCAAATAGCTAATGAGCAACTAGAGGACGAAGGGTTGAGGCTCATCAAAGCCTCCATCACTCAAAAACCGGGGACCATTCCCCATTATACCATCAAGGGCAAATTACTTATGAGAAAGAACCGCACGGTGGTTCCACCTAAATCGGCCCTAAAGCAAGAATTACTACAACATTTTCATTCCACTCCATCAGCAGGCCATGAAGGAGTAGTCAAAACACTCCACCGAGTGAAGGCTCAATTTTGGTGGACCGGAATGAAGGCAGACGTGAGGAATTATGTTAAACAGTGTCAAATTTGCCAACGTGAAAAGTATGAGGGAATTAAGCCTCCGGGCCATCTCAATCCCTTACTAGTGCCAGAAAAGCCATGGGCCGATGTCACCATGGATTTCATAGATGCCCTTCCACGATCAGAAAACATGGAAGCCATACTCGTGGTGGTCGACAGGTTAACGAAGTATAGCCACTTCGTTCCCTTGCCTAAGAAATATCATGGACAGATGGTGGCTACTAAGTACCAAGATCACGTAGGGAAACTACATGGCATGCCTCAGACAATAGTCTGCGATAGAGATTCAATCTTCATGAGCGAATTTTGGAGAGAATATATGAAGCAGATGGGGACAACAATCCAATTCAGTACTGCCCACCATCCTCAGACCGATGGGCAAAGTGAAGTGGTCAACCGTTCTTTAGAAACATATCTCCGTTGCTTTGCAGGAGAAAGACCCAACTCTTGGGTAAAGTATCTGTCATGGGCCGAATGGTCCTACAATACGAGTTGGTACTCGTCTACTCAGACCACTCCGTATGAAGCTCTCTATGGAATTCCTCCCCCAACAATTCCAAAATATGAAGAAGGCACGACAAAGGAAGATAAGGTTGATTGTGAGCTGCACACAAGGGAAGAGGTGCTAGCATCACTCAAGAAGAATATCATCAAAGCCCAAAATCGAATGAAACATACATATGACAAGGGCAGGAAGGATCGTGAATTTATGGTAGGAGACTATGTATGGCTTAAAAGATTACCCATGAGGCAAAAGTCTCTCTTAGGGAAGCCTTACTCTAAACTTTTACCAAGGTTTTTTGGGTCATTCCCAGTGCTACAAAAGATTGGGAAAGCAGCTTACAGATTGGGCCTCCCACAAACGGCCTTAGTCCATCCAGTCTTTCATGTTTCTCGGCTGAAACCGCACATTGGGGAAGTGCCAAGGCAGATTGAAGAAATTTCGAGCCAACAACAACCAACACCATACCGAATTCTTAAACATAGACATGTTCATCGGAATGGTAGACTATGTTATGAAGTTATGGTTGAATGGGAAGGACCAGACAACAGCACTTCATGGGAAGAATTTGAGCAGATAGTTAATCGCTTTCCCATTGCACGAGCTTGGGGGCAAGCTCGAGGTAAGGAGGGAGGATCTGATGCAGACCTTCCCACCAGGAGGCCGAGAACTAGGGCCAGCACGGCCAAGCAAGGCCAAGAGAGTCAAGCACCATCGGCCAACATGATGAAAAGCATAGATGAGCTAAGGGAGGCTAACATAGAACTTGAAGTGATGCAGCGGGCGGTGTGGGCGGAGCATCATCAGTGGAGCGCGGGCAGCGGGCTGAAGACTTCAAGGCAGAACAGGCACGAGAACTAGACCTAGATCCGGTTATAGCGAGTTCAAACCCTGAGTCTAGTCCTGACCCAATCCATGCGTGGCAAGCCTAAGGCCTAACTTAGGCAAGTTATATGGCTGAACCCGTGAGGGAGAGGCGAAACTCACTAAACATTCGAGACGTCTCGTCTCGGTCTCCTTTTATGCTTTTGCTTTATAGTTGAGTCGTTTCATTTCAGCAAGTGTCTCGGTTCTCATGTTAAGAACCGGTTTTATTTCAAGTACTTAAACTCTTTTGTAAGTCTTTTTTCATTATGCAATCAAGAATTAGAAGTTGAGTTTTTCGTGTGAATTGGCTCTTGCCTCTCTCTTCCCTTCATTGTCTTACCGCCGGTGATCGGAATCCAAAGGCTCCAACCCGTGGCTCTGGTTGAAGCAAAACAGGTTTGAAGACGTTCCTTGAGGCCATCGGAATTCCTCTTGGAGCACCTTCTTCCTACGCACAAAATCCCCGACTGAATCGCCATCTTCTCACTGTGCAACTTCTTCATCCCTGGAAGGAGTTAGAGGCCCGAGAAGATAATCGGGAAGGCTTGAAGGAGAGCGACTCGTGGCTCTAGTCGCCTAGTACCCAAGCACAAGACTCCGGCTGCAAGAGAAGAGGTAGGTGCCGTTAATCACCCGGCTCCTTCCCTACTTGAGCAGAGCAGAGGACTAGTTGAAATCGTCCCTAGTAGGCCCCTTGATCTCTGTTAAAAATAGAGAGAAAGAGCACCGGAAAGGAGGATCGACGCTAGCTCTTAGAGGACTGATTTTCAAGGTGAGAAACCGAGAGAGCTCGTCGGAATTCCATTGGTAGACGGCCAATAGGATTTCAGCGAAATTGACTGGTTAATCCCCTTGAAAACTCGTCCACGACAGCAACAATCAATCCAGCATCGTACTTGAGCTGCTGTCGAGGAAGGAGATTTGTTCCCTGCTCGTCTTTCCCAAATCGTGTGCAATATCATACACAGAATAGCAGCAATAGAACAGCAAATTGGGAGGAAGTTCAGATCACTTCTGAGCAAGGTCAAGGCAGTTTTCACTCTCTCGTTGGTTCAGTTAATATCGCCCAGATCTTAGCTGCAATTTCTCCAAGTTTCAACCAATTCGGATGAGAATTGAGTGAGTTCTAGCCAACGCTCGGAAATCCATTTCTGCCACTGGAAACACTCAACGCTGCACTAACTCCGGCGAAACCCGATCGGCGTCCAATCTTTTCCACCAATTCCAAGTTTGCCCATGGTCATTAATTGACTAATTGATTACTGGCTATTTGAAAAGGGCAGTTTGGTAAACTCAAGGGAATAGCGTTAAAGAGTCCAAACCCGTGGGCGCTCACTCCTCTTCTTTCCCTTCGGCTTCCCTTCATTAGTTCAAGCGTTATATAACGCTTCTCATTTTAAAGAGCTCCACACTTGGCCACGCATAAAGGTAAGTTAATTTCATCCCTCGCCAAGTGTCCTCCTCATCATTACACTCCAGCCACAACGGTTCACCCCCTTCACTCGCATCCTTCACCTCCTCCACCTGTTGGCCTCCCTTTCTTCTTGTAACCGTCCCTAAAGCCAACCCATGAGTGCAAGAGATTAACTCCTACCTGCCACCTCTCCCCTTCATCATTAGACCATTTTAATACCTCCCTACTCCATCATTATCCAAGCCATACGTTCACAACCTCCCAATGGAAATCGCATAACCCTTGGCTTCCTCTCTTGGTGTAACACATCCTCATAACCGACCAGACTCATTAAGAGCCACCTCTCATCATGAGGAGCCATCTCACCCTACCTTAATTTCACTCTCTCTTAGGATTAACCCTCCACCATCATACGCCTGACCCTTAGTCTATCTCTAAGCCATAACCAACCCCTTAGCAATTAATCTCCATCTCCCGGCTATATACAACCTAACCCAAATCTAGCCTACCTAATCCCACTCCGAGCTCACTCCTTGTTCCGGGCTCGGTTTGACCCCTTGGAGTCCATTAGCTAGGTTCTTCTCGAAGGATTGCACGTGATCAAGTTAGCATCTCTACTACAGCAAGTAAGACATCTTGCAGCCTCCCTCACTGCAACCATCTCCCGACATCTTCCTAGGCGCCAAGGTGACCTCGGCCAGGTGGGCCGAGCCCTTGCCTCCATTCGGGCGCTCCTCCATCACTTTGCTGCCTCTCTCGGCCGACCGAGGCCTGCAGCAGCCACACTCCATCCACTTCTATTGCCGAGATCCACAATCACTCTCGGCCAGATCTTACTAGAAGACCAGGCGGGTCTAGCCTCCACTCCACCTCCTTGCTGTGATATCCGAGAGTGGCTAAGCCACTGGTTTTCTCTCGGATCCTATTGCTGTTTAAGCCTATCTCTCATCGGCTAGGTAACTTCGAAACATCCTATAGAACGGGGTTATTGGGTGCATTTGCTTTCTAAGCCAAGCTCTAGCCATTTGCTACTGTCGGTGGTCCCTCCAAGGCACCTTGCCAAGGACACGGCTGCGAGTAGCTAGACCACCAAAGGGAAAGGGCATGGTTTGGCCGTTCTTAGGGATTGTATGAATGGTTTGTGATTGAATGATGAGTGAGTTGTGAGAGTTACATCTGTATCGCTCGCGTTTGTACAAGCCTTAATCCTGTCAATTTTCTAATAGGATTGAAGGCTTGGGTCAGGGAAAACATACTTGTATCTTATACCCAGGGTACTATTATGCCGGGGTTGCTGTCCGGCGGGAAAAGTTTTGTAAGTATAATTTGCTTAAGTTTGGACTTTAGGCTCCCGCGAGTTGATCCTGGACTTGGGATCTATTCTCGGGCGTAGAATTCGCTAGCCGGATCTAGGTTCTCACCAAACCCGTTGTCTCAGACTGATACGAGTACAAGACCTGACTCAATCAAATCCAAAACAACACAAATACAATGACTCGGTCTGGGCTTGAACCCAACTGTGACGCGCTCAGGTTAGCCCGAGCTCTTGCCAACTAAACCTGACCCGGACGCACTCTTGGTTGCGCCCATTCTTCCTTGGTCTCTTACAGCTGACACAGTTTTTCTCTGCCCGAACCAGCAACCTTTGCTCTTCAGCCTTGCTCTACTGACCACTGACCAGACCGAACCTAGTCCCTTCCATGTCTGCTCAGCTGACCGAACCTTGCTTGAACCCATTGTATGCTTCTCGCTCTCGTCACCGGCTGCAATCTGTAGGCCGCAACTCTCTTTAGTCTTTAGATTAACCTCACAACAGATATCGCTGCCCTCAGCAATCTCCCTCGCCGGCTTGTGCCTAACGCCTTACGCTTCGGTCTCCTTAGAAGTAAGGTTAACCTCACTAGCCTCCGGACTGCCTATCTCAATCGGCCCTTCAGTCTTGCGCTCTACATTTAGTGCCTCGCCTTTGCTCGACATGGAATTAGCCTCACTTCACTCAAAACGCCTTGGCCCTCCCTGTATCTTCTCTCGGTTAACCTTGCAATGCCTAAAGTCAATAGCTTCAACTGATGCCGCGCTAGCCATCTCCCTGCTTCTGACCATGACTGCGATAGCAGCTGGTATCCCGCCTACGTCCTCAGCAGCCTCCTCTGCCACACTCGGCTGTGCTCTAGGTAGGTGCACATCAGCATCAAATCAGTTAAAGATACCTTTTTCGTTATCTCCTCTACCTTCCATTGACAGTTTCACAGATCAACATACAAAAAAAAAATTGGAGTCAGGCTCCAGTGCCAAATTCTGGACTTGCACAGGTATAGCAATCTCTTGGGCTTTTGCACTCCGTAGCTTGGAATTCCAACTCATGTTCAATGATGAAGTATCCTAGAACTGAAAAGGTAGGTGAGAAACTCCTAGAATTGGAGCAGGCATCTACCTGCTTTGTTGAGAACCAAAATGTATTTGAAAAGGAAGCAGGTGGTGACTTCAAGCTCCCTGCACATAACAAGGTTGACATTGGGCATTCAGAAATTAATGTGCGGAGTCCTTTAGGTGCATCGGTTCAAGATAATATAGGAGGCTTGCTGGCTACCAAGCATGTGAAAGGAAGAAAGATCCATGAAACTGAAAGCAACATGATCATAAGCTCAAGAAATCTCTTGATGGTAAAAAACATGAATCAGCTGGTTCATGCCAAAATGTAACACAACGGTCTGCTTCTTTGAAGGACAATGAAGCAAGGGATTCAAGCAAGCCTTCTGGATCTCATGCACGTGAACAGAGGCCTTCTATGTTGCAGCAGGAAAATCCTTCCAGCTTTCATACTGGACTGGACTTTTCTAAAGAGGCAAAAAATCAGGCCACCATGGCAAGACGTCGTACCGAAGGATGGGCAAGAAATCAGTCTATCCTTTCTGGATATTGGCCAATGATCAGCAGCAATCAGGAGCTTCAGAAAATATCAGGAGAGTATCCACTTCTACATAGTTTCAGAATTGTACCGTAAAGCATATTTGCTTGGTGTGATTGATTCACTCCAAAATTTGCACTTGATTTGTTGATATTATAGTGAATCCAAGTCCTCCATGTGATCCTTGATCTTCCGTAAGCTCAAATTCTATTATCATCCCTTTATTTGAGAAAACATTGAGTGCTAGTGATGCAGGTCGGATAGGGCGCCTGGTGCTGCCAAAAAAGTGTGTAGAGGTATGTTACTGAAATTTTTATTGTCGTCTTTTCTGAAACTAAGACCATGTTAGACTTTTTCATCCTCTTGTTTTGCCATATACTAGAGCATCTAACTTGTTTATAGCTGCTTTCTTCCTTGGACTTCCTTCAATGAAATTTGGTTTTTGGTACACTCATATGCTTGATTCTTATGCAATTCTTAATCTTGAACAGACATACTTCCCGGCAATTTCTCATCCTGAAGGACTGCCTCTTAGGATTCAGGATGCAAATGGAAAGGATTGGGTATTTCAATTTCGATTTTGGCCAAATAATAACAGTAGGATGTATGTGTTGGAAGGTGTAACATCATAATTCAGTCAAAGCAACAGCAAGCTGGTGACATAGGTAATGTGTGCAGCCTGGTCATTTCTTGATGCTTGTGCATGCAATGCTTGGCACGCAAATAACTAAGAAGCCTCTCAATCATCCTTGTGCGTCTCATTAAATTTACACTTTCTGAAGATGAGTTACCTCTTTTTGCATATAAATCAGCAAATGATTGTGATTTCTGTTCAAGTCATCCAAAGTTCACGGATTGACAAAGCTTTCTACCTGACATAGCACTATTGTTTTTTAGTAGTATCCCATTTAATATAGGGCAAGTGGTGTTATGTTATTAGAGGTCATACTGGAATATAGTATTATGATCAGAATAGGTTCATAGCCCCATAACCATGTTATTTGGTCATAACTGTATAGGAGATATGACCATATATATACTTATATATGGTGGGCTGTATAAGTAAATGTACCCTATTTAGTACATATTTAGTTGATTTTGATTCTTAGTTTAGTTGAGTTTGGTTTCTAGCTAGACATATGTTGGATAGGTTGGGATGATGTGGATGAACAATAAGGAAACTAAGAGAGAACATGGGTAAGCACATGATTTTATTTGGTTTCCCTTATGGGCACAAATTTGAAGGGCATCACACTTAATCCCCTCTCCTCACTCATGGGTCCTATTTCTCATCGCTGTTTAGGTAGTAGTTTTTTTGAAATGTGATTCTAGATTTTATTTGATTTGATTTTGTTCATTTACATAATCTTATACTAGCTAACTATTTCTTGTAGTCTTGCTATGTTTAGTTGTTTTAAAATGTTGGATATGCTTGAGAAGGCCCTATGGTGTTTCCGGCACATAGCCATCTAACCATTCATCTTAACAACCCCCCATCTCCAGCATGCAGTAGATTTCCTTCTATTTATCCCTCCTTCTTGTTTGCTCTTCTTAGCTGGCGTAAAGAATTTTCAAGTGTCAAAAGTGAGAGTAAGAGAGGGTGTTCCATCTTCAAGCATCATCGAGCACACTGTCCACCACGCTGCTGGGTCCTCCATTGAACTTTCCCTTTACAGTTGGGACTTGGTTCGATTTGGAATCATGTTAAGGTCAGGTCTTATTGGTGAGTGTCAAACAGGTTTAGAGTCTTTAGACTTTGAGACCTAGGGTCAGTATGTATCTTTTTTTATGTTCCATGTGATTCCAGCCTATGGCCGTGCTCAGTTTAGAGTTAGTTTCATGTAGTGCGTCTGTTAACTAGAGTCCTCATCATGTGAGACTATTGTTGAAGGTCAATTGTTCAGACTTTCTTCTTGTGGTGCTTGACTTGCCTTCTTTAGGTGCATATTTTATTTGTAGTCTAATCCAGTGGGGACGTGGGTAGTTTTCTGATTTCATGCTTGTTTGAATCTTAGTTAGAGTGGTTGGTGTCTGGTTGTTAAGTGTCGTGTTTTCTTCATTGAGCTTGTTATTTTGAATATGTATGTTAGTGGCACATGGAATGGTTACACCGATTTATATTTTAGAATGTATATGAATATTGGAGCTGTTATGCCTTGGTATTTACTTTGTGTGTTTGTTTCTCTTCATTAGTCAAGCCTTTCTGAATGGGTCGAACCTAGTTAGTTAGCTGAATTATTTTGCAAACATATATTAGTCATCGATTTGTTTTTTCATTATTTGTCTTTGGTCGTTGACGTTCCTTATATCATAAGCATTCAGTGTTTTTGAAGGTCCTCTGTTTCCGTTGAGTCAATACAACATTTAGTTTTGGTATCAACTCTTTACAAAGACAGGTCTAACCATGATTGGCAAACCTGTAAAAACTTCAAAAATCATTCTCTGTTTCAGAGTCAGAAGACTTATGACGTTCTGATATGGGATAAAATTGAATTTGGGTTTGATTGTTTGTTTGAAGTTTCTTGTGTGAAAATAAGCCAACAAAATTTCAATTTTTTTTCAACTTTGAGTATTTTGATATATTGTTGTTAAACTTTTCGCTGTTTCTATTTCTCACAAACAAAAATTTTGAAAACTGAGCTCTATTTCTTGTTTTTTGAATTCTATCTAGGAAACAGATTTTTCAATTTTACTTTTTACAATTTTTTTAGTGAAATTTTCTAGTTATTATTATTATTTATTTAAGGATCTGTATCCATATCAAAGCAAATACTCCAACCTACACAGTTTCTGACTTTTTGTTTAGTGGGGAGAATTGTGATTTTGCATATATTTGTGTGTTATTGCTAGGAAAATTATCTAGTAAGGTTTTTGATTGCCTTATTTTGTTCGAGCCCTTCCTCACTTGGGTCTCCTGTAGAGTCAGAGCTCAAGCCTGTTCATGTCTATGAGAAGGAGTGGGCTGCCGAGCCACTAGGTCCTTGCTTTAGGATCTCAAGGCGTCACTCTTCCTTGAAGTCCTTGGTGAGTCCGAAGATAGGGATGTGGTGCGACCTCTAGGGTGAGAATAAGGAGGGAGGCATAACGTGCATGGGTGCTTGGGGACTTGGTAGGGATTCAGCTTGGCTAGGTGGGTGCTAAAGGAGAGGGGCATGGAGGGTATGGGAGTGATTGAAGTCGGGGAGCTATACATGAGAGACAGAGAGAGAGAGAGAGGGAAGGAGCGAAGGGGCTTGAGTCTCCCTTGTGCATGTCCATCATTTTCTATACAGCCAATCGAGTTTCTCTAAGTCCAACATGGATCCATTTGGTTGTCTTATGAAATTTATGTTTGTTTTTGTGAAGAACACATTTTAAATTGAATTTTCTTGATGTTTTGATCTAGTTCGAGATGCATGAAAGTTTGGTTTTAAATTGAATTTTCTTCTTCTTGCCTTCTTAGCTGTAGTTTAGTATAGTGGAGACGTGGTTCAGGGTAGTGCTCGTGGTCAGAATGCCATGCTTGTTTGAGTCTTAGTTAAAGTAGTTGCAGTCTGATTGTTAACTGTCGTGTTCTCTTCATTGAGCTTGTGATTCTATTTAAATGCAGATACATTAGTTGCACATGTCATGGCTATACCCAGGTATATAAAGGATGCATGTGTATACTAGAGTTTTATAGTCATCTATATTTGCTGCTACTTCTTCTACATCGGTATCTTCACTTTGTTTTGTTTCTCACTTAAAGCTTCTTGAAAAGGCTAGCCCCTTTCTCTCTTGAGTGCATAGGACACTTGAATATGCTTTTTTGTGGGGGAGACTCTACCTGTCTTCATAATTGTTGATGGTGCAGTAGAACAAGTAGGCAATAGGATGATCTATAAAGATTTGATCATTGGTTCTGCATGCATTGTATTTTCTTCTAAAATTGGTAGCCAGTTGAAAGGGGTTGTGAAGAAAAGGATTAGGAGCATTTTATCACCTCCTCCTATGCATTAATGTACCAGTGCAATTTTTGAAATTATGATCTTATGTTGCTTTTCATGATTTGTGGATTAATTGGAAAACTTTAGATAGAGATTTGCATTTGAGTTTGTATAATTAAACTTGTTTAGGTATGAAGCTCAATTTGTGATGGCACATGTACAGGGTTCATCTCTTTTTTTTTTCATTTTTTTATTGTAGATAGTTGAATTTGGCATCCTTCATATATTTCTGCTATGTATTCTTGACATACTTTTAAAAATTTAAGTTATTCAACCGCTGTTTGTGGGACCTCTCAAGTATTGGTGCAAGAGAAGCAAAGTTGATGTGCTGGTTTCCAACTTAGCTGCATGGAATGACGATGCTGTTTCTAGTTCTTTAGATAGTGTTTGGCTATTGGGTTGAGGGCTTGCCATTTGTGCACTCATTGAGTGGTTGCTGGAAAATTTATCTGGCAACTAGCCCCACAAGAACACCTATGAGGTTCTATGAGAGTACATTTGAAGATATAAATTGCGAAGAGCTACCATGTTTGTCTTTTTCTCCCATATGCAAATCAATGGCAGAGTTAGAAAGTTGAGCCACAGGGCCACTGTCTTGTCATTTAGTAGAATATAAAATGTCATTGCACGTATGATTTTCCTGAAACAGAAGATGTGTTTTTCTTCTAAAAATCAAATTTACACTAAAATAAATATAGGCTATTACTAATTGAACAACAAATTGCACTACTACACAAGAATTACTTAATAAGTTAATGAACAATATAATTTTTAGTGTCCTTTTTAAGACTCTTTTTTAATACGACAAAAAGGTGATGCCACTTAACCGGCCTTCTTTTTGGGAGTTTGTCCCAATAAAAGTTGACTTGAGATTTTTAATGAGAAGGTGGGTGGTCATAAAAATTTGTCTATATCAAACTTTATGTGCAACCTGTACAAAAGAAACACGACAATTGTTATACTCTCTTATAATTGCTATTCATTAAGAAAACATTTTTCCTTTTTTTAATATGGCAAATTTTGAAATAAGAAACAACATGTGGGGCCTTTGCACATCCCAAGCCATGGGTGGCCCTGTCTTTGATGTCAACTAATTTTATGTGACATTATTTTATACTTCTTGCTCCTTTGCCTATCCACCAAAAGTGGGAGTGGTCATTGTTTCTCTAAGCTTTACTAGTGTCATGTTCACTTATGTGACTACTTATCTTTCTATTCCTCTTATTCACTTATGTGACTATATTACTAAGTTGACAAATACCTACACTCTCTGAGTTTCGCAAGGTGACCGCTCTGTTCATAAATCCTGCAACCTGTAAAGAATCTCGAGTCACGCCTATTCAGGTACTAAGGTCTCGGATTGTGAATGCATGGCATGTGTTTGAGAGAGAGAGAGATTTATAAATATTCGTAAATGTTGTGTTCACAAGTTTAATTCTAACTAGAACAAGGTAATCTTGCATAGCCAAGAAGAATGAGGTAATTCTACAACATGCAATCACATGCTTTAAGACCTTGTTGTCTTTGATTTGGTATTTAAAATATTTGCAATCAAATAGTATTTGAATATGCTTTGCTTTTGTGACTTGTTTTTTTCTGTTGATTAAGAACACAAACTTTATATTTGCATTGTTAAAATTAGTTTGTAATGTCAACACAAAGTTAACTTTTGATGTTCTTCATTTTTATGTTTCTTCGTGCATTGGTGAACATTGACCATGTGAAGTCAACTTACCCAATTCACTAGCCCACCGTTTGCATTAGTTCTTGTAGTGCATTTTCAAGTAGTCCTCCTTGGAATGCTGGACTATGACCCCATATACTTATTTTGCAGCCTTTGGCATTCATTTTCTTTCTATGTAGCCCACCATTTTCTTGACCTAAACATGCAACTTTTGCAGAACTTGGCAAACTCGACCTCCAAACTGGCTCCTTCACATTGAGACAAATTAAATTAGCCACATTGAACTTCGATGTTGTTGACATGTGGAACTTTTCTTTATAAAATCTCTAGGGTAGTTAGTTCGTCATTGTTGTGGATGTGTATGGTGCAATGTTTAGATATTAACTATTCCTTATTTCTGTGTATTGACTAAGTTTTCATTCCTAGTGATACAAGACGGATGTAGGTGAAACTAAGTAAATAGGCTACTGAGTGAGGCCTAGTTTGTGGATGGTACCTACGTTTCTTTGAGAAGCCTTCCTTCAGTTAATTATGATTTTGAGTCAAGCAAACCCCCTCCCACTAAAAACTGTTTTTTAGAGGGTCAAGTTGTTTTTACATGTATATTGTATAATTCCCATTTTAACCATATGTAGTTAACAAACCAAAAAGAATCTTGAAAATTAGTGTCATCTTCTCAGTTGTTTTATTACTTTTTTTCTACTTACATTTTATATTTGACAATGCTTTCCTGAAAAAACTTGAAAATTGCATGTACATACTGATGTATGTGACTCCATGCTCGTACAAACCTATAAGTAGCAGCTCTTTCATGAGTTTGCTGAACATTTAGATTGAATTGTGACAAAGATAGGTTGTTTACTTATTTTCACCTCCTATGCCTGTGCATTTCATTGCAATGTAGCTTCTTTGCTAACTCTTCCTTCTTTTCCTCGCATATTGTGCAATACCTGAACACTATAAGCTGGTTTCTGAGGTAAAGTTCCCAGTAATTTTATATCTCAGTCCACATTCAAATTCATTTGTTGATATGTACAGTATACTATCAAATATATACTACATACATGTATTGTATATATGTTAACTTATATCTATATATGTATATTAACATATCACATACTATATAAGTATACACATATCACATATATAATAGATATATGTATTATATTCCACATATATGTATACACCATTATATTATAGTATAATATAGTACATATGTACATACATATATAGTTTCGAATGTTATACTATTTATGCATATACAGCGATGACAATGCTAGTGCACAGAGGCATCGCTGCGAGGCTCATCACTACCGGGCCAGGCAAGGGCAGCCTCTTGCTTCATTTCCAAAGAGCCTCTCGGTTGCTAAGGAGGTTAACATTGGGCCAACATCAGGCCGAGTGTCAGTTTGATGCAAGCATCCAACCACGGGTGAGCTACAGGCCTTGGACGTTCAATAGCTTCAACCAGGACGGCCGAAGTCGGCTAGCACTTAGCCAGGTGCATCCAAGAAGAACTCAGCCTTGTTCGGGGAGTGAAACTCATTCAACACCAGTTCTGGGTGGGACACCTTCTTGTTGTGACGTGGGACAAAGCCAAACCATGTTGACACAACCAGAATCTCTCCACGCGGGACACATCCTTGTGCATGGCGGGGCGTGACAGTGGAACACTGGGTGACACAAGCCTCCTAGACAAGGGTCTGAAACATGTGCCACGAGCCGGGTTTTGGTAGTTTATAAATTCAAAAGCCGGACCAACACTTCCTTTTTGGGTTAGAGCGTTGTAATGGGTCGGGCTTACTCCTGCCAGTTTTTGGTAAGACTTGGGATGAGACGACCAAATCAGCTGCATTAATGTTCTATCGAACCGGTTCGACTAGGAGGGTGCTCGTGGGAAGGCATCAGCCTCCTGTCCCCCGACGCTTCAACTTCCGGTGGAGTGCAGGAGTTTTTAGGCGATCGGACGGCAGTTGTGATGGTTTCTGCCGAAGAAGGTACACCTTGGCACCAACGGTCTACCATCGCTGATCGGGCGAAGTGTTCAACTGTAGCAACAACACACAATGGCTGGAAAACGACGACTACAGGGCGACGGGTGAGCCGCGACGGTCAGCAAAAACTGGCGATCAAGGAACGATGGCGGGGTTCTCCGACGAACGGCAAGGAAGACCAGCAAGCTGCTGCCATACCCTGTCCAACAGCATCACCCAACCATCGCTAAACCGGCAGAGCTCTAACGCAGCAGAACCTACATTTGCCTCTCCTTAGGAGTCAATGCCGTAATGACTGGTTGAGGGCATTCCTTGGGTCCACTACTGGTGGAATGCGCTCCTCGGTTGGTATGCAGTCGCTGGTCGTGGCTAGCGTGGGCAACATTGACTGCATTTTCTGCTTGAAAAGACCAACCTTGGTTCTCTTTCCCTGTTCCAGCTTGAAACCTATGCAGTGTCCTGCCGGGCGTGAGTCCAGTTCTCCTCCTTTGCCCTGACAACTTCATTCTTTGAGCATGTCAGAGAATCCACTACGTCACCACCCTCAAGTTCTGCCCAAGGTTTAGTTCTCTCCAATGACAGCCGCATGGGAATTTCAGCCTCCTGGTCTGGGTACTCTCCTTGGGGGCATTGCACGGGCTTGACCCCCCACTTCATGTTGGCAACAGTGGTCCGGTTCAACAATAGTTGCTCCTCAATGTGACTCATAGTGATATTACACTCCTTTGCCCAAGCTATATATCTGGTTATCGAGGTCGAATTGGAGCTGTCCTCGTCTGCGTGTGGCCAGAGTTTCCCCTTTGTCTCATTCTCCATCGGCAGAGCATGTGTAGGGGAGCTCCCTGTTTGCGGCTGATCAGCCAAGAAAGGTGCACAGACAAGGGATTGTCTAGATTGCCAAACCTCACCATGCTGCTCCCTGTCATGCCTTTCCACCGCACGCCTCCCCCATGCATTCTGGCCGTAGAAGGTGGAACCTGCGGTGTTGGTGTAGCTTCATGCTGCCTACCAATATTTGACTGGGCCAGACCTCCATTGCCGAAAGACCCCCGATGGTCAGTCACTGCACCACGTTGGTCGTGGCAGACAGCTTGGTCCTGGTTGGTTCGGCTCCCCTTGCTCAAGTACAGACCAGAATTCCTCCTCGTCGCTAGTCGTGTGGTGCCGACGTCCTATTGGTGTCTGTGTTGTGTCCCGCTCCTTTGGGTGCCAATAGTCTTAGCTGACCTCTAACTTCATGCCCTCGGCCGAGCACTGGCAATCCTCAGTAGCACAGTGCCTGCCCTCATGCCGGGCAGAGCTCCTATGCCTGTTGTAGGAAACACATGCCAAGTGGCACTAGCTGACTTCAGCTTGCTGGCCCCACTCCTGGTGCATATTGGGACGCGTCTTATCCCCCTTGCCATGGTCATTTGCTGCGCTCCAGCCTTCTTCACCCTAGTCTATAGAGTTAGTGCGGCTGCGGCCTTCTTCAGCTAGGGTTCTCCTATGTTGTGGGTTGACCCAGACCTGTGGTTTGTTGGAGGATAGGCCGAGCCTTTCTCATGGGGACAGTAACAAATGTTTTTGTAGCCGAGACTCTCACTCTGTCTATAGCATCCTCTGTCAATTTCAGGTTCCTCCCAGGTCCGAGAGCTTTCTAGTTGTTCATACTCACGAGCATACGGCTGAGGGTGACTGCAGCCTTCCTCGGGGTGGCTATAGCCGTTGTAGGACTCAGTCGTGGGGTGATCCTTTTTGGTACTCAAATCCTCGTCTGCACTGTGTCTGCCTTCAATGAGAGCAACAGACTCATCTCACCAACCGCAGAAGCCATACACCGAATGGCGCAGCTTTTCTTCAGTCTACTGAAACTGGCATGTCGTCCACCCCTCCCCCTTACTCCGGGTAGGGTCTCCATATGAGCTTGCGGTAGTCGGAAGGTTCTGTCTTCGGTTCACCTCCGTGGTTTGATGAAGGCAGCTTCTCTCTTCTTGCGGCTGGTACTCCAAGGAGCTCCACTCTTGCGGTTCCTCGTGCTCCCAAGGGTCAGTCTGATCATCCCAGCTTAGATTGACCGCCCTTTTCCATTAGATCAGCAGCGCCTTATTTTCGTCTAGCTCCTTTCTATAACTGCTCGTTATTTTTTTTTCCTATGGCCGACACACCAGTTTACTCTGTTTGCTGCACCAGCCAGTTGGATCCTTCAAGAAAATGCAAAGATTTTTCAGATCGTACCGACAAAAGAAACCGTCGTGCTAGTTTGCTTCAATAGTTATGAGACCATATGAGAAATCTCAAGCCAAACCGAGGTCTGTAACCCCAGACAATACTGAGATCACTTCCCTAGACTGTACCTGAACAAATGGGCACTGAACTGCTGTAACGCTCGATGTCTTGCAGGCGAAACGGGTCGGGTCCAGATCCGGACCCGAACCCAAGCGCGTGAGGAGCCCGACGCGAGGGCCCTTCTCCCTCGCGTCTCCCTCTTCTTCCTCGTCGCCTTCTTTCTTCTTTTTCGCCCGTGTGAGACCAGGAGGAGGACGAGCGAGCAGTGGCGACGCTTGGGACGACGAAGGAAGGAACGGCGGCGGCGTCGGCGTTTGGGTAAGCCCTCAACCTCTCCCTAACTCTTCCTTCTTCTCCTCCTCCCTCTCTCACTGTCTCTGCCATCTCCCCTCTCAACCACACGGCCTCTCTGACCGTCTCCCTCTTTTCTCTTGCTCCTCGCTTGCACCTCCCTCTACGGTCTCTCTTACTCCCTCTGCCCGTTTTTTTTTTCTTTGTCAGCGCCATCTCTCCCTTCTGTCACGTGCTCTCACCTCACTGCCTTCTTTTCCCCTTTTGACCGAACCCTTTCTCCCTCTCGTTTTCAGCCTACCTAACATCTACCGTAGGTTTTTTTTTTTTATGGCAGACCCCTCCCTTGAGGCCCCTTCTCGATTGATTTTGATTATATTGTGGGTTTGGTCGATTTGCAGCTAGGGGAACGTATTCTTCCCCTCATAACAGCAACTAGGTGGTGGAGTCTTGGCACGATTTTTGCCATTTGGGGATCGATTGAGCGCTTGGGGTGGCTGTTGGAGACGTTACAACAGTTCAGACTCATGTTTTGGGGTGAGCAAGATCTAATCAAGCCCAAATTATTGAATATTATCGATTAGAGCATGTATAATTACTGTTTGAGCATGCTAGAAGGTAGAATTGATAGTTAGGGAAGCATGCAAGCGACCTTGCTTTTTGGGAAAAGTGTAGGATGATGGGAGAGAAGAGATGATTCGTGTTTGTTATGATCTTTTATGCATAATAGGTTGTTTTCAATGCTATAGGGAAGCATGGTAGAGTTAGAGACGTTATAGAGAAGCGTAGGACCGCCTTTGGGGAATGCTTGGAACACCCTTGATGTTGTGTGTGGTATGTGTAGTAGGAAGAGGGTGCGCATGTTGGGAAGACACCTCAACTAACGGAAAGTTTATGAGAAATGCGTTAAGGATGGTTTGATCGAAGCATTGGGGTTTTGACGTTGGGTGGAAATGGCAAGAAGTTACGTTGTGGCCTATTAGAGGGCGTGTAGGTCGACACTACCCGTCGACAACCTCTTGAGGCGATGACACGTGCCTCAAGGATTTTGTTTGGTATTTGTTTGAATTGTTTAGGTATCTAGTAGGAGTCTTACCTTTTGTTTATGTCTGCAGGTGCTCTGGGCACGTCCCGTCGACCTTGAGTTCGAAGCTCGAGGAGTTTCGAAGAATTTGGTGAGCGCGCCACAGGTATGGCGACATTCCAAGCAAATCCATGCCTGGGCAAATGGGTGATTGTGTGTTCCTAGGATCCCCTATGTTAATTGATTGATTTCCTTGTGAATGAGTATACGTATGTTGCTTATATGATATGAATGAGTTAGAAAG
The DNA here is from genome assembly GCF_008831285.2 of Nymphaea colorata. NCBI lineage: Eukaryota > Viridiplantae > Streptophyta > Magnoliopsida > Nymphaeales > Nymphaeaceae > Nymphaea > Nymphaea colorata. Next base: position 12,534,424 of record NC_045140.1, read on the forward strand.
ATTATTAGTCGCTTGTTTTGAAAAGGTTATGTAATTGCATGTGCATGCTAGAATTGATAACTGTTTAGGACAGATGAGGAGGGGTATCGAGTCGAGTGTCTCCTCGACCCCAATTGTGCATTAGAAAGCATCATAGAATGATAACTGCATAGGACACCCACGAGCCAACCACAGATCGAGAATACTCTCTGTGGTTTGGCTAAGTTTTTTAAAAGATGTGATTGATGTGATTGATGAAATGATTGTTATGAATGTGTATGTTGTTGCATATCCATTGCCATGGGCAATGATGCAATTGGATGATTTGGAGGGTAGTTGTACCCGTATGGTATGACGGCTAGCAATGACTGTTGCTGTATGTATAGACCTCAAGTGGAGGTAATCGGAGGTGTGGGTGCACTCGTGAAGTGTACTAACCTCATGTGCTAGCCAGTCGTCTTGTGAATGTGTAACTATAATGATAAGAATGAATAACTAAGAGATGAGAGGCCAGTGGGATGTGGCTACGTGTGTGGGAGACGTCCCCTTTGTTTACCACTGGTCTCGCCTGTTCGGAGCGCAGGCGGTGCAAGGCCCCAGGGTACTGTTGTGTATTGTGCTTGGAGCGTGGGCTCCCGCCTCCCCAACCTGGTTGTCCTAGGGAAGGCTGAGTATCTCTCCTTGGACTTCACACATCCATGGATGAGCGGATGGATTCACTCACGTCCTATTGGGGAGGTTTTGGGATGTGTCTTTTGTAGTGCCGACGCGTCTTATTTTGGTTTTATTGATGTCTTGTTTTTGTTAGGCATCAATTATATAGTTTGGGGCATTTTTGTTATACATCAATGTGATTTTGTATGAATTGAAATGATTATATAAATGAAAGTTCGCCCCATTGTTTTGAATGGCATGGCTCCTTCACATTTGAATTGTAGAGTAGTCGCACCATGATGCTTTATGTTTAGAAAAAAAAAAATGTTTGAGTGTCAAAAGGTCGGGGTGTGACAGTTTTGGTATCAGAGCCCAGGTTCAAACTCCAATAGGGATATGAGTTAAAGCCTATCTGTGAAGCCGTGTTGCCCAGGTACGCATTGTTTGTTATTGTAATTTTGATTTTTCAAGTATGAGTACCTAATGTAATCAATGTTTTGAACTTTGTGCTAAGGCACGTTGTGAATTGATTTGTGAGTTTGGTCTTAAACGTGATTTGAGAATAAAGTTCTTGTTTGTACAGATGGAATATCAACGTAGTGGTAAGAAGCGTGTTGAACCGTCTACAGAGGCACAAAGGGAGCCAAGTCCGGCTCATTCTGACGCGCGTACCCCACATGATGAAAATACTTCAGGGTAACAGAATGCCCAGGAGTGTGGGTGCCCAAACCCCACCGAGGCAGACTCCACCTGTGGATCAGCAGGCTATACTGCTGACGACGTTGCAGATGCTAACCTCGCTAGTACAGTCGATGGTCAGTAATCAGAGGAGTAATGCATCTCCTTTAGGAGACACCAGTGCCCTACTTTGGGAGAAGGCAACGGCGGTGTCGTACCAACAGTTTATGGCGATGCAGCCGCCTATCAGGAGGGGGTAGTCATGACAAGGCAAAAGAATGGATTGAGGAAGTGGAACACATTTTTGGGCTTCTGAAGGTGCCAGAAGAAGATAAAGTGAATTATGGCTCATATCTGTTGAAGGGTGATGCCAAGAATTGGTGGTAATCGACTAGTGAGATCCGGTTTGCGGGCCAACTGTCAATCTCTTAGAAGCAGTTTGGAGATTCCTTCTTCAACACTTACTTTCCAGTGCAGGGACAAGAAAATGCAAGAGTTTCTCGATTTGCAGCAGAATCAAATGAACTTGGAGGAATATATTGTGAGATATCGGCACTTGGAGGTGTATTGCCCGCACCCTATACTACAGATGAGGCCAGAGCAGGCAAGTTCGTGCGTGGGTTGCGGGACGGACTGCAAAGCAAAGTTTTGACAAGTAGACCTCGTGACTTAGACGAGGCGGTCACCATGGCTAGATGCATAGAAGAAGATTGGGCTAGGACTCAGAGGGACCATCAGAAGAAAACTACTCAGCACACTCAGGGTGGGCGTATGCTAGTCAAGCACCAACATGCCGCAGGCAGGGTAAGGCCTTATGAAAGGCATGATGACAGAACATTCTGGCGAAACAGGCCAAGCTGTAGTGAGACCACTCAGGGGTCAGTGGCCTCTCCGACCTCACCAAAGTGCCCCACTTGTTCTCGTGTACACCCTGGGAAGCCGTGTTATCGAGTGACCGGGGCTTGTTTACACTGTGGGGGAATGGGACATTTCATCAAGGATTGCCCGTTGAAGAAACAAAGAGAATTGAAGAAGCCTGAGGCCGGTTCTTCTAGCGCGCGACAGACAACTGGACGTGTCTATGCTACTACCGTGGAGGAGCTTCAGGCACACGACCTCGTCGAAGGTACTTTACTTGTTGGTTCTCATATTGCTAGAGTGTTATTTGATGCAGGGGCGACCCATTCGTTTATTTCTAGTCGATTTGCTACTTCTCTAGAAGTGTCGGCTAGAAAGATGCCATATGTTTTAAAAGTTGTTAGTCCTATGCATGCTCAAGAGTTGTGTCGTGAGTATCTACCTGATGTGGACGTGGAGATCCATCAACATCACTTACCTGCACAGTTGGTGATTATAGGTCTCTGTGAGTTTGATGTGATTTTGGGTATGGATTGGTTATATGAGCACTATGCCAATATAGATTGCAGGAAGAAGCAGATACAGATGTTGACTAACGAGATGCGACCTGTGGAGTTCCATGCTCATAAGGCCAGTCGAACTGATAAGATAATGGTCTCTGTAGTGAAGGCTAAACGTTTGATAAAAAATGGAAGTGTTGCTTTCTTGGTCAACGTGTTGACCCATGAGGCTGAACCGGTGAGGTTGGAGGAGGTTGCCGTTGTGAGTGAGTATCCCGATGTGTTTCCCGAGGAACTATCAAGTTTGCCCCCAACTCGAGACGTGGAGTTCAAGATAGAGTTGTTGCCTGGGACAACTCCCATTTCTAAGGCACCCTATCGTATGACACCAGTAGAGTTAGAAGAGTTGAAGAAGCAACTGCAGGAGCTCTTAGACAAGGGCTTCATCCGACCTAGTGTGTCACCATGGGGAGCACCAGTGTTGTTTGTTAAAAAGAAAGATGGGACAATGCGGTTGTGTATAGATTATCGCATGTTGAATCAAGTCACCATCAAGAATAAGTATCCGCTTCCAAGAATCGAAGACTTGTTTGATCAGCTTAAGAATGCAAAGGTTTTCTCCAAGATCGATCTGAGGACAGGGTACCATCAACTCTTGATACGGGAGGAAGATGTTTCTAAGACTGCTTTTCGAACTAGATGTGGGCATTATGAATTCAGGGTCATGCCTTTTGGGTTGACCAATGCTCCCGCAGCGTTCATGGACCTCATGAATCGGGTTTTCCAAGAGTTCTTGGATCAATTTGTTATTGTTTTTGTTGATGATATCTTGGTGTACTCAGAAAGTGAGGCAGAGCATAGAGACCACTTGAGAAGAGTGTTGGGTCTTTTGCGCAAGCATAAGCTATATGCCAAATATTCAAAATGTGAATTTTGGTTAGAGAAGGTAAACTTCCTGGGTCATGTGATCTCGAAGAATGGAGTATCGTCGATCCGGCTAAGGTGTCAGCTGTACAGGAATGGAAGATGCCATGCAATGTAATTGAAGTTAGAAGCTTTTTGGGATTGGCAGGATATTATCGCAGATTCATACAAGACTTTTCGAAGATAGCTACACCAATGACGAAGCTATTGAGAAAAGAAGTGAAGTTTGTTTGGAATGAAGAGTGTGAGAAGAGCTTTCAAACTCTAAAGGACAAGCTTACTACTGCCCCTATTCTAACGCTTCCATCAGGTCATTCCGGTTTTGTGGTGTACACAGATGCTTCGGGGATCGGATATGGGTGTGTGTTGATGCAACATGGTCGTGTAGTGGCTTATGCATCAAGGCAGTTGAAGGCTCATGAGAAACACTATCCCACTCATGATTTGGAATTGGGAGCAGTTGTGTTCGCATTTAAGATGTGGAGACACTATCTCTATGGTGCAACATTCGAGGTGTTTACAGGTCATAAGTCCTTGAAGTATATATTCTCTCAAAAGGATATAAACTGGAGGCAAAGAAGATGGATTGAGTACCTGAAGGATTATGATTTCACCATATCATATCATCCACGCAAGGCGAATGTGGTGGCTGATGCTTTGGGCAAACAGGCTAACGCAACAATGTGCAGTATGTTGACTCGTTCTTGGACATTATTGCAAGATGTGATAGCTTGGCAGCCTTACCTCTACGATGAGAACAAGGCAACGATGACGGCCTTGATACAACATCCTTTGATGGAAGAACTTGTAATGAAGCAAAAGGAAGATCCAGAGTTTGCTAAGAACATGGAAGAAAGTAAGAAAACAGATTCTCTTTGGCATCAACCTCTTCCTTCTTCCTTCTTCTTCTCCTCCCTCTCTCACTGTCTCTACCGTCTCCCCTCTCAACCACACGGCCTCTCTGACCGTCTCCCTCTTTTCTCTCGTGCTCCTTGCTTGCACCTCCCTCTACGGTCTCTCTTACTCCCTCTGCCCGTTTTTTTTTCTTTGTCAGCGCCATCTCTCCCTTCTCTCACGTGCTCTCACCTCATTGCCTTCTTTTCCCCTTTTGACTGAACCCTTTCTCCCTCCCGTTTTCAGCCAACCTAACATCTACCATAGGTTTTTTTTTATGGCAGACCCCTCCCTTGAGGCCCCTTCTCGCTGATTTTGATTATATTGTGGGTTTGGTCGATTTGCAGCTAGGGGAACGTATTCTTCCCCTCATAACAGCAACTAGGTGGTGGAGTCTTGGCACAATTTTTGCCATTTGGGGATCGATTGAGCGCTTGGGGTGGCTGTCGGAGACGTTACAACAGTTCGGACTCTTGTTTTGGGGTGAGCAAGATCTAATCAAGCCCAAATTATTGAATATTATCGATTAGAGCATGTATAATTACTGTTTGAGCATGCTAGAAGGTAGAATTGATAGTTAGGGAAGCATGCAAGCGACCTTGCTTTTTGGGAAAAGTGTAGGATGATGGGAGAGAAGAGATGATTCGTGTTTGTTATGATCTTTTATGCATAATAGGTTGTTTTCGATGCTATAGGGAAGCATGGTAGAGTTAGAGACGTTATGGAGAAGCGTAGGACCACCTTTGGGGAATGCTTGGAACACCCTTGATGTCGTGGGTGGTATGTGTAGTAGGAAGAGGTGCGCATGTTGGGAAGACACCTCAACTAACGGAAAGTTTATGAGAAATGCGTTAAGGATGGTTTGATCGAAGCATTGGGGTTTTGACGTTGGGTGGAAACGGCAATAAGTTACGTAGTGGCCTATTAGAGGGCGTGTAGGTCGACACTACCCGTTGACACCCTCTTGAGGCGATGACACGTGCCTCAAGGATTTTGTTTGGTATTTGTTTGAATTGTTTAGGTATCTAGTAGGAGTCTTACCTTTTGTTTATGTCTGCAGTTGCTCCGGGCACGTCCCGTCGACCTTGAGTTCGAAGCTCGAGGAGTTTTGAAGAATTTGGTGAGCGGGCCACAGGTATGGCGACATTTCAGGAAAATCCATGCTTGGGCAAAGGGGTGATTCTGTGTTCCTAGGATCAGGGGATCCTCGGATTGTGATGTTAATTGATTGATTTCCTTGTGAATGAGTATACGTATGTTGATTATATGATATGAATGGAATTGAAAGATTATTAGTCGCTTGTTTTGAAAAGGTTACGTAATTGCATGTGCATGCTAGAATTGATGACTGTTTAGGACAGATGAGGTGGGGTATCGAGTCGAGTGTCTCCTCGACCCCAATTGTGCATTAGAAAGCATCATAGAATGATAACTGCATAGGACAACCACGAGCCAACCACATATTGAGACTACTCTATGTGGTTTGGCTAAGTTTTTCAAAAGATGTGATTGATGAAATGATTGTTATGAATGTGTATGTTGTTGCATATCCATTGCCATGGGCAATGATGCAATTGGATGATTTGGAAGGTAGTTGTACCCGTATGTTATGACGGCTAGCAATGACTGTTACTGTATGTATAGACCTCAAGTGGAGGTAATCGGAGGTGTGGGTGCACTCGTGAAGTGTACTAACCTCATGTGCTAGCCAGTCGTCTTGTGAATGTGTAACTATAATGATAAGAATGAATAACTAAGAGATGAGAGTTCAGTGGGATGTGGCTACGTGTGTGGGAGACGTCCCCTTTGTTTACCACTGGTCTCGCCTGTTCGGAGCGCAGGCGGTGCAAGGCCCCAGGGTACTGTTGTGTGTTGTGCTTGGAGCATTGGCTCCCGCCTTCCCAACCTGGGTGTCCTAGGAAAGGTTGAGTATCTCTCCTTGGACTTCACACATCCATGGATGAGTGCTGTACCGCTGCAGCGGATGAAATGGATCCATACTGTTATGGGCCACCACGGGGGTTGTCTCTCGGCTGTAGGCCGCCCATGGTGTGCACGTGCCTGTGTTGCACCCACATGAACTGTTAATTCACTAAAGTTAATGAAAATGTAATGTAGATGATTGTATATGTCACTGTTGTGCATGTGATGGATATGAAAGCATGTGATTGAATTGTGTATTGTTTCCATTGAGTGGCTTGTACGTGTCGTGCTCTGACGCGACATGATGATGAATGATTTTGAGAATTGTTTTTTGATTTGAGCCCTAACTGAGAGGGTTTGGTATTTTCCTGGCTTGTTCCCATACTGCGAAGGCTAAGCCTTCAGTTGTTTCTTTTTCAGGTTTTGGCAGATCCGGGGCAGCAGGTTGAGCAGATGGCTTCACTCACGTCCTACTGGGGAGGTTTTGGGATGTGTCTTTTGTAGTGCCGACGCGTCTTATTTTGGTTTTATTGATGTCTTGTTTTTGTTAGGCATCAATTATATAGTTTGGGGCATTTTTGTTATACATCGATGTGATTTTGTATGAATTGAAATGATTATATAAATAAAAGTTCGTCCCATTGTTTTGAATAGCATGGCTCCTTCACATTTGAATTATAGAGTAGTGGCACCTCGATGCTTATGTTTAGAAAAAAAAATGTTTGAGTGTCAAAAGGTCGGGGTGTGACAACTGCGGTAGTCAGATGTATTTAGGGGTGGCTCTGATATCACCAGTGCTGTGACCCACCTGGCCGAGGTGCTGCCGAGTGGATACTACCGCCCTGGATCACATTCCGAAGATGGCTACCAGAATCCTATTACCATTCTTACAAGGGAAGTTAATTCCCTGTTACAGAGCAACGCCCGGCCAAACAGGACCCTAGCCTTATAACGTCACCTAATGTTATAGATTTCTCCCTCGCCCAACCTCGCACAACAATAATAGTTCATTACAACATAGGATGAGATTTACAGCAGGAAAAGGAGTGGATTGGCTTACGGGGCTCGGATCATCCAGCGGGGTTGATCTACCAATGTAGATGATCGTGCAAACCTCACAGATCCCCCTCTGCTTCCTGTTGTGACTATTACAACCATAGAAGAGTGTCGACTTCCGAGGGCTGGATCTTCCATAGAACTCGGATATGGTTGCGCCTTGACTTGTTGGATTCGTGGAGGCATCAAGTACGACGAGGAACCAGTGAGAGAGTGAAGCCGAGGCTGGGGTGAGCGGCAACAATCATGGAATAGGGACTGTTCCGTGTCTGTCGCAAGTTCTGCGTCAGGGTCCTGTAGAAGGACAGGGACAACCTCGCCACTCTACAGATTCACGCTCGTGGCTCTGATTGGCTTGCTCTATGGCTTGTTGGAATTGCACAGATACTCTTGTGATTACCCAATGTCGGGATCCGAAGATATGGCCTGTTGAGCAGGGCTGTATTCTGTTGTTGCGGGAACAATAGTCTTAGAAACATGCGGTCGTAAAACTTGTTGTTCTGACCGATTCCGACCACTTCTCCGATCGAGCTCTGGTGCGATGGAAGCACAACTCCCAAACTATGCTACACGTCTGATTTTACGATGAGAGGACGTTGGTGGAGACAACGCCAAATTTTTGAAATTAACTATCGGAAGTCTGGTCCCTTGCCTATCTCGAGGAGCTTCAGTGTTCTGCTGAATGATTGGGTTAGTTTCACCTCTATAGATTTTGGATTTCTGCTCGGATTTCCTTGTGCTATGGTTCGTTGGAACAGTGAGGAAGTAAGGAAGATGATGAACCCACTCTTTCAAATTTCCGACACCGAATCCGAAGTTATGGCCTTATGAACAGAGATACGTTCTGCCACAACAGGGGATCGGAAAAGCTTCAATTCCGGCCAGCTTCGACATTGGTTCCGGTCGAGCACCGGTGCGTTGGAAGTGGGACTCCCAGGCAATGCTGCACTTCGATTTCTCGAAAAAAGGTGGTCTATGGAATTAACGCTGATCTTTCAAAGTTGGAAGAAATAATTGTCGGCCTGTTCCACGCGCAGGATTGAGCTGCATCCAAGGCTGCCAACAGGCAAGCGGAAATCGTCGGATTCTGGCCAACTCTGATGTCAGATCAGGTCGAGCATCAGTGCATTGGAAAGAGGACTCCAAGGCGATGCTTCTTGTGCAATCTCGAGGTGAGGGAATGATTGAGGAGATAACTCTGAATTTTTGAATGTGTGAGATGATGGTTGGTCGGCCTGCTTTTTACGTTGAAGTAGAAATCACAGCTAGGGGAGGCGACCGGGATTGTAGATATTCTGGCTGGCTCCGGTGATAGTTCTGGTCGAGCTTGGGCTTGTTGGAACCGTAGCACACAGAGGATTAGGCCAAAGCACTGGGAGAACGAAAGACCCCTGGAGCTATCACTGACGAGCCCGCCAAACAATGCTTCCTGCTGTTGAAGAGGCCTATCACTGTGAGGGGTCGACAGGGTGGAGTCCTCGTTGCGTCGGGCGGTGATTAACACTGCTGGCAGGCTCTTAGATCCACAGAGAAACCTACTAGGAGGGGCGTGAAGTGGTCGGAGATGGGAAGAATCACCGAAAATGCAGCTCCATTCTTTTGCTATTATGCGGTTTACTGTATGCCGCTGGAACAGCAGGTCGAGGTGGTGTTTATCACCACCGGCAAACTCGTTGTGCCACCGCTAAGCTTACCCAAAGGAATGCAAGGGTGTTCGGAGCTGCTGGGGTCGCAGGGAACATGCATGCTGCTAGAAATCATAGAAACTATTGTTGTCGAATTACACGAACGATGTACCACAACGAACGGGAAACACGTCGGAATTTTAATGCATTTGGGGGAAGAAGAAAAACTAACACTTCATTGAGCTAAAGATCGAGATCGCCGGCGATCCCTTCTGTTGTCACAGAAATCCGAAAAAATACAAGATGATCAAATGTTGCCTGAAAACTCAGCGAGAAGAGGGTTTTGTAGAGGAGAGGACTGCTTGCATTCTGCCAACCAAAAAAGCTACCGTCCGACCGAATGTTGTCGCCTAGCAGCAAGTTGTGCATGCCCTCACTTTGGGAACCCACACTGCTGCACACTGGAACCGTGCTGTCGCTTGGAGCAGGTCGCTGGAGGTTGGAAGCTACCATACGTCATCCTCCTCCTTGCGCTGGAAGTTGAATGGTTGAACCGATTCGGTCGACCGTTTAATCACTTGATTCGGCATCTCATCCTGGGTTACATACAAAAATCGGGTGATACAGATTATAAGTCGGGTCCAGGACTATGCCTGACCCATTACATCGATCCAGCTCAAAAATTGAAGTGCAGTCTGAGCTTTGGATTTTTAGACTACCCAAACCCGGCCCGAGGTACATGTTCCAGACCCGTGTCTATGAGGCTTGTGTTGCCCAGTGTCCCACTACTGTGTCCCTAGCTCCATGCGTGTCCCGCCATACACAAGGACGTGTCCTGCTTGGAGACATGTTGGCTGTGTCACACAACTGTGTCCTCATGTTTTGGTTGTGTCCTGCATCACAAGAGGAATGTGTCTCACCAGAACTCATGCTGATCGAGCTTCACTAAACCTGTTAACCGAACAAGGTTGAGTTCACCTTGGTTGCACTTGGTCGAGTGCTAGGTCGACTTTGGCTATCGTTGGTCGAAGTTGCAGGTCGCTCAAGGCCTGTGGCTTGCCCATAGCTGGATTCTTGCATCAAACTAACGCCCGGCCTGATGCCGCCCATTGTTAACCTCCCTAGCAACCGAGAGGCCCTTTGGGAAATGAAGCAAGTGGCTGCCCTTGCCTCGCCAGGCAGTGATGAGTCCCGCAGCCATGCCTCCGTCCGCCCGCACTGTCATCGCTGCCGGGCCATCATGGCCAGCCGACGGTAGGGTCGAATCAAATCCACCCCTCTTAAAATGGAGCCTGCCCTCAGGCTCCTTGGAGTCTCGCCTGTCACCATGACGGCGAGCACTCCCTAAGTGGTGCTTCCTTCCGCCGGGGTCCCAAAGAAGATGTCTCTGCATCTCAGCCATGGCACGGTGGTTTTGATAGAACTGCCCCAGCTGTAATGATGTTGCCTCACCCTATGCTGCCGAGGATGTAAGCTCTTCGGTTCAGTTTGCACCAGCCCCGTTTGAACCAAGCGAACATTGTCCTTACCAATGAAGTTCTCCCATGATAGCTCTTCGGTAGGAAGAAGACTGCACCATGGCACGCTTCTGCCTTGAGCTTCTTCTAACTCGTGCCCCATGTTGGTCATCCGAAACCTGCACCTACCTGTGGAGCCCTTGCATAACCTAAACCCAATTGAGGGACAGTGCCTTTGTCTTCCTGCTCAAGGATAGAGGACTGATTACGCCTAAGGTTCCACCACCATATGTTGTGACCGGGAACGGTCCAGCCACCCCTCCTAGGCTGCTGCAACACAATTCTGGAAGAAGCTACGCTAACTGGTATGTGTGGTGGAGGTTGTTGATGCCACCTTTGATGTCCTCCAACGAACCTCATTGACTGCGGTGGTTGCGGGTGCCCGGGCATAAGCTGTCCTCCTTGGTTGAGAATTTTCTTCCTCTCGGTCTGAGATGACATTGGTCATTTAGTTGTGGGCTGGTCACTTCCCTTAGCCTGTACACCGGTTCCTTTCCTCCGGTTTTTCTTCTGTTGGAGGCTGCTACTCCTTGGTCGGAATCGGCCATTACTAAGCTCACGACGTTCTCAGCTTGGCTGCAGGGCTGTAAGGCATAGATGGCCATGTCTTCATCTTCCTCCTTAAGGATTTTATTAGTTCTGTCAAGGAGGTGGCGTAATCTCTATCGAGCAGTCCCAACCAATGTTGTAAAAGGCATAGTGTATCACATATCGGTCGGGCCAACCTATACGTTGTATCGTAACGTATCGTAAATGTAGTGTAGCATATCATAAATTTAATTTTCTAATTTTTAAAAAATATTTTTTTAAAAAAAAAGGACATAAAAACAGAAAAAAACATTCATGTATATGAACAACACATTCCAAAATAAGAAATCAGAGATTCAAAATAACATAATAAGCATCAGTCTTATCCTCTTAGCATGCCGAAGAGAATTAGATTACATCACAATTCATATGTTTGAAACATGTAGTTATCATCTTTCATGATTCAACGATAATCCTCGACATCTGCATCATCATCTTCATTTTCTTCATTAATTGCTTCTATCCCCTCTGTTGGAATCTCACCAACATTCAATTGCTCCCCAGCCTCTTCTTCTTCAGTAATCTCTGTTGCTCCTTCAATGTTCAAAAAATCAAGATCGTCCTCGTCATGGATTGAGGATGGTTCTTCTTCAACCGAAGAATCTAATACATCAAAATGGTCAAGGCTGATAGGATCATATTAAGTGTGATGCTTCCTCATAGATGTTTCTTCTATTTGCCTAAAGTGTAACAAGAGAAAAATAACAAATTGTTAAAAATTAAAATATATATTAGAATTGACTATTTTGCATAACAGATGTATTTAATTTACCTTTGTCTCAACTTCATATTATAAAGAACGTAAAGAAGGTCATTCAACCTTTTATGTTCCAGCCTATTCCTTTTCTTACTATGGATGTGCTGAAATACACTCCAATTTCTTTCACATCCAGTTGCACTACATGTTTGGCTGAAGATTCTTGTTACAAGCTTTGTTAATTTGGAAAATCAAGCCCAAACCTATCTCACCACAAATCTAATAACAGATGGAAAAAAAGTATAAAGTCCCTTTGTGAAATACCTGGACGCAAAGATGACCTGCATCGAATTGCTGTCTCTCTCCCCATGCTACCAGAACCAGTATCATATTTGTTGATCGACACATGGATAGCTTCTTGTTCTCTATAATCACTTACTAATATCTCAATACAATCCAACATGCCATACTCGACCTCTTTGTTCTTCTTAAAAGTGGGAAGATATCTAATAGCAGGATTTAGGTAGTAGGATGCTGCATGAAGTGGGCGATGAAGATGGCTAGACCACCTTTCATCTATAATCTTCCATATAGGCACATACAACTTTTTTTATCCCTTCATATTATCCCTAATGGCCTCTTTTGTTCTGGCCATAGCCTCATATAAATATCCAATAGAAGGTCTATATTCACAGTAAACTAATTTAAGGACTTTCACTAGAGGTACACAAATCTTCAATAAGTTCACACATGATTCCCAAAAGTCAACATTGAATATGGTATCCACAACTGTCGTGGCCTTTATTTTATAGGCATGTGGATATGCAGTCCAATCATCACTTGAAAACATCTGCCTGAGAGGATTTCTTTGCTTGACTATACCCTGTACAATCAAAACATTTGTAGCAAACCGTGTTTGTGCATGTCGAATCTGTAACACCTCGAATGTTTAGTCCCGTATTAAAGATTATGAGGAATCTTCAAGGGTCTCTCCCATGTTGCAGGGGCCAATTTAAAGGTGGCTTCTAGTGCATTGGTGAAGGAAGGGCGACTGTGTGTGCTGGAGTTGCCGTGGGTGTGCCTACACTCTGATACCACCAATGATAGGACCACCCAGCTGAGGCGCTGCCGAGAAGACGCTACCACCTTGTATTACCTTCAGAAACGGCTACCAAAAACTGAACTAAGAGAGGTTAACTCCTTGTTACGAGCAATGCCCGGCCAGACATGACCCTGGCCTTACAACAACGCCCGACTGGTTACAGAGTTTCCCAACCCAGTCCTACCTCTTACTCACGACACTTCGGCCATGACTCCCTGTTGTCCCAACTTCACCAACAATAGTGGAGGCAGTGAGGTTGCCGTAGACTGAGACCTTACTTGAGATGCCGAGGCGAGACTGTAGCAGAAAACGCAGCCGCAGTCACAGTAGCAGAATTCTACCGATGGACAGGGGCAACTTCACTGTTCTACAGGTTTGCGCTCGTGGCTCCGATTGGCTTGTTCTATGGCTCATTGGAATTGTGTGGATGTCAGTGAAATGAAGATCTCACTCTTGTGTCTATCGGCACTGGAATATGAAGATATGTCCCACAGATCAGAGATGTAATTTCTGTAGTCGTAGAGACAGTAGCACAGGAACAGGTGCAGCGTCACACCTCTACAAATTTTGGGTTTCTGCTTGGATTTCCTCGTGCTATGATTTGTTGGAACTGTGAGGAAGTAAGCAAGATGATGAGCTCACTCTTGCGGATCTCCAACACCAGAATCTGAATTTATGGCCCTGTGAACAAATACACGTTCTGCTGCAACAGGCTCAGCAGTATCAGAAACAGGGGACCAGAAAAGCTTCGATTGCGGCCGGCTCTGGCATTAGTTCTGGTCGGGCACTGGTGCATTGGAAGCAGGACTCCCAGGTGATGCTGCATGTTTGATTTCCCAACGAAAGGGGGGTCTGCGGAATCAATGCTGATTTTTCAAAGTTGGAATAGGTAACTGTTGGGTTGTTTCACGCACAGGATTGAGCAGCAGTAGTGGCCGCCAATAGGTAAGTGGGAATCACTAGATTCCGGCCAACTCCAATGCTGGATTTGGTCAAGCACCAATGCGTTGGAAAGAGGACTCCCAGGCGATGCTTCCTGTGCAATCCCAAGGTGAACGGATGATTGAGGAGATAACACCCAATTTTTGAATGTGTGAGACGGTGGTCGGTCGGCCTGCTCCTCACGCTGCAGAAGAAATCACAGTAGGGGGAGGCAGCCAGAAATCTAGAGATTCTGGCCGGCTCTGGTGACAGTTCCAGTCGAGCTTGGGTTCGTTAGAACCGCAACACTCTCAGGGTTACTCCAGTCCAATATCTAGGTGTTGTACATGTCTTATGAGTTGGTTAGATTTTAGTTTTATTTAGTTGGGCAGTTGTTGGTTTGATTTTATAGTTCAATATTTTTCTTTTATTTTATGTTTTACTGGTTTTCTAGACAAGGCTTATCATCTTTAGTTCTCACTTCTGTTGTAGCATGGGTTGTTTAGGAGCCTTGTTGACTTATTTGCTTGGTTTTCATTTTTCAACGTTTTTACTCCATTCTTTTGATAAATAAAATCTGATCAAGTCTAGTCCCAAATATGTATGTACATGTGCTATTTTAGGCTACTACATATAAGGTATTTGACAATCTTAGGATTTCTTTTGTGTTCGCTATCATGCTCTTGCATCAGCATGTGTTGGAAAGAAAAACCAAGAAAGAGAGAATTATAAGAAACTCAATTTTAAGGAGTATTCAGTTAGCCCCATACATTGTATACTCTACTTGAAGTCACCAGTCTCTTGGAAGTGGAATATCAATAAATTGACATAAGTAAATACTTAACTATCTAGGAAGTCTAGGTAGTGTTGTCCATGGCAGTTTCTAGTTGGGAAAGAATGTTGCTTCAGGAGTAGGGATGTAAATGGGATGTTAATCTTGGGCTATGAGTTTGGACTATACAGGTCTATGTCATAATGATTCACCTGGAAAAGTGCCACACCTGTGTATGTATCATGCAGCTCAACATGGGTGTAGGACATGGAAAATGATATTTGCTATTTTGATTCTGTGTGTTTGTATGCATGTATGTTTGTGTAATTAGTCACTAGTCACAATTCTTGTATGCTTTTGGACCATTAGTCCTCTCAAAAGTACGTGTCACTATGGCAAAGTGCATCTACATTGTCAAACGTGAAAGACAATGAGTAACATGGGGAGACAAATGTAGATGCAAAGCTGTTCTCCTCCCATTAGACATTCTTTAAGTCTGTTTGTTTAGTGACACCAACATTAAGCCCATTTGTTTAGTACCACTCGGAGCAACTGACTTTCAACATCTATTTATAAGGTAATGCTAATGAACTATTTGTTTTTGTATTCATCAATGTTGAACTTGTTTAAATAATAACCACCAATTAAGCATGTTAGTTTCATGGTCCTAGTCTATATATCATAGTTGGCAAACATGTGGATCGTCTGACCTTGGATTCCCAGGGTGGCTTGATCACTTATGTGGTCAAGTCATAATTTTTTATAGTATTTTTTAAAACATTTTTTATAGTATTTCTTAAAACAAAGAGTGGGTAATGCTAATGAACTATTTGTTTTGTATTCATCAATGTTGAACTTGTTTAAATGATAACCACCAATTAAGCATGTTAGTTTCATGGTTCCAGTCTATATATCATAGTTGGCAAACATGTGGATCGTCTGACCTTGGATTCCCAGGGTGGCTTGACCGCTTATTTGGTCAAGTCATAATTTTTTATAGTATTTTTTAAAAAACATTTTTTATAGTATTTCTTAAAACAAAGAGTGGGTTCTGAAATGCTGGAAGTAACATAGTAAGAGAGAGAGAGAGAGATCAGCAGATAATTGCTGGAAATTTTGGGTTCAGTAAATGAGATTAGCAAGATGCGTTGTGGGAATAACTTTGAATAAAATCTGATTTGGCTTGAGCATGGGTAAAATGACTCAATTTTTACAAGGTCAAAGATTGACTGAAAGCATTGATAAATCAGTTTCAAACAAACTGTTCCAGAATTGAGCAAGTCAACCACAAACAGAATGATTCAATCACAAATAGGTTAGTGCATTGGATGCATAATAAGCAGCTGCGACAATGTTGCTGTACCTGCAGAAGTTCTGCTTAAGTTTTTCAATTTATCATCACTGCAGAAATTGATTGATCTGGTCAAATTGAATTCACAATCAGTTTCTATCCTTCCCATCAATTAAATTTTGGGCTGGGCTCATAATGTTGAGGCTAAAGTGCCTGTTGATGACTGCCAAAGTGTTCCATATATGGTAATTGATGTGCAGTAACTTGATCCGGCTCTCCTTGTAGCATCTTCCCAAAATGTTAGTATTCTGTTATTCTATTGAAATTTAAAATTAGTCCATCATAATGTAGACTTTTTTTCAACCATTGTTTTTTATTTGACATTTGTAGAACAAGAACCTTCGTAGGAATTCTACAAGTTAGAAGTTGTTTAGCTGAAATAGCTAAGTATCAAACCTGTTGCAGATGTGTGGACCCATCGGCAATGGATTTTTGTAAGGTAAAAATGAGATGGCTAAAATGCCTCCTTTTTTAGGTACCAACGTTTTCCCCCTCTTTTATATTTTGCAGCCAGAAACACATTTAATGAAGGTTTTGAAAATTTAAAATTGTTGTAGTGAAAGGTTGTGTAATTTTCTTGCTTTTTGTTTTTTTAAATCATAGGTGGCAGAGAAATGATTGCCGATGTATTTCTAGATCACTCAAACTTATGCAAAGCCACCTTCAAGGTAGGGATCTACATCTATTCATGTTGTATCTTGCTAAAGTCTTTTCCAATACTTGAAAATTTAGAGGGTTGACCTTTTAAGGTGTTTTTGAGGTTCAAGTTGATTCAATTTCTTTTATTTGTTCATTTACCTATTTTTATCTAAATGGTTGTGGGCAGGTTTGGAGCTGGAACTGTTACAAAGGGTATTTATTGGGCTTGGTGGAGCAATTGATAATCTCTCCAGGTTGGTATGCAGAGAATTCAAATTATGAGTGCAAGAAATCTGTGAATTTGTTTTTCTTTTTTTTAATTTCTGCATTTCTGTTCATTTCAGTTAGAGCGGGCTTATCTCTACCACAGCCTTCACCCTGTCCCGAACATTCACATCTACGGCCCTGTTCCTTCAGAAACTGTCGAGCTCGATGAAGAGCTCTTTCTTTATAGAGTTCGGGATTGGATTTGCCTGGGATGCTTGTTCATTTCCCCGTGGACGGCATGCCATGAGCTATACGCTCAAGCCATCACATTGCTTGGTGGCCAGCAGCCTAACCAAATGAGAACAATGCCTTCTGGGTGCACGAATTTGTGCTCAGTGAGCATGGGATATGATTTGAAGGATTTGATAATACCCTTGTTGAGAGCTGTGCTCTAGTAAAGTTTTGCTGCGCTTGCAAACACCGGATGTAGACTCATTCACCCTCAAGTCCCAAGTATAGGAAAGTATGAGGGTGCCCAAGTGCCAGTAGATCTTATTGCCTTTCAATTAATGAGGCGAACTCCTACTTGATCATCTTGATTGACCAGGCCTCCATGAAGTTCTTAAATTTTCAATTATGGGCATTTGATCATTCTCATCACTGCGAAGGGGAGAATTCAAGAGGGGAACTGAAAGGGCATCGACGAACAATGAAGGACAAGTTGAAGGAGATTCTTGCAGATCTCAACAATCCCAATGGTGTGGTCTCCGATGCAGATCATCATGAACGTATCAAGAAGGTAACCCATTTCTGTTAGTTTCTGCATTTGATTTATTATCATGGTATCTCTCTCTCGATTGAAGAACCGATTGCTTAGGTTCATGAGAACATTTTCTTTGTCCACATGGAGAACTTTCCCTGTTAAGTTGCGTTGATTGCACGATGCTAGAGCATTACTATCCTGATCTTGATTCTGCTGCAAACTTTCGTGAAATTTTCATGAGTCTATGTGGAAATTGCTTGCGCATTAAGGATGTAGGCATCCTTGGAAGGTATGTTTCATTTTTCAATTTCTTTCTTTTTTGGGTTCATCGTGTTTCATTTGTTCGTTCTAGCTTTCCAAATTTCCATTTCTACTTGTATATTTATTATTATTTTTCTTTTTTTAACTCATTTTTATCTTTCCTTTGCCTTTTGGGTTTCCATTTTTTTTGGTTTTGAGCAATGATTTTGAATATTTTTTTTTCTCAATTCTAGTGCATAATCGAATCAGAAGTTATGGTTTGCGCCACTATTGTGTTAAAGGTCCATGTTAGATTATTTTGTTCTTCGTTTTTTTGTCGTGATCAATGTGCGCCATGGTAGGTGAAGTTTGAAGGTCTTCTAGATGCAGAATGAAATTGTTCTTTATTTACGTTTCTTATAATTGAGGACTCAATTTTGTTATGCTTCATGTTTTCCGCTTCAATCTTCTTCATTTTGAGGTAGTATTGGGGAGGATAAGATACTGCCAAGCAATGTTGTTGCTCTTCTGACTTTACGTGCTGGATTCTATTGCTTCTCACATAAAAATTCAGGTTCACTTGAATATTTTGGGGAATTATTAGGTGCGAGTTTGATGCCTGTGTTCCGCCTCCACCTCTCTGCCTGTCGTTTGTATGTCCAATTTCAAATTTGGCATCGATTTCAGGTTACAGTAGCTTTGCTTTCATTAGTGGATGGTTGGATGTTCAAATGAAAGGCTTGTTTCCATTAGGCAGCCAATTTTCAAATTTGGCATTGATTTCAGTCAAAGATGCAGCAATTGCTGCTATCGGTGTCAATTGAGGAAATAAATATGTATAACCATGTGAAAAAATAGAAACAGAAAAGATATGTGATAAAAAATAGAAAAATATACAAAGGAATCAAAGAGGGAGAGAGAGACGAGCTTACCAGAGGGAGAGGGCCTTCGATGCACATGCCTACCTGCCTCTATGCCGGTGATATTTAGTTAAAGTGCTTAATATGGCGGTGACGAGCTGCACCGTTATAGGTCTACCGCTATATGCGAGCATTAGGGGCGAAACAACGCACCGGTTTAGATCTTTGTATATCATCCCCGGTATAGTTTTATAGCAAGTGTGTGAACCACCAATATAGCTCTGTAACAGTTATCATCACCACCGCCGCCACAAGTTATACATACATATGTCATCTTAAAGTCCAATAAATGAAATTTACATCCCACAAGAAAACACTTCTGGTATAAACCTACTTAATGCTGATGATTTTTGTGATCTTAGAAGATTTGATTTTCTCATTATATTTTAAAACATTTGCATTTCGAAGCCATAAGGCGTTGGACATCTTGTTATAATATGGTTAGGAGCGTGAACACTATGGAATCTGGTCAAAAGGCCAACCAAAACAACCTCCTGGGGATGTAGACTAACCCATTGGTAGTTGAATATTCATAGTTAAAATCTTTGTAGCGACAAATGGAAAAAAAATTGTCTCGGATTAAGACCTTTTAATTAGGTACACAATATTTTGTTAACATACATCTGAGTTTATTGTAAATAAATTATTTAACATGTAGGAAAGTCTTGCACAAGGACGATTGTGCGTCAAGGATTTGTTATATTAATTTCCTTATGTTGATCTAAATAAACAAAATGGGTGGATTGCAAATATATTTACCTCTTTCTCTTTTTCTCATTCCCTTTCCTATCATGGCCATCGCCTCCTCTCAACTCTTTAAGCTCGTAGGTTTAGTCTACCATTTCTCAAAAGTTAGAAATGCATTTGATTATGGTTGGATACGTAAATCTCATTAATTTGCAACTGTACACATCCAACAAGCACCTTATCTTTAAACTAAAATAGCAAAATGCAAGAAAATTTTGCCATCCAAATTTTTTATGAAAATATTTGGCAGCTGGGCGCGCAAGCCAGTAACATAGAGAAATTGGAATTATATAAAAGAATCTGTCCATGTCCTACTGTAATTTATGTCATTCTTTAGCAAAGTCTATTTGGCTTACAAAATATGTGTCAAACTTGATGATCTTATGTGATAATCAAACAAACATATATATGACACTTTTTTATCAAATTTTATTTAAATGCATTGGCATTGAAATGCCAAAACGGTGCATATATATCTGTTAAATTTGTGTTTGCTTGGACCTTCAAAATTGTAAAAGTAGAAAAAATCAGAATTCAATGTGTTGACTTTCTCAACGTTGGATAACTTCATGACTTATTTTGTGGTGAAATAAGAAAGTGCATTTTCTTTAAATATTTTAGACATATTTAAAAAGACACATATCGACTAAGAAAGAATAGGTTAAGATACGTTTCCTTTTTCTGTTCATATATAAAGAATTAACTGAAAAAGCATCAGCCACCATCTAAAATAACATGAGAAATTGTGTTAGGAGATGAAATTTCTCATATTTATTTTTTTGTTCACTCCACATTGTTTTTTATATTTGGGAAATCCACCATTGAATCATCTATCATATTCAGTTGCTTGGTAACCGATTTTTACGGTTTTAGGAATCACTGAAAACAGTTCTTCGAAACCTATGAAGGCAAACATGGGTGGATTTGCGGAAACCGATTTTTACGGTTTTTAGGAATCACTGAAAACAGTTCTTTGAGAGATTCATGGTGAGGATACTTTTGAGTGAAAGTAAGCTTGATGACAACTTTAGAGATGGTGCTATAATTGCATTATCAACCAACACTTAATCTTATCAAAGACTTTTTGCAGAGAGGAACAAGCATTAAAACTAGTCTAAACTTAGTGAAGCTGGAAATTTCAAAGATTTTGGTCCAATACAAAAAAAATTATATCCACCTCCTCCAAAAGAAAAAATGATGGTCAAGAAGAAGCACATAATAGTTTCACCACGAACAAAAACCGGAAGCCCAATAAACAGAGAATAAAACTATTTTCTTTTTCGGATTTAAGATAAGCTAAAATAACTACACCATGTAACAGACCTTTAGAGGAGAGAAGAATTTGAGAGACAAGTTTATTAGGGCCAAGGCTTCTCCAGTTCGAGCAACTGCATCTCCACTTAAACCAATACTTTCGAAGAATTCATGCCAACCTGCTACACAATTAAAGTGGCTGAATGTAAGAATTCAAAAAATTGGTGAGCACTAATAAAACCAGCAAGAAGCACATTTTGTCAACTTCTGTGGATAAAATTTAACAAACGTATGTCCCTTTCTCAAGGACTTGAAGAATTTAAAGTACCATTGTATCAAAACATGGTAATGACAAATAAAACAGTCTACCAAGCCTCACTGTATCAGGATCTGGGTCCAATTTTTTTTCTATTAGTGCAGTTGCTTCAGAGGAAAACTATGAAGGACAAGAAAATTCTACTGCACTGACATGTAGAAGAGCCAAAAAAGAAAACTATTACCTTCTAACTTAAAACCCTTAATGGTATGATAGAACACATTCTTTCTAATTTAAAAACACAAGATCCATATTGCCATGAAACTTCTGACGGGACAGGGCCATTTATCAGAATTGTTGCAAATAAAAGGACTCTGAAATATATGATACTAATATTGGCATCAAGTAACTTAAGATTTATAGATTTATAAAATCACACCCTTACACCAGTGGGCCCCACAAAAAAAAAAGAAAAAGAAAAAACAAAAAAGCAGAAAAAGATTAAAGAAAATTTTTGCATCAAGTGTGCAGAAAAGAAAACGTTCAATTATGGGGAACTCCATAGTCCATTCCATGAAACATGGTAATAGCAAACAATAAGGACCAAGAACAATGCAAAGAATTCATCCACATGAAAAACATTGCCAAAACATAGGAATTAAAGTTGAAAGCAGCAAGCCTTCCAACACATTCTATTTGAAGATAAGAAAAACAAAGCACTTGAAGCAAGTGATACATGACCGAAAATACAGGGAGACATATTCAGGCATAAGAAGAGCAGAATCCATTCTAGAAGAACGAGCTTCATAACAAACAAGGACATTTTTATCTACCTTTACTTAAAGTGACTCCGAATGGCATCAAACACCAAATCGCTTACCTAGTCAAGAAGGGAAAAACAAAAGACTCTTAGAAAATGCTTAAAACCAATTGTAAAGAATGGATGATCATGCTAAGAAGATCAACATTAGAGAAGGAAAAAAAAAAGATTAGTAACACTGTAAACATGAACAACATGTGTCTTTATCCGAGAATCATTCTTTGCAGACATGGTAATTGATGCAATAAAGACTGGGATTCCAAGTCACGAATCAACAAACAAAAAACTTCCAAAAGCACATACAAAAAATAATTCCAACTAAAAAACATGGAACCAACCAATGCTTTTAATAGAAAACTTTGAACCTGGCAAGTACAAATATCTAACAATCTAAATAAAAGCACCAAGGAGAAAAGGTGTGATCTAAAACAATAACACCAAACTGCCAAAATTAAGTACTCAAAAAGTTCTGTAAACATCAAAATACCGGTACAAGCTGACCCTATTACGTCATCCAAACATACCAGAAACAAAAACCTAAAGTTTCACGAAGACCCCATTGAAAAAACAGAATGAAACATATTCTTTAAAAAAAGAAGCTAAAAAAAGGAAACAAAAAACAAGAAAACCTAAACCATAGCTAGGGCTACAAATTTTAAGTCAAGAAATCTGAACAGCTAACCCCCTCCCCACCAAATGGAGAAATGGTTTCTATGTTCTTACCCTGCCAGTTGTAGCTTACCCTTGGTTGATGGTGTCAGGACTCAAGCAGCTGGCAGGCTGGGATTTCCAATGCCCCCCCACCACCTCCAACTTGGACTCCCTCCCACAACCTACACACTGATTTCTCCTCCCCTCCATCCTCCCACCAATACTGACCGAGAAGAAATAAACAGAAAGAAAGCAAGAGAGAGAGAGAGAGAACTACATACATGCACGCAGGAAGCTTGCCCTCTTTGCTGCAAGCAGGAACTTTGAAGGCTGAAGCGAAGCTATCGGCTGTGACAAGAACCTTGAAGGTGAAGGCTGAAGTCGAGAAACTTACAAGTTAGGGTTGCATTTGGAGGCAAAAAGTTTCGAAACAAGAGAGAGAACAAAAGGAAACTGAAAAGTGGAAAGCGGAGTTTCCCACTTGAGACAAGCGAGTCAGAAAAAATCAAGTCAGGAAACTGTTTTTTCAATTAAAAAAACGAGTTGGTGACATTTTCGAGCCGAGTCAAGCTTTAACAGTTCGAGTTCAGTGAGCTTGAACTTGACTCGATTATTTGAATGAGTTGACTCATGAACTCGAGCTCGACTTGTTCAACAAATGATGCAGCTCAAACTCGTTTAAGCGTTATTTGATGTATTTGAATTTAGTTATGTTTTGCTCTTCTTTTCCTGTGTCTTTCTTCATTCACAATCGATTGATTGAGATGATAAGCCTAGTGGAATTACTTAATGTTTGATCTTTGTAGAGAGACTATGGTTAAGAATGTTTGGGATTTTTGGATCCGTTGGGCTTCTAGTGGCAGGACTTATGGAAGGCGGTTCAGTATGCCCATGGATTAGATGTATTCGTGAGTGCTCTATTCGTTCTTGTTCTCCTTTCTTGGACATGGAAAAAATCTTTCCAACATCTGTTTTGGTGTAGAACTCTGGGATTTCTGATTGGATTGCTAGTTTGGGTGATAGAGTTCTGGAAACATTGTTTAGCGTGTTTATATTTGATGCAATAGGATTTTTCAAGTTTCCCTTTAGATTCTCGCTCTTGAATTCATTGGTTTTGGGTGATGGGTATGTTTTCCTGATAACTTTGTGCACTGTTTGTATCATCTTCTTTGGATCGATCGATTAATCAATCTCTTGCTCAAGTATGTTTGTTCTATAAAAGACCATTCATCCTTGATAACATCATTTCCTGTGATCTGTTCATTTGACAATTTTGTTTGACAATCTTCCTAGGGTTGATGGTGAATATCTACGTCTTTCTGTTTCTGTCTCTCCAAAATTTCACACAGCTCACTTGGCAATTCATTTCTAGCCATTTCAAGCTGATAAGGCACCAGCTCACTCCAAAAAATCTGGTGCGTCTTCAACGGTTCATAACTCCAGGACATCAGGCATGGATCATAACTGCAGGAAATTGGGCGTAAATAATATGGCAGGAAATCAAATCAGCTACAAGAGTCAAGAGACTAAAATGCATCTTGATAAGGCTCCAACAATAAACTAGAATTCCAGCAAATTAAGAGCAATAAATATGGAAGCAAAGCCAATCGGACGAGCAACAAAAACGCCTCTTCACAATGATGAAAGATTTTGGGAGAATGTTAGTTTCTCCTATTCAAAACCAAAGGAGAAATTCAAGGAAACTAATTGTACGCCCATAGAAATTGATTCAAATTCGAATAAGACATAGCAATGTATAAATACTGTGCTAAGGGAACCAGATCATCATGAAATTGATGACTGAGTCGTGGAGTAGGAATTTTTCTTCCAAACCACGTTAATTTCTTGTGTTCATCATCTTCATCATTCTTTCTCTTTTATGGTATTAGAACTATAAAGGCAGTGTGAGAAGCCGGCATTTAGTGCCACAACTACTTGATGACTGAGTCATGGAGTAGGAATTTTTCTTCCAAACCACGGTAATTTCTTTTGTTCATCATCTTCATCATTCTTTCTCTTTTATAGTATTGGAACTATAAAAGCATTGCCAGAAGCCGGCATTTTACAAGTGCCGCAACTACTTGAGGTAACCCCGTCCAAACTCGCCACAGAGAGTTTCCAAGCATGACTTTCTTTGAGGTGCGTTTTTTACTGGAGAATTCACCAGTCGAGCTATGTGGTGTTGGATTCGGGCAAGTGTCTAGTATTTTTGGACAAATTTGCAGATTTTTTGGACAAATTTGCAGATTTTTTGGACAATCTTGTGAAGAGACACAAAATTTACAAGTGCCACAGGTCTTCAACATGTCGACTTCCGCAACAAATTCGGTAGCTAAGTACCCCTATCCTTCCACTGTAAATGTGGCTAATTTTGTTTCAATCAAACTATCACACAAGAATTTCTTGTTGTGGAAAACACAAATTCTTGGTCCCATAGAAAGCCAAGATCTGCTTGGGTTTATTGATGGTACGATTCTCACGCCATCTTCTACCATTGAATCCTTTGAAAATGGTGAAACCGTGAGATGAACAAACCCTGATTATTCTACTTGGAAAAAATCAAACTGTCTTCTAAGAAGATGGCTTACTGGGTCTCTCACAGAAGAAGTCCTTGGACTTGTCGTGGGACTTGAAGCCTCTAAACAAGTATGGAAAACCTTGACAAGAGCATTCACACGTGAGTCAAAGGACAAAGAAATCATGCTGACAAGAAAACTACAACTCCACCGCAAACAAGATAAACCTGTGACTGAATATGTTACTAGTTTCAAGGCTATATGTGATGAACTTGTAGTGATTGGGAAGCCTCTTGAGGATGACGACAAAGTCTTTTGGCTTGTTAACGGTCTCGAACCAGGAAATGAGTCATTCATGACTTCTATCCTCAAGCTGCCGATTCCCTCATATCTTGATGCAGTGTCACTACTTCAAGGGCATGAAACAATGAATAACTTACATGCGGGAGAGGCTAGGTTGAACAACCAAATGGCCTTCTTCACACAACATTCCAACAATCAAACCAACAGAAAACGATACAACAATATTTGGCGCAATTCCAATAGCAACAATAGTCGGTTCAACTCCAAGGGACGTGGGTTCAATCCAACAACTCAGACGAACAAATCCAAGGTACCATGTCAGATTTGTGGCCTAAATAATCATAATGCCTCTAAATGTTATCACAGGTTTGATCATGCTTATCAACCATGTGATATGTCACAAGCATTTGCTGCTATGAAAATCGCTGATCCTACTAATCAAGACTGGTTTCTTGACACTGGAGCAAGTTCTCATGTGACTGATGATCCAGATAAACTCAAAAGTTGCATTCCATATAAAGGAACAAACAAAATCATGGTAGGAAATGGCCAACATCTTGATATTACACATATTGGAGTTGCCGATATCCATGTGGGAAATCGCACAATTCCTCTCGACAACGTTCTTGTTGTGCCCGACATCAAGAAAAATCTTATTTCAGTTAGTCAACTCTTTTCTACTATGTCTTATGTGTTTGAATTCTCTTCAAATTTCTTTGCTATTAAGGACAAGGAGACCAACGAAGTGGCTAAAACGGGGTCTAGAGAAGGTGTTCTGTATGCTCTAAAGCCAAAACCAAAGAATGTGTTTTTTTCAACATGGTTGCGATCAACTCCTTTTGAAGTGTGGCATGGACGACTTGGTCATCTACATCATAAAGTGTTAGAGTTTATGAGTGCAAATAAGTTGATTACAATGACAGAAAATTTGCCTAAATCTTTTACTTGTGCCAGTTGTTAGATGGGAAAGGGCACGACTTCCATTTCTTCCTATTGATGATGATTGTGATTCTTTATTTACTAAAGTTCATTATGACTTATGGGGACCGGCTCCTATTGCATTTTGCCAGAATCTAAAATATTATGATTTGTTTGTGGATCAATTCTCTACATATCATGGATTTATCCTCTAAAGTAGAAATCTGTTTTTTTTGCCAAATTTCTTGAATTTCACAAAATGATTCAAACACAATTTGATGCAAGGCTCAGAGTTTTTCAAAGTGATGAAGGGGGCAAGTTTAACAATTTGGTTCTTACAGATTATTTAAAGGAGAAAAGCATTAAACATTAAAAGTCCTGTCCTAAGATGCCAGAGCAAAATGGTATGGTGGAAAGAAAATATAGATTGATTACAGAATTATGTCTTACTATGTTATTTCATTGCCATCTTCCAACTCAATATTGGGTTGAGGATTTTTCCACTGCAGTTTGGCTTATCAACCGACTTTCATCACAAGTTTTACACATGCAAAGTCTGTATGAGTTGCTTTTCAAAAAACGGCCTGATTATTCTTGTCTTCACGATTTTGGATCTAGATGCTATCCTTACCTTAAAGGATATACAAATCATAAGTTTCAGCCCAAGACGTTACCTTGTGTGTTTCTTGGATACAACAACCATCATAAAAGATATAGATGTCTATATCCTCCCACTGGACGTGTATATATCTCCCGTCATGTCGTGTTTGATGAAACCTATTTTCCGTTCAACAACACCATGCCAACTCCTAGGCCCATAACCTCTAATGCTGACTTTGTATCTTTTTCAGATTCATCCAATGAGCCTCATCTTGAATCTCACATCTAGCCCAAATGCATAATACCAAAGAGCCTTCTCCTGTGCCACCTATACCTATACCAGCCCCTACATCACCTCTCCAACTCGAGCCACCCAGTTCACCATTAGTCCCGTCAACTACCTCCTCCTCAACTCATTCTATGACTACTCGATCCAAATCCAGCATCATAAAACCTAATCCTAAGTGTGCCTTTTCCACTTCATCTATTCCAATTGAACCATCACATTACACCCTTGCCCTCAAACACCCACACTGGTATCAGGCTATGAAAGATGAAATGGTTACTTTACAGGAAAGCAATACTTGGGATATCGTGCCTCGTACACCAAACATGAAAGTGATCGGGAGCCATTGGGTCTTCAAAACTAAACTTAAAGGAGATGGGCAGCTTGAAAGGCTCAAAACGTGTCTCGTAGCACAAGGATATAACCAGGTTCAAGGTTTGGGCTTCTTGGAAACCTTCTCACAAGTGGTAAAATTTGCTACTATAAGAATTGTTTTTAGTCTTGCCCTTGCATTTAATTGGCCTCTAAAACAATTAGATGTCAAAAATGTGTTTCTTAATGGGCATCTTCGTGAGCTAGTTTATATTGAGCAACCTCCTAGATTTAAAGATCTGTCCAAGCCATATCATGTCTATAGATTAAATCGAGCTCTTTATCGATTGAAACAAGCACATCGGGCATGGTATGACAGATTTGCTCAATTTCTATTCCCTATGGACTTCGTTGCCAGTGTCACCGATCTGTCTCTCTTTGTTTGCAGACAAGAAAAATCTATCACTATTCTATTACTGTATGTTGATGATATCATTCTTATAGGAAATTCACATTCATTTATAATGTCATTCCTCGTCACCGTCAGACAACAATTTACTATGAATGATCAGGGTGATCTGAATTACTTCTTGGGAATTCAAGTTGCAAGGACTTCCAATGGCTTGTTTATGCATCAGTCTAGATATGCTCAAGACATTATTTCTAGAGCACAAATGCAGCAATGTAAAATAGTGAGCACACCTATTACTGTTGGTTCCAAATCTCCTGAGGAAATTGATCCTCCTTATTCCAATGCTACCACATATCGAAGTCTTGTAGGTGTACTTCAATACTTGACCCTTACACGGCCAGATCTCTCCTATGCAGTACATTTTGCATGTCAATTCATGCATGCCCCAACGATGAAGCATTTTCAAATCTTGAAACACATTATACGATATGTTCGAGGTACGTCTCAATATGGTATCCAGTTCTATAAATCCCAAGATTTGACTCTCCGAGCGTACTCTGATGCAGACTGGGAGGGCTGTCTAGATACACGCCGATCGACTTCAGGATACTGCACATTTCTTGGTCCAAATTGTATCCTGGAGCTCTAAGAAATAACTGACTGTTGCTCGCTCGTCCTGTGAAGCTGAATACTGGGCCCTCGCCGGAGCTGCTGCTGAAATTAAATGGCTTAAGCTGAATACCGGGCCCTCGCCGGAGCTGCTGCTGAAATTAAATGGCTTACCTTTATTTTACAAGATCTCGGCGTCCACCTCTCCAAAGCTCCAATTCTATTGAGTGACAACATTTCGGCACTACATACCACTATCAAAACAGTCTTTCATTCACGTATGAAACATTTTGGAACTCGATTATCATTTTGTTCGTGAACAAGTCACACTGGGAAATATGAATACTCAATTCGTCACAACCGAAGGTCAGCTTGCAGATCTTTTTACCAAACCATTGTCTCAGCAACGATTCAGCATCTTGGCTTATGTATGCAACCTTCCCTTCGGTTGAGGGGGGATGATAATGCACCAGCTCACTCCAGAAAATCAGGTGCGTCTTCAATGGTTCATAACTCCAGGAGATCAGGCATGGATCATAACTGCAGGAAATCAGGCATAACTAATATAGCAGAAAATCAAATCAGCCACGAGAGTCAAGAGACTAAAACACATCTTCGTAAGGCTCCAACAATAAATCAGAATTCCAGCAAATTCAGAGCAATATAAATGGAAGCAAAGCCAATCGGACAAGCAACAAAAACACCTCTTCACAATGATGAAAGGTTTAAGGAGAATGTCAGTTTCTCCTATTCAAAACCAAAGGAGAAATTCAAGCAAACAGATTGTACGCCCATGGAAACTGATTCAAATTCGAATCAGACATAGCAATGTATAAATACTGTGCTAAGGGAACCAGATCATCATGAAATTTATGACTGAGTCGTGGAGTAGGAATTTTTCTTCTGAACCACATTAATTTCTTTTGTTCATCATCTTCATCCTTCTTTCTCTTTTACAGGCTTACAATTAACTTTATGCCAAAGTACTTGACAATGTTAGAGCGGCAGAATGCAACATTTTCAAAGATCAGAAAGCAGAATCCTGCGAACTACATAAGGAGTCAAGAAGAACAATCTTGCTCTCTGTCTCCTCTTGGGTAACACGTCTTTTTTTATTTTTCTTTAGTCCATGTCTTAATTCATGAAGTTTCTTCAAGAATTCATGTGGCATCTATGGATTTTCCTTGGCATATTTATGAACGCAGGAAAATTGGTCTCATTTCATACCCTCTTGTTGGGTTTTCCTAGGGTAAAAAGGCATGTCCTGGAGAGTTCCATTTGTTTGTTAGAAAATGGAATTAATTCCTGCTGCGACTTGAAGAATTAAGAGTTTTCAGTGGAAAGGTAAGCTACTTAAATGTGTTTACCAAGTGTAGTTTCCTGAAAGACGATTTCAGTTTTGATATTTGAATTATTTCTTTTTGTATAAAAAGTTTGTCCATTGTACAGCTCTGCCAAACGCTTGAATATTGAGCTGCGACCATGGGAAGATTGTATTTTATGGTTATGGTATATTAAAGGTAAATATACTTAGTCATCAGTGTTTAACCACCGATAATATTCTCATGTGCTACTGATTTATTAGCAAGTAGCTTATGATGCAGACTGTTTACAAGTGGCTGTTTACTGTTTAAGCGATTGTGCTTTCAACGGCCAAAGACTAAAATATCGCCTCTTCTTTTCTCTTTGACTTTCTCTCTCACTTTTCTCTTGGAAAAATCAAATGGTCACGTGCCTACCAATTTCTCTCTTTCTAAATCAGCCTTTTTTTCATTTTTTTCCAAGATATCAAGCTATTTTCCATTTTTTTAATGGCCAAAGACTAAAACATCACCTTTCTCTCTATATATATATATATATATATGTGTGTGTGGAAAAAGCAGAGAGGGGAAAAGAGAATGAATCTCGAGTTCTTTTAATATGAAAAATTGATTGTATTCATCTTTCATCTCAGCATCCTCCTTTCTATATCAAAATTAAACAAAGAGAGAAAAAGGATGGTATACCAATAAGAATAACTTATGAGAATTAGTGGAAGAGCGGCCTGCTCATGGTTTTCATTCATTTGGCTTTTTTTCTAAAAGCAGCCGCACAGATGTGTTTGAGATGTTTTAAGGAAATGTTGAGTGTTTAGTTGTATAAATTAATTTATAACTTGAAAAGGCTACATATTTTTTTATTCTTATAAATCTTGATCTATTGCATTGGACGTTGGTGATTTCTTTATCTTGTAAAATTGGAAATTCCAGACTTCGAGTGGTTATTTTACTCACTAAATAAATGGCCCTATTTTTGCGATATATAAGAGTTTTGACAAAATATAACTATAAAATTTTTAAAATAAAGCAAATACCGGTTAAGCAGTCGGTGGGCAAAAGAAGGGTTTCTATTAAGAAATTGAAAGTGTGAAGGCACTTTTCAAAATTACATCAAGTTATCAAGGACGACGTGAAAATTTTCTATAATACCCCGCCAACTGCTAAGGTTCTCTAAAAAATTTCCTGCTAGAAACCGGGAAGAGAGAGAGAGAGCATCAGAGCACTGACACGTAGACTTGGGTGGCGGGCCAAGCCGCCGCGGGGTACCCGGGACCCAGGCCAGCTGCCACAAGCAGCCTAGCCGATTAGTAATTTTTTTTGTCGGTCTTGTTTTTAAAATTATTTTGAGAGCTTGAGATTGATTGAAACTTAGGTACTGATCGTATTTGATGTGTATGAATTTAGTTCTTTCTTGCTCTTCTTTTTCGGTGTCCTTCATTCTCAATCGACTGATTGAGTTGATAAGCCTAGTAGTTGTTTCTTGCTTGATCTTTTTCGAGAAACTCTGTTGAAGAATGTTTGGGATTTCTAGGTCCGTTGGGCTTCAGGTGACTGGATTTGTGGAAGACCATTAAGTATGCCCATGGATTGGATGTATTCATGATTGTTTTGTTCTTTCTCGTTCTCATTTCTTGGACATGAAATTTTTTTTCCCAACTTCGTCTGTTTTGGAGTGTAACTCTGGGATTTCTGGTTGAATTGTTGGTTTCAGTGATAGAGTTGCTGGAAGATCGTTTAGTGTGTGATGCATTAGAATTTTCAAATTCTCCTTTGGATTCACACTCTTGAATTCGTTGATGTTGTCAGTTTTTGTTATAGCTTTGTGTGTTGTTTGTGCAACTTCCATGGATTGATCACTCAATCTCTAGTTCAGTATGTTTGTTCAGGAGAGGACCGTGTGTCCTTGATAACGTCATGTCTTGTGATATGTTCCTTTGACCATTTTGTTTGACAATCTTCTTAGGGCTGGCAGTGAATATCTGCAACTTTCTGCTCTCTCTCTCTCTCTCTCTCTCTCTCTCTCTCTCTCTCTCTCTCTCTGAAATTTCTCCCAGCTCACCTTGCTGATTATTTAGTGCCTTATCTCACTTTACAAATAACTTAGTGGTCCATCATTCATTCATATATAGTGCATGGTATGTGATATTTTAGGACCAGAGGTGCAATTCCTATGCCACATAGAGCCTTTGTGCTCCAGAACAACAGAAAAGGGCATAAATGAATAAAAAAAAAGTTCATTGTTACTATCCCCAGGTGGACTCTGTTTCACTAAGGAATAAGATAACCCCAGAGTGCAGAATCTCTTCTTCAGCCAAATCTGCTACTTCTCTGTCATCAGGTGGGGTTAGTTGATAATGAACTCCTGCTGGGTGTAGTACGAGCAACAAAAGAAAAAAGAAAAAAAGAACTGATCTGGGCATCTGCCAGATCAGCAAGATAACAAGAAAGGGGAAAACTGATCGAAAAAGGAATAAAAAAAATGACACGCCGGATTTCGCCTTCGGACACCCTCAGAGCAAGAAATGAAGAAGAAACTTGAGGAAGAGAGAGAAATAAAAATTAATACCTGTTGTTGTTGGGTTTTTACTGCTGCTGCTCAAGCTTTGGTCTGCTCACCGATCGCCACAGATGGCTGGTGATAGTAGATGCTTCCAGCTGCTCAACGTAAAATCCTGAAAAATAGAAGCGGACAAACAAGATTCAAGAGAGTGAGGAGAGATAAAATGAGAGAAGGAAATGGAAAAGAAGTCGACAAAGAGCCACTTATACCTGTATTGGGAAATTTGACGTTGACCCGTTGTTTTGTACACAATTCCAGTGAAGACCCTTTTATTTTTTTCAATTATTAACATGCAATCTTTTGGGTTTCAGTAGAGGTCAGGTTGACCCGTTCTTCATAAAAAATTAAATGCAGGACCTAATCAGGGAAGACTTTAGTTGCAAAGAGTAAAGTAAAGACGATTTGTTCATAATCCCTTATACATGCAGCTGCGGCTTGCGTTACAGATAGTGCTCCTCCATCAAAAAATTCTTCATAATGTAACAATTGCATTATAGAATGTAGCTGCATGTGTATACCAATCATACAGATCTATCTCACTTACAAAAAGTCCAGTAGAAACCGTACATTGGATTTAAAAACAGTTTAACACTTGGTATTTTTTTTTAAATTAAACCATAAAAAAAGTAACGTATATATGTCTTCCCAGCCACTATGTGTGATCTCAATGTATTTAAATCTAAGAATCCACACCAATAATGTTTTCAATGTTTACAAAGACT
The DNA here is from genome assembly GCF_008831285.2 of Nymphaea colorata. Taxonomy (NCBI): domain Eukaryota; kingdom Viridiplantae; phylum Streptophyta; class Magnoliopsida; order Nymphaeales; family Nymphaeaceae; genus Nymphaea; species Nymphaea colorata. The sequence continues at coordinate 12,567,517 of NC_045140.1, forward strand.
GCTCCACAAATTAAATGAGAAAAGTAAGAGGTAACAACTTTTGAAAAACACCAAATGTCCAACTTTTCCTTCTGTTTTTCAAACAAACACTTGATCTCGTCAAAAGTATTAAAGTAATCACCAAATGATGAAATTATCCCATCAAATTGAAAATATTATCAAGAAAATGGAATTGAAAAGGAAAAACTGCTAATTAATGGCTTCGGTACAAACTCCAAAGTTATCTAGATCAAGATTGTGGGGATAAGTTTAAGTAGAAAGATGTAACTCACTAATAGCTATATATATGTAAAAGGTATTCTGAACTGACAAACAATATGAGCTATTAAGTTGAACCAAGTTGAAGAGTATGGTCTCAAAAATGTCAACGGATGATATATATAAAAATGTATCTCAGGGTTTTTGATGTGGCAACATGCAGGATTGATTATGGAATTCTGCCCATAAGGCGAAGATTTTTGTGGAGATATCTCAAAGATAAAAATTAAGGATGTAGAAGATATAGTTATAAGAATCATTCACAAACACCAAAACTGAGGACATTTTCCTTTCTTAACTAAAATTAATTTTAAGACTGCTACTTGGATAAAACTAAAACAAAAGAATTAGTCAACATGTAAAAGTAGGCCAAAGAATGAGCAAACATGTAAAACTAATCCGAAGGTGGATATTAAAACCACCAAAAAGATTCTATAAGTTTGTAGTTCATTGTATGAAAGCTGGGAACATCCTGACTGGTGAAATTGAGTTCCTTTTCTTTTTGTTGGCAATGTTGTGCTTTGATTGAAGGTGCCATGATTTATTGATATATATATTCACATTTTGATAGAGGGAAAAAGTAATGACGAAAGCAACAAAATAAGTTACTTTTCAGGGTTGATTTCATCTTTCCAACAATGTCTTTCCTCCTTAAACAAAAATGTGGCCGCATTTTCCCCAAGTGCAATGACTTGTAAGGAATGGATCTCGCGAAACATATCTTTGATTGATTGGAACTGGAACTTGCTCGATGAGAGGTGCGCATCCTTATCAATACTGGTGATTTAGTGGCTGGTATATGTGCCCTACAGTGGTGATTTCGTCACCGCTAAATCCATGTATACCAGTGATGTTTAACATCGCTTCAAGTCTTCACCACTATACAATGGTAGTTTTTGCCACCGTATATCTTGCCCTAACCAGTATCGGAGACACTGAGAGCCCGCTCGCTTCAGCTGCATGCTTATCTTATCGCTCAAGTGTCCCTCCCTCTCTGTTTTATGATTAACACTTGTATTTTTTCTACAAGTTAGCTATGTTTTTGTTTTAATTTACTTTTCTCTCAACAATATGGAGAATTTAACTAATGTTGGATTTAACAAAGGTTGTATGCCAAATTAAACCATGTCAAGTTTAATGAATTTATTTTACTTTTGACGGTTCGATGAAAAAGTGCCTCGCAAGTGTGTTGCTTAAATAAATGAAAGTATTGCTTTTTTTTCATCTGCCATACTTACAAGTTATTAAATATTTCACAAGCTTTGATGGAAAATTGTTGGTAACAACTAAATTAATTTTCTATCAACACGCAAACTAGCAGACAGTTTTATCCTTCATTTCTGATTTTGACATGAGATAATAATGTTTTTTTGCTTCCTTTTCTTTTCTTTAAATTTTTGAAATAATCTTTATGGGAATTATATGCTAAAACTTATGCATCACAACTTGTTGTTTTGCTAGTTCTCGCTTCACATAAATGAAATTGGGCAACCCTTTAACATTTGACATGCACAAAAAGTGCACGGTAATAATACTAAGTCTATGACGACAATTCAAATGCAAGCAACCAATCAATACTAAAATAACATAAGACATTTACCTCGAGTAGAGAATAAAAGACTTGACGTAATTAGGCCTTTTCCGTGGGGCTTCAAATACACTCTAACAAGCCCCATTGCCTCCTACATCTTAAAAAGCAACATATCTAACTAGAGCTGCAACAAAAAAATAGCAACTAATTTATGAATGTGACAAAGAACGCCTTGCTCATGGAGAACATGAAACAACAATCAACAATTAGACATTTAAAAAACTGATACAAATACCTCCAAGTTGTAACTGGTTTAGTAGTTTGTCAAAATCATCAATATCAATAAATGCTGATTTTGTTGTAGACATAGGCTTCCTTCATGTATTTTAGATTCCCTCCATGGACATCAATAAAATTGTCAACAGTCACATGAAGACATAAAAAAGGTATTTTAATGACTTACCACAAGTACAACATGTTTGACAGTTCTCTTGACTATTATAAATTGTTCGAATATATTAAAAGACTACTGAAAGAACAAAAAAAAAAAGGAACATGTATCTACCGACATTATGGATCTTATAGAGATTTTAGTAGCAAAGTTTCTCATATGTACAAGTTAAAGTCACACTGCTGTTAAAATAGATTCCACCAGTCCTTCTTTTTGAAATACATTAGCAATGAGAATGAAAAGCATAGTCAAGGAGGGATTTCCTTTTCTTTAAGTCCATATACAATTTCCATGGTTTATGGCATATTATCAAGGAAGGTTGAAACAAAAAATAGCTTGCCAAAACCAACAACCAATGGTCTTTAATCAACCTGAAACACTGAATTATAGCAATAGTAAGTTTAAGATTTATCCTATCCTAAAAATCCACGTTGAAGTAACATACCAACTTTACAATATTGAGTTAACGTTCTATACATGTGTTTCTATGTGTCCATGATCGTTTGGCTGAGCTTGGCCATGCATCGGTTTTAGGGATTCATACTGAGCTAAATGAGTATAACAATTCCAATCTAGTCAAGCAACTAATGTAAGAAGTGAAGACAGAGGTTGTCTAAACGAAAATAACATTTTCTCTCTAAAATAAGAGATAATAAGCTTAATGTATGAACATAATGTCCATGCTCTCATGTGATATACTTTTTTAGTAGACTAGAAACATGAAGTATAAATCCAAGAATAATATTGAAAAGAAATAAAACTACTCATGAGCACTACAATGAAACTGAAAAGAGAAATGAACCTCATCAGAAACTACACATTGAAGCTGTGGATCTGATGTTGTTAGATCAATTAGCAGCTTGTCATCATTTGAAGTCAAAAGTTCCAAACCATGAGGTTCATAACAAAGAGCTGGTCATTACAGTGACCAAGAATGCTGTTACTTCATATTGTTAGAGATTCATAAGCTCACATACAATTCCGCAAAAATAGATACTTCAGACAACATTGAGAAATAGATAGATTGCAAAATATAGATGAAGATGGAAAATCCCTTGTTGCTCTTCAACCTAGCAAATAGACACTCAATAAGAGATGGGTGCTACATAAGCATATTTGTGTGTGTGTGTGTGTGTATATACATAGATACATACTTATATCTGTATATATTTTATAATTTTATCCCTTAGGTTCATCAACATAAAGATTGCTGTTGATCTGCAAGTACTTTATGGAAGAAAACATACACAAATTTTACTAAAAGATCAGTAATATTAACAACAAATTCTTAACTGGAAATGTGCTTTCTATTTTTATTAATTGCCATATGTTCAATTGTGTTAAATGAATATCGACATAAACAAGTTATATACACACATACCCATGCATATCTCTCTCTCTCTCTACACACACACACACACATATATATATATATATATATATATGTTGATTATTGACAACCAAGCATCTGTTCCAAGAGGAACAGATGCACCTGGTTGCAAGAACATTCGAACAAGATGTTTCTGTTCATGCTACACATGGGATAGGAACCACACGCAATTATGGCAACAGTTCTTATTCTAGAACAATTATGCCAAGGATAACACCAAAATAAATACCCTCATGGTCACTTTGAGCAAGATAGTCAGAAGACTTAGATCTAAAGTCTTAATAAACTTATATGCATACCCTATATTACATCCCAGAACACAAAAGTCAGATTCCTTTAGGTCGAATGCGTTCTCTCATGCTACAGGGAACAAGCAGAAGGCTTATGCTTTAGCAAGCAAATATAAAAATTAAAGGATGTGAAATGAAAAGCTGCTAACTAGCAGGTAACACTGAATGTTTCCGCCGGCTCAGCCTTTCCAACCTCTTGATCCTAGAATGCAGTCCCAAACTGAAACTCAACCAGTCACACAGGAAAACATAAGGTGCAGTGCACATGAAAGTGGAAGCAAGAAGTCCACAGGAAATACTGAAGAAGTTTCTTTAGAACTGTCTGTTTCACAATTTTAATGAAGACTGGAAAATATAATGTCATTTAAGGCTACTTCTCCAAGTTAATATAAAAATAATCAACTATAAAACTGTTCCTTTACAAATTACAATTTTTCAATGAAATAAGTCTTGTTAATAGGGAAACATTGACTCGTTATAGAAAATATGGCATCCTTTTAAAGTGCCCCTCCCACAATTAAGGAACTGAGTTTCAGAAGTACCTAGGACTAATGAAAGGTTATGGAAGACTGATTTTTTTTTATCCCATCTCTACTGAGAAACTTCAAGACTGATGACCTTAAAAAAATTCACTCTCGGTGGATCCTGGCAATGCAATGTGGTTGGACCCTCATGTTGGTCTGAATGAATCAGCCTTTTAGAGGAGGGTGAGTCAGGGCCTGCTACTAAAGAGCATAGCAAGTTACAAGTCTCAGTAGGACATGTTTTTTTATTACTATAGGTTAGTTGAGGTTACCATTATCCTTTTTTTGGTGACAAGTCTTATGTGTCCCTAATAAAGGGAATCTGTCAAATTTTCAAAGTTTCAAAACCAAAAAGGCATGGAAGCACATGAGATGTGGCTCCAGTTCCACCAGAAAAGGTAAGATCTTTGGTGCAAAAAGAATGGACAAATAAGATAACAAAGAAAAATAAACGACTCCAATTCCTATCTCCGTTTATTTGAAATATACCACATATATAATCATCAATCACATTATCGATTGACAAGAATTTTCAGTAATCAGAAAATCCAAATACAGTAATGTTTTTCAAATAGATGAATTTCTTTGTATGACAAAGGGTGTTAAAAAGATTGAAAAGTTGTTTGATGTAATAAAATGATTGACAAACACCTGCTTCATTAAAAGAAGAAAATTGTTAAAATCTTGAGCAATTTCTATGAAAAAAATGAAAAAAATCACATTTTGTGCATAGACTCTCCCTGGGCTTTTTTTATTAATATTGACACTTATAAAATAGACGAAAATATTGAAGAAATTGTCAAAAAGATGTGGCCCATAAAAATCTTTCTATTCAGGTATTTTCTTTTTATTAGGTTAAAATGGTCTTTTTCATATTTAAAAACAGTGGGGCATGTGCCTGTAGGTAATTGTATAAATATAAATGGTTACTTGTAACTTTTCAGAAGAAAAATGCATCAAACCTAATCGGTCTCATTAATTATTTGTCCGGTCTAATTTGTCTAGCGACATATATATATATATATATGTGTGTGTGTGTGTGTGTGTGTAAAGTGGTGCATGGATTGATGAGTTCGATTCAATGACGGTAGGATGGTATTCATACTCCGCCCCATATACTGCATTATTCGTTCATTACAAAAGAATCTCATCTTATGCTGATGTACCATCTGGGGTTCTTCTCAATGACAAGCTGTCATTTATTACAGCATCATACTACTAATGGTATCAGCTTGGTTTTGAATTGAAATAACATTGTTGTATTCAATGACATGGATGTCAAAAGAAAAAACATAGAGTAGAAAGAAAACCCAACTCCTAGGTTGGACCACTAATCATTTGTTTGTTGGCAACCTCTTCCTAAATATGCTCAAGTGTTATTCCGTACACTAAGGCATGAACATGTTTGCAGTACAATAACTAGAACTATGTACAAGACAATCTTAGGCATCTAAGCCTTTTGTTACGAGAAACAATACTAAAAATAAATTGATATTCAAAAGCTTTTCAGATCGTCCTCCAGAGGTTCTTTTATAAGGTGAGATTCTTTATACATAAGGAATGATGCAGTATACAAGGTGGAGTATGAATACCTTCCTGCCGTCATTGTATATATACAAGAAAATCTCTTGTCGAGTGAACCAAATTGACTTCAGACTCTGATTCTTTCGAGCAACTTCTCTACATACCTTCAACAATTGCAACCTTTCCACAGAAAATAGACAGCCCTCGCCACCATAATCTCTAATTAGCATTGTATTGTCATCTATCAACAGCTGACCATTGCATCACATGACTGAGTTTTGTTCCCCCTTAGCACGTGGATGCAGAAGGAACACATTGCCTAAGACATATTTTTGGTTGAAAGGCATGGAAATATTTACTAGAGCCTATAAATGTTTTTTTGAGGGGTACAAATTATGTTTGTGCTATTCTTTAATCATAATAACCTATACAGGTGATGAACGCAACTGGGACAGTCCAAAGCCGGTGATGATTACAACTGGTATAGATCTCTAACGATGGGGTAGTTCGCAGCCGTATATACTTATACCGGTGAAATGTCTCGCCACTAAGGCATTTATGCCGGTGTTCTCTAGCACCAGTAGAAATTTCACCACTAAAGACCTATAACAGCGATTTACCACCGCTATATTACCTGAACCCATAACGTAACCACCACTGTTATTTGAATCACACAACTCAACGCATGAAATGTGCACCTCGAGTGCCTGCCTATCGCTCAAGTCTATCTATCCCTCTACCTCTGTTTTGTAATTAATGCTGTATTTTTTTTTCATTTTTCTATTTCACATTGTTCTTGTTTAATTTTTTTGACCAAACCGGTGCTCTCATGAGTATGTTGTTTAAATAAACCAAAGAAATGTTTTTTTTATCCACGGTACTTATAAGGAATTAAATGTTTTACAAACTTTATGTATAATTGTTGATAACAACTAATTAAACTTTCTCGCAAATAGCAAAACAGTTCCATCCTTCATTTCTGATTTTGGCGCCAGAAAAAAATGGGTTTTTTGCTCTTGTTTTAAATTTCTGACATGATTTTTGTTGAAATAATATGTTAGATTATTTTTGCCATTAAACTTAAGCTTCACTATGCATTGCTTAGCTACACATTGCATCACCAACTTAGTGCATCGCTTCGGCTTGTTGTACTTCACAACAAATCAGCAGTTTCACCATTTAGGTCCTTCTCAACGACCTCCTCTTTGGGGATCTAGAACAAAAGAACTATCAAAGACAGAAGATGAAGACGACTGCAGGCCATCATTGATTGCATCAGTTTGCTGTGTTCTCCCTTGAACAAAACCAGCTTGAGTTTGCGATTGAGATTGCAAAGACGTTGATGAGAATGTGGTGCCATGCTCCCCTGTAGTCTGTCTAGATGTATTTTCATCCATTCTGCAAAGAAATATGAATGAGAACTAAAACCACCAGAATCATTATTGCCCATACCTGTATGAAAGATACTCCACTGCACCTCCTTCATGCTCGCCCGGGTCTGCTTAGAACCCTTAACAGACGGAAAATCTGCTTCCAAATTGTTGAGATGGGCATTGGCACCGGCACCATGTTCAACCAACTCTACTGGTATGGCAGACTCGTTGGACTCAACAAGCACATCAGAACTACTCCCTTCTGCAACCTGATTTACTTTCTCTGGTTTGAATTCGACCGAGTTACTGACACTAAAGGAGCCAGCTTTTCCGGCAACAGCCTCGTCCACCTGAACTTGTGAATGGTACTCTGATTCACTCAAGAAAAGGTTCGCTAGAGAAGTGTCAGCAGGGACCCAGTTGAGTCCATCGAAATCATTACCCTCCTGTAACTCAGCTGCAGAAGAACCATCGATCTGAAACTCATCATCCACAAGCTTGTCAAAGAAACCTTCATCCGTCTGATCCTGCATAAGAAATGGAGAAGCCGCCATTGATATAACAGAAAGCAGAGAGAAATGCTCAAAATCTCAGATCGAAACACCCAATTTCCTTGTGAAATTCAAATGGTCTTTACTGGAATCTACCCTGACTAACAAAATTAACAGCAACCAAGACCTTAATAGTCCTGGATCACATTCCCAAAAGCGATGAATCACAAATCAAACCATAAACAAATCAAAATGAGCAACGAGAATAAATTAAAAAAAAAAAACTTGTTTGAAAAGGGGAGTCATGGCCGTTGTTACACATGTTAGATGCAATTATATCAGAAACCACCTGGATGGCACAAGGAAGACCCTTCTCCCTCCTCCAGACAACCAGTCATGGGCCGGAAAAACAAGAAAGGGATAGAGAAATGGACGGAAAAAAATAAATAAAAAAAAGAGAGGAGTAAGTGATCAATCTTACCGAAAACCAGCCATCGCCGTGCTACCTTCGAGCTCCCCCTCCTTGATGAGGGCAGATCGTAAGAGGCAACCTCCAGAGGTAGACGAGAAGACAGGCTACAAATCTTTCCCCTGTTTCTTGGGTTTTTACATGGTAAAAATGTGATGCATTTCGGAAAAATCATTTAAAACCCCGATACTTATCATCTGCATCAAACATGAACTTGGGAAGCGGACTTTCCTTTTATGTTCTTCAAACATTTTATCGGGGTCAAAGAAAAAAAAGATCCAAATCCATGTTCACATGTAACTCCCTATCCGATCCTAAACAAATAGGAACTTAAGAAAACTGCATCCGCCTCATAATATTTAACGAACGAGGTGATAGCCGATGTTTTTTTAGTTTTTTTCTTTAATGAAGAAGACATGTTTCGGTTGCTTTGCGAAGTAACTAAGAAATTATTTGTCAATAGTTTGTCACAATTTACTTAAAGGATGGATCCATTAGGAATTTATTTTTTCATATAAATCGAATATGAACGAGAGAGATCTTATAATTCTCTCAAGTAGAATATCTTTGTTTTCGAAAAATTCAGGCTCTACCATTATAAACCGATCATATCACCATTTTCTTTTTTTATTTTTGCACTGCATTGATTTTACATCACTCTTTCCAAGAGAACACCCCGACACAGTTGCACCAGCAACATAGCAGCACAATCTTCTTTCTGTAGGCGGCAGATGAGTTCTATCAGCCATTATTTAATGCAACGTTAAAGAAAAAAAGCATTCATACAACATTCACACCTATATATCAAAACTGAGAGATGAAGCCCATCAACTCAGTAGATGCCTCTCCCTAGGGGCTGCGCACATAGAAGGCATGCTCCTCTTCCGAGAAGACGTGCAACTTCACCACCTTCCTTCCCAACTTCTTCAGCTCCTCCACTAATATCATGCCCCGGTCCCTAGAACGTTTTGGCCTCTCATCACCACCATCACCGCGATGTCCGGCAGCCCTTCCGCTGGTGGTTTACATAAGAGGAGCTTCCTGGTACCAACCCCTTGAGGCCTGATAGATCAGGCACCTGGCTGGAGGCGAGGACGTTGTGGATGATCTTCCCACCAACAGTGTCGCCCATGATGGAAAGCCGAGAAAGGTAAGCTGAGTCAAGGAGGTGGTGGCAAGCATATGGGGAGGAAAGCCATGGAACTAATCACAAGATTTTTTGTATTGCATTGTTGAAAAGTAATGCTTGTTGTTTCGTGAATTATGAAATTTTTATCGATATATGATTATTTTAAAGTGGTTTCTATCATATTGTACATTTGTATTTCTGTTCATTCTCATCGATGTGCTAATGAACAGATAGCAGAGAGCAAATGCATGCTTAGGCTATCTTCCATCTAGACATATTAAACCACTAGCTTTATTAAATATATAGGCAAATATTGGTATTGTATGCTATTAAGTTTTAATAACATGAAGTCCCGATAAACATATCTATAAACCTAGCCTAACCAAGTGATCATGTAAACTTTCTGGCCACAAAGTCAACCAGTATAGTCTGATTACAGATTTGCCACGTAAAACCTTAGAAGGTTTCAAGCGGATGATCCCACTCCATGAAAAATGTAATGTCTAAGTGGTTCGGGTGAGAGTTTTTACAGGATTTTTCCTCTTCCGCGAAAGGTAATTTTGTCTTTTTCTGTTTTACAAAGAAAGCAACTTTTGCATCTTTGTCATTTGGGAGGCTTTTTTTTGTCCTTATCATTAAGTTCAAAAATGGATGCCCAAGTGGCATTCTACTATGGGCCCTATCGGCACATGGTGACAAAAAATAGGAGGGAGTTGGTGGGTGCACCACTGTAGGTAAAAAAAAAAAGGTTAGGGCTTAAGATATTTTGAAAATTATTTCAAAATAAAATATTCTTTCCAGTTTTTTATTTTTTAGTTTTTTTGTTAGTATTTTTTATTAATTGAGAGCATTTTCATTATTAGTGTATTGGCATGCGGAAATTTTGTGTATCCCAAGGTGTGCATAAAATGGTTTGTAGGTAAGCTTAAAGGAGTTCTCGGCAGCGAAAGATCACTTTGATAGCAACAGGCTCGAATATATGATACGTTTGCCATATCTCGTCTCACCAACTTATATATATATATGTATATATATATATATATACATTTTAGTTTTTTGTTATTATTTTTTATTAATTGAGAGCATTTTCATTATTAGTGTATTGGCATGCGGAAATTTTGTGTATCCCAAGGTGTGCATAAAATGGTTTGTAGGTAAGCTTAAAGGAGTTCTCGGCAGCGAAAGATCACTTTGATAGCAACAGGCTCGAATATATGATACGTTTGCCATATCTCGTCTCACCAACTTATATATATATGTATATATATATATGTATATATATATATATATATATATATATATATATATATATATGCACACACACAATGTTGTAGAACGTGGTAAATACCAATTTAATGATCATTTTTAGCTACAAATTGTTAAATTTGGACAACCAGCCACATGAATATATAATGAGAGAGAGATACCTTTTTTATGTGATGGGCCTACTGTCTCGTAATTTGACACACAAACTCTTTTTTGTATTATTAAGGGATGTTTTGTATTATTAAGGGGTGTTCAATGAGCTTGAAGTTGAAAAATTTTAAAATTAAAATTATTGTTTTCTATGAATAGAAAATTATATTTAAAGAAAACAATTCTTATTCTAGAATTATAACCTTATCGTCAAATCAAAATTCTGAAATTATGATTATGCTTTCAGAATTTTAGAATTTTTTATTTTCCGTTTAAGGCATATGTTATGATGGTTTGAATCCATCAGTTATAAAATTTTAATTACTATTTATCAAACCAGTCATTTTCAGTTTTGAAATCAAAATTTCATTCTATCAAACACAACAAATTCATTTTCCTCAATAATATAATATACTAAGCATGGGCTAGTGGCGTACAGGGGAGGGCTCAACTAACATGTGGCCCATATATTTGTAAAATATATTTCATTGGGTTGCTGGATCCACGTACATATTGACATGTAAATCTTAGCCATCACATTTAATTCACTTATGTAAGATATTCTGGTTTGGTTCTGGTTCATTCTTGCACCTTTCCCCCCCACCTCTCCCTGTCGTAATTCAGTAATTGTGATAAAAATTTGAGAAATTCACAAGAAATGAATCTTCTTTTAACATATTTATATGTAACTGTTTAATATTTGATAAATTGTAAAAAGTTGTTTGACGTGGTAAAATGATTAACAAGCACCTGCTTCATTAATTGAAGAAAAATGTTAAAATGATGAGTAATTTATATATAAAAAAATGAAGAATATCACATTTTGTACATACACTCTCCCTGGGCCTTTTTTTATTAATATTGATACTTATAAAATCAATGGAAATATTTGAGGAAACTGACAAAAGATGTGGCTCATGAAAAATTTTCTATTTAAAGGTTTTTACTTTTTTATTAGGTTAAAATGGTGTTTTTCATATTTTTTAAAAGTTTCTATTATTGGGGCATGTGTCTGTAAGTTATTGTATAAATATAAATGGTTACTTGTCACTTTCAGAAGGAAAATGCATCAAACCTAGTCGGTCTCATTAATTATATATATATATATGAAGTGGTGCACGGACTGATGGTTTCGATTCAATGACGGTAAGAAGGTATTCATACCCCACCTCATATACTGCATTATTTGTTCTTTAAAAGAATCTCAGCCTCTGCTGATATACCATCAGGGGTTCTTCTCAATGACAAATTGTCATTTTTTACATCATCATGCTAGTAATGGTATCAGCTTGGTTTCGAATTGAAATAACATTGCTGCATTCAATGACATGGGTGTCCAAAGAAAAAACATGGAGTAGAAAGAAAACCCAACTCCTAGGTTGGATCACTAATCATTTGTTTAGAAGCGGGTGTTAGCAACCTCTTCCTAAATTTATATAGGTCAATCTGCTATATTAAGCACAGTTTGCAATATGACCAACATCTTCAAAACACTTCAACATGGAACTTTTTTAGGACTTCTAAAAGTACAAGGTTGCAAAGTATGAACGTGTTTGCAATACAATAAGTATAACTATGTATGACGCTATCTTAGGCATCTACACTTTTTGTTGCGAGAAACATTACTAAAAATAGATTCATATTCATTAAACTTTTTAGACCGTCCTTCTTTGGTTCTTTTATAAGATGAGATTCTTTATAAAGAACAAATGATATACGAGGCAGAGTATGAATACCTTCATGCCGTCATTGTATATATACAATAAAATCTCTTGTTGAGTGAAACAAAATTGAATTCACTCTGATTTTTCTGAGCAACTTCATCATCTAGATACCTTCAACTCTTGCAACCTTACCGAAAAAACAGATTGTCCTCGCCACCATAATCTCTAATTAGCATGGTACTGTCATCTGTCAATAGTTGACCATTGCATCACGTGGCTGAGTTTTGTTCCCCCTTAGTGCGTGGATGTGGAAGGAACACGTCACGTGAGACATAATTTTTGTTGAAAGGCTTGGAAATATTTACTAGAGGTTATAAATGTTTTCTTGAAGGGTATAAATTTTGTTTGTGTTTTTCTTTAATGACAGTAAGCTATACCGGTTATGAACCGAACCGGTACAGCCCTACTGATGATGGTAAGGTGGTTTAGGTCGCCGCCGTATACATTTATACCAGTGATTTTTCTTTGCCGCTAAAGGTGCTTACACTGGTGTTCTGTACCACCGGTAGAAATTTTCACCACTATAAACCTATAACTGTTATTTTTAGCACTGCTATATATTACCTTAACCAAACACATAACCACCAGTGCGTACTACCAGTGGTATTTGAAGTGCACACCTCAACGCACAAGATGTGAACCTCAAGTGCCTGCCTATCTCTCCGGTCTGTCTCTCACTCTGTGTTGTAATTACAGCTTGTATCTTTTTGATTTTCTATTTCATATTGTTTTTGTTTACTTTTTTTCTCAGCTGCATGGTAGAATTAGATAAAACCGTGAGTGTTGACTTTATTGAACATTTTATGTTGACTGAAATAGTGTAAGGTAGTAAATGTTGGATGGAAATCATAGAGTTTAGTGAATTTATTAAGTTAGTAAATGTTGTATGAAAATCATAGGGTTTAGTGAATTTATTGTACTTATAACCATTTGACTAAAGCGGTGCTTTCATGAGTATGTTGTTTAAATAGACCAAAGTAATGTTCTTTATTTTCATCCATAGTACTTATAAGGTATTAAATATTTTACAAACTTTTATGTATAATTGTTGATAACAACTAATTAAACTTTCTTGCAAATAGCAAAACAGTGCCATCTTTCATTTCTGATTTTAGCGCAAGAAAAAATGTTTTTTGCTTTTGATTTTAATTTTGACATGATTTTTGTTGATATAATATGTTAGAGTATTTCTGCCATGAAACTTAATTAAGCTTCACTATGCATTGCTTAGCTACGCGTTGCATCACCAGCTTAGTGCATCGCTTTGCCTTGTTCTACTTCACAACAATGTTGTAAGAAGCGTACGAGCAAAGCTCACAAAGCACTCGCAAAGCGTAGCCTCACACAAAAAAATGTGACTCAAAGCGTTTTTTAGAAAAAAAACGCCTTGAGGCCTTGCCGTGAGGTGCACACATACTTGAAGCATGCGCCTCATTTGGAAGAGGTGTATGCCTCCATCTGTGGTACACTCCTTGCTTGAGGCGTACACCTCAGGGATGTAGTCTCTTTAGTTTTTTTAATTAAAAAAATTAAAAACTAAATAAAACTGGTCAAAAGTGCTTCACACGTAGCCCTAACTGAACCCTGTTTGTATCCCTAAATCCCCTTTTCTCAATCCCAAATCACATGTGAAATTGAAGATTTCATCCATCGTTGCACGCCTGCGAAATTGTTAGAGGCTGGAGCTACAGTTGATGAAACCATTGCCCAACGTCAGAATTTCAATTGCAACTGTAAGTCTCTCTCTTTGAGTCTCTTCCTCTCCATGGCAGACACAGAACATAGGTGGCCACCTTTCTATGTTTGTTTTAGTCTCTCTGTTCATGTCCGGTGCTGGCCATGGCCACCCTCTCGCTCTCTCTGCTCTCTGGCCATGACTGGCCACCCTCTGCGTGTTGCTGTGATGGTATACAGTGTATCCACATGGCGCTTTTGTTACTTTGTGTGTATCACCATGGCCAGTGTTGTGGCTTACGATGTTGTCGTAATGTGGCTTACAAAGTCAAGACCTTGAACTTATTTTCTTCATCTGTGCCATCCTTGCACTCATATTACGTGTTCATCTTTATTTTACTATTGTCATCATTTGAAGTCTGGACATGTACTCCATTGATGGTGGTCCTCCTCCCATTGTTGCCAAGTGTCACAAGTGGTGTCTTAGTTTATTATATGTTTTGGGATTTGTATCCTTACTTTATGACTTAGCATTTAATGCATCTTTAACTTATTATATTTTCTTTCAAATTTTTTTGTGCCTTAGTTCATGTTGTTTTTTTTGTGCTTCATGGTAAACAGCTATGTTCAATCCTTTACTGAATCAATTGAATAATATTTTTTACATTATTTTATTTTATATAAATAAACAAAAAACATGGAAAATTTACATTACTACAATGACCTTTTTTATTATATATTTTTTTGTGGATGTTTTTTTTCTTTTTCTTTATTTCTAGATCAAACAAGTTCTCATTTTGGAAGAGTTGCTTGTCTTCTTCTCTTCTATTTAGATTTGATACCATGTTAAATAACATGACAATGGTAATTCATGCACTGTCGTAGACAATTCTTTTATATTTTTATATGTTTTTTCAATAATTGTTTTGCATCAAGTTTCTAATATGTTGTTACTTGTTAATAATTCAAATTTGTCGTATGGTGTTAATATTTGTTACATTATGCATTGTTAATATTTGGGTATGCTTAGTAATTTGAGCTTTCGCATACAATGTAATTGAACTTATTGGATGCTTATTGAATTATATTTGTAATACATTGTTAAGTTTGAGAAAAAATGTCACGGCGGGATCCAACATTGAAACATTGCATTGAAGTAGATCATGATGATAAAGAAAAAATGGGAAACTTGATATGAAATTATTGTAAGGAAACTTATAAAGGTGGTGTTTGAAGAAAGAAACAACACTTGGCTGGAACTAAAAAAGTTGCTAAAGCATGTTACAAAGCCCACAAAGTGTAGTAAAATTTTTCAATAATTATTTGCAGGTACAAAAATGTGAAATACAAAGAAAAAAAAGACAATCTTGAATTGCATGAAATGAATGTTTGGATGAAGGAACGATCAGTGGTGGCCTTACATCTCCCAATGTTCATGCATTTGGAATTTCATGAGGACCAATGGATCAATTTATAACTTTATATACATGACAACCAACAATCAACAATGCCAACAAGAAAGAGGAAAGAAAGCAACTATATTCTGCCATTGGTCAGTTTTTTTTTTGCAAATGTTTTATCATTTAACTTATGTGACACTCCATATTTTGGAAGAGTGATTGAAGCTGTGGGAAATTATGGTGGATGATTGAAACCACCAACCTAAAAAGATATGTGGACTTCAATCCTAAAAGAAGAAGTTGATAAACTGAAAATAAGTTTAAAGGACTACAAGAAGACATGGTTGAAAGACTAGTTGTACCATAATGGCAGATAACTGGATTGATAGTAAAAGTAGAAATTTGATTAACTTTCTTGTAAATAATCCTTCAGGTACAACTTTTTTAAAGTCTTATGATATTAATGGTATAAAAAAGAGAACTAATAATATGGTAAAACTATTCATAGAGATAATTAAAGAAGTTAGAGAGAAAAATATAATGTAATTAGTTACTGATAATGCTGCTAACTACAAAGCTGTAGGTATGAAATTAAAAGAAATTGATAGCTTTCAACATATTTTTTGGACACCTTGTGCAGCTCATTGCCTAGATTTAATTTTTAAAAATATTGCTAAGATACGTTTGCTTAAGGAAGTGTTTGAAAAAACAAAAGTTGTAAGCACACTTATATATGAACATACTTGGGTATTAAATTTGATGAGAAAATGCACAAATGATAAAGAACTTCTACAACCTGCTATTACATGTTTTGCTACTTTGTATCTTACTTTGCAGAGTATTCGTACAAACAAAATAGCATTGAAGAACATGTTTCTATCTCTAGAATTTCAAGGCAGTGATTATTATACTAAAAATCCCAAAGGCAAGGTAATAATGCGAATTGTTACTCAAGATGAAATATTATTAAGGTTACATTATCTTTAGTGAAGGTGTTGAGTGTTGTTGATTCAGATGAAAAGCTAGTTAAGGGATTTTCATACAATCATATGAAAAGGGCAAAAGAAAAAATAACATGTAATATAGATAATCATAAAAAAAGATATATAAAAATTTAGCAAATAATTAATAATAGGTGGGATAATCAAATGCATCATCGTTTACATGCTGCAAGGTATTATCTAAACTCACATTTTCATTATGACAATGATGTCCTCAAAGATAAAAGAATAAAGGCTGGGCTAATGGAATGCTTATAAATTTTGGTGCCTACTATAGAAGAAAGGTTTGATATTTTAGTTCAACTTGATTCATGTGAGAACGAAGTTGGTGAGTTCGGCACATCATTAGTAATTAGAACAAGAAAGAAAAAATATCATGGTACATATTTTTTTTTGTTGTTTTGATTTATATTATGAACTTATGAGTGGATCAAATGAAGTTATCTAAACTACTCTTCTCATTTATTTTTGTCAATTGATTGGTGAAATACATTTGACAAAAATACAAAAGAATTGAAGAATTTTGCTATGAGAATTCTCAATCTTACATACAGTACATTAGGATGTGAATGTAAATGCAGCTCATTCTTTTTGGTAAATAAATGAAACTTTCAAGTAATTTATTATGTTATCATTCAAAAGTTTTTTTATAATTATCAAAATGATTAACTAACGCAATTACATGATAGGTACATACAAAAACAAGAAATCGCATTGAGCAAGAAAAACTTAATTCTTTGGTTTTCATCATGTATATATGAAGATGAATGCAGAAAGTGTTTCATCTTCTCAAAAGAAAAGTGTTGGCAAAGTTAATGCTATATGTTTGTAATTTTTGAAATAAAGATAAGAACATTGTCCTTTTTCTTTACTAATTGTTGCATTTTGTTGTGTTAGTGTTTTTATATGAAGGTAAAACAATAATAGAAGATTTAGAATATGAGAGTTTAGATGATGAGGAAGATGAACTTATTCAATATTTGGATGGTTCAAATGACGATGAACTGTCATCCATTAAAGAATATGACAATCATGAAGATACAATTGACCAATTGCCTACAAAAGTTATCTGAACTTTCTTAAGTATCACTTGCTAATTACACAAATTAATTACTTTCTTTTAATTTTTGTACATATACATATTTCAATATGCTTATATTATTGTTCAACAATACTTATTATTTACTTATTCTTTTAATTGATGTTATTATCTGAATCATAGAATACAAGAACCTATTTTTATGTCATTTATGATATCACTATAGGCATCTAATATTCTTATCGATTTTCCTTCACCCGTTAACACATTGGAGATTTGCATTATTTTCTTAAGACAGAAAAGTTATACATAAACCAACTAAGGAATTATAAAAAAGTGGAAAAGTCAAAACCAACTTACGGGCACTCTTTCAAAGTTATAAAATTTTCATAAAGAAAAAAAAAGAAAGGATCGAAGCTGGTTATATGCAAAAGCCAACAACTTAGTGTAGCTAACCGTCAAAAACATTCTTAAGCCAACTTCTTATTAGGACCATTGGTGATGGTGACGGCGGTTTTCCTGTCTCCAATCTGTCACCATTGGATCTTTGCACTGTTGACTAAACAATCGGTTTGCAAAAAGTAAATTATTTTTAGGGGGAGTTTGATTACTCCGGATTGAAATTCACATATCTGAAATGTGGATATGACAAAACATGCTTTCACCTTGATTTTACGAAAATGGATGAAAAGACTAATCAGCCTTAGTTACATTAATAAACGGTCAGATTTAAGACCGGATGTTAAAATCGGCTTAATCAGTCTATTGGTAAACATTTTACTAACAAATGCAATAAGAGGGTAACACAGCAGGGTCCCGGTTAAATTGTAAATAAAAAAAAAATATATATTTTCTATATATATAAAGAAATTTTTAAAATTAATAAAAAAAATTATCTAATCAAGAATATGGACAAATAGTTTTCATGGAATACTTAGGCGTGTTGAATGTTGTCCAATCTCGCCTTTATTAATCACATATATATTATAGTACTCTTTAGTGCTTTCATGTCTTATTTGCCATCACAGAGGGGTCCGATCATGTACGTATTTTTCATGTGATAAAAGTGCAACCAAGTGATTAACACTGTGATTAATGGGATGCAGTCTGGATGCGATTAATAGAAACTGTTTATGTTTAACCAATGCGATCTGGATACAGACACGGTAATTTGCTTTTAAACCTTATCCCTCCCTCTCTCTTGGACCGTCAAGGTATGCTCCCTCTCCCTCTTCTCATTCTTTTCGTGATTTTCTTCTCGTTGATCCTATGTGTGATTTTTTGAAGGTTCTCACTCTTCTTGTCTCCTATACAACTTTCTTCTCACAGGAGATCCAGCAATGCTCCATCAGAAAATCAAAGTCATCTTTTGATTCGCCCGGGATGAGTACAACCTCTTCAAGGCCATGATGTGGTACAGTTCTACAAAAAGATTGAAGGCTCAATCTGGGATCCGCTGGCTATGAAAGGTAACATTCTCTTTCATTTTCCACATATGCCTCATTTTTCATTTCTTTACAATCTCTAGGGGGCCGTTTGATGGCTTGGAAATCTGGAATTGGAAATATATTTCTGGAAATATATTTTCCGAAAAAAATAAATGGGAAAAATCTTTCTGATTCCCATTTTGATGTGTGTGTGATGACTGAGAAATATATTTTCAAAAATATATTCCTGAGTTTGATGATAAAGAAATATATTTTCAGATTTCCAGAAAATTAATTCTTAGTTTAATAATAAGGAAACATTTTTCCAGATTTACAGAAATTAGATAAATAACCACACCAAATAGATAAATAACCAACAATGGCCAGTCTTTTTAGTACAACAACAAAAATAATTGCAGTGGAGTTCGAAGAACATATGAACGCAACAAGATACTGTAAACATAAACAGTATCAAATGTTTTAGTCAACATCTACGCACAATTGATGAATACTCAAACCATACTCATTGGATGTATATGAGAATTTCACTATAAAGTATACAACAGTAGATAAACCACATACATATTCCCATCAGTGATAAAATATTTACATAAGTGTTCAGAAGAGCTTCAACGTTAAATACAAAGCCAAGTGCGTGTGTAGAGTATCCATAGAAGCAAGTACATATGTAGCTTCATGTACGCATCCACCATAACAAAAAGAAGCTCAACAAAATCAAATATGCCCCTTGCACCACCTTCGAACAAGACGTCATACTTATGTCGGGGCTTCATCTTCGAACAAAACGTCATAACATCTGATGAACTGAAAATGAAAATATATACGTGTCTAATGGCAAGCATAAGGGCATAGCAAGTGCTGAGCTAGAAATCAGTAACTAATGACATTGACGATAGAAAATTCCAAAGATATTAGCACAAACATAAGATTTAGTTGTTAAATTATGCAATTACTAAATGAATAATATTCAAAATAATGGAAGAAAGCAATTGACTTGCTGTTTTCAATGTCTACATCAAAAATTGTAATGCAGTTTCGTCTCCAAGTTGCAATAAAGGTCCACTACATCATTAAAATATGTAAACTACCAACTACTCTGAGTATGCATCAACAGTAATGAAGGATGTCAAAGAGAGGATATCCATCTCAGCCATCTAGTTAAAAAGAAACGTACATAATCGAGGCATTCTAATTCCAAAATACACAAATGTTTGGCATGGCATGCAGAAATGCAGTCTGAGATCTTCCTCGGGTTGTCTTCCTTTAAAAGTAATCAATGGTGTTTGCCCATGGGCTACCATCTCTTTGAAACTTTTTTATTCTAGAAGATACCAGGTATGTGTTTTAGGCTTTTAGCAGTCCTTTCAGACAGCAAAAACATAAACTGCATTATGCATATAAAGATATCATGCATAAGCCCATTTCATGATGTTTCATGAAGCCTTATAGCTTTCTTGAACCAAACTGAACTCCCATGTGGCAGCATTCAATGAAGGGGATTTGCTGATCAACTTGCAATAAAACAAAAAAGTTGGAATCAACTTGTTGATCATGTTTGCAATAAATTAAGGAGAGTTCTCCCACGCAGATGCCTTTCATTGGAACTTGCTGATCATGCCTTCAATAAGAATCCTCCCAAGACTGTTACATTTCATCTAGCTTGAATCCAATCAAGTCGAATCAAATCACTGAGTTCAAAAATCTAAACTATTTGATGCAAATGTTAAAGACACAAGAAAATGCAGAATGAAGTGAACGTGCACTTTCCTTTATCATGGCCCATACCAGCAACCAACTTAAAAGAGTTAGAAGCGTAGCAGAAAATCAATTTCATGCTGGTAATCTTGAAGACACCCATTACTAATCTGTGTGTGGAGAGAAAGAGAGACCGGGAGAGATCTGTACTTGGGAAGCATGCACTACCCATTACTAATATGTATGCAAAGAGAGAGAGAGATATGTACTTGGGAAACATGCACCTTCCCTTTATGGTCTATAATAACAGCCAACTTAAAAGAATTAGAAGCATAGCAGAAAAGCAAATTCATGCTAATAATCTCGAAGACACCCATTACTAATGTGTGTGTGTGTGTGTGTGAGAGAGAGAGAGAGAGGGAGAGAGAGGCCTTCAGTTTTTACTAAGGAATGATTATTGATGTCTGCAAGGTATCACTCATTCCAGATGTTTAGGTGAAAGGAAAAAGGAACATAGAAAGCTTTAGTCTATATTGTGAATAAGATTGGGTTTATCTGAGCATTAGATATTTGAGTTGGGGAACAACTAAAATTTGTTAGTTGTACTGAGGATTTGCTCAACGTTTTTTCTACTCTTTCTCTAAAGTGTGTCATCAAATCAAATTTAATTTTCTTGAGAATTTATTTTATGGACATTGGACAAAAATGATGGAAGTTATAACTACCCTATGATGTATGCATGTGCATGTATTATTTACAATACATTGATATGCATGTGAACTATATTCTAAAAGATAGTGCATTGAAGCTTTTATGTTGCATGTCATGAAAGAGATGTCACTTATGGGATTGTTCAGTGATTGAGTCTTATCTTACAGGGCAGAGGTAGCAATGAAGATCGTTGATATACTCCGTCTTATTGTAGACCTTGTGGAGGCAAGCTGCTATGCTGAGTCACTGACAACCCTGAATGGAGGTTAACATGATTCTGAACCTTAAAGTGAAAATTTAAGTCCAGTGTTGATGAACAAGTTGCCAAAGATATTCAACTCCTAAATTCTATTGCTGAAAAACAAACACAGATATTTTCTGAAGAGTGCAAGCTGTTTCCAGCAGATGTTCAGATCCAATTGCTGTATCCTCTGTAAGTGTTTACCTATAAACACTAGAATGAGTTCATAAGTATACTTGTGGTTTTCTTTTGTATTCACTGTCTGCTATGTATCTAAAATATTTTCCTATTCAGTAAATAAGAAAACTGTAAAATCTTTTGTTTGAAACAACACCAATTTGTAGCCTCAATTTGTAGCTGCAGAGGGGAAGAGACAGATTCCTGTGCTACGGTAACAGGGCGAGCCAAAATCAGTGTTTCCTAACATGGAAGCCACAGCACAAACGACAAATGAAGAGACGGAGGGCTTCTTCTTCAGCAAGGGTGAGAGAGACGAGGAAGGGATCATGAGAGTGAGAGGGCGAGAGAGACAACGAGGGGAGCAGGAGAGTGGGAGGGTGTGAGAGACGACGAGGGAGCAGAAGAGTGAGAGGGCGAGAGAGACGATGACCAGCAGGCAGAACGGAGGCGACAGAGGCAGCTGCGGGCCTGCGGCAGGAGGGAGAGGGAGGCGATGCGTGGGTGCCCTAACGGGCAGAAAAATTTCCGGAAATGTGTTTAACGGCTATAATTTTCATTCCTCCTTTGATGGAATGAGAAAAATTTTGAATATTTGAATTTTTTCTCCATGGCTATAGGATATTGCCAGGCCATCAAACGGCCACTAGAGTTTTTTCTGGAACCCCAATCTCTGTTCTTTGATTTTTCTTGCTGTTTTCTTTTGTCATATTTAGGAATGCCTAATTTTGAAGCATATTAACAAATATTGCAAGCTTTTCGACTTTTAAGAACCAAAAGCCGAACTGATGATTCCCTATGCAATCCATCGACTGCAGTTCATAGAGGTAGGTTTCCAAGATAAGGATAGGTATACTCTCTACGACTGCCTTTCCAACCAATTTATATGGCAACCATCTACATTATCCTACATGAGTGGGATTTTTTATACACCCTTTTTTGCATTGGGGGCATGTTTTTTGATCTGAAATATGAATTAGTCCACATTTTGCACACTAAATAAACATGTATAGACATTTAATGGGGGTAACCTTTTTCAACGAATAGAAACCTTTTTTTTTTTGTTTTCTATTGGTCATTGTCTAAATAAACAGTGGAAAGAAACCAAAAAGCTTCTTGTCTTTGTCTTTTTCTTTTCTTTTCTAGCTTCCTTCCTACGATAGGCAATGATCAAACCTCTTCAAATGTTAATTCAGACTTTTGATATGTGAGTCTTTATGTGCATATACATTTTATTTCACCAATTTAATTTATATAAGTGAAATGAGTTGCGTTTTTTTCGTTTTTCATTTTTCGTTTTTTAAATATGTTTTTTAATTTTTAAATGGCATTTCATTTTCTCACATTTTTTTTGCATTTTTTCGAAAATAATGCACTTTTTGTATACACACACAAAAGGACACAGTGGCATCATCAATATCTTAGGTGAGAAAACATGCATTGCATCAGTAGGAGTTGGTGTCTAGTCATAGTACTAAGTTAAATCTTGATTTATGTTTTCCAATCACTAGGCTGTTCTTATAATGCCGAACATTTTGAATCATCCTTTGTGCACATATAACCAAACTGCTTATATGTGAGACTTTGTTCACAAATATTTGTCAGCTTTAATACCACAGTCCTTTATGGGCATTGGTTCGGTGTCAAGGATACTTGATGGTCTCATGAAAATGTTTGCAATTCTGGTGGAGTGTGCAGCATCATGAAAGTTATCTGAGCATGTCTGAATTGGAACACATTGCAAAGGTAATTGTAAGATTCCTTGCTGGCTGAATCATTTTGACCTTTTGTCTATCACATAGTGGACCTCTGTATGCATCTTGCTAGTGACTCGGGCTAACATGGGATTATATTTCTTGGCACCTAGAGTGAACAACCATTTTCTTTTGTCAAAAGAAATATGAAGATATTACTTGCATGAACTATTTTGAGGTATAGTGCTTTTCATCATAAACATAAAATTATTTGCAATAGAACTGCTTGAGAGCTAGTCTTCAAAATGTGAGCGTGTGTTGGTTTGTCTTTCATTTTTTTTTTTTGGGTTGGGGGTGGAGGGGGGGGGTGGGTGAGTTGTGTTGGTGGTGTTGGGGGAGAAAGAGAGAGAGAGAATAACCCTATTTAAAAGTTTATAAGATGATAATGGTTTTGTTGTAACATGAGTCTGTTCGATGGTTTCTTCCTAATAGGTTGATCTTGGTTCTGTTGTATCATAAAAATGCTTGATGCTCTCTTCCTAATAGGATGATATTGGTTCTGTAGCATACTTGGTGAGCACTGCAGGTAGACTTTTAGTTCATTCAAGCTGCCTTGTCATACTGGGTGAACTATGGTGGTAAAGAGTTTGAAGCAGTTGAAAACTGTGGAGGTAATCATCTAAGTTGCATCAAGAAGAAAGAAGAACTTCAAAAATTACTCAACAGGAAAATAGAAGGGAAAGTTGCAAAAGAAAGCATCTGTCTCTCTACTTTGAAATGCTTTTCCATGTTACCTCCAAATCAATGTTGTAAGAAGTGTATGCCTCACACAAAAAAAAAAACACGACTCAAAGCATTTTTTAGAAAAAATGCCTTGAGGCAGGGCCTTGAGATGCACACATCCCTGAAGCATGCACCTCATTTAATATAGGTGTATGCCTCCATCCATGGTATGCTCCGTGCTTGAGGCATACGCCTCAGGGAAAGTGTTGAATGCTATATGTTTGTAATTTTTGAAATGAACATAAGAACATTGTTTTTTTTTTCTTTACTTACTATTATATTTTGTTATGTATTATTGTTTTTATATGAAGGTAAAACAATATAGAAGATTTACAACATGAGAGTTTTGAAGATGAAGCAACTGAAGAGGAAGATGAACTTATTCAATATATGGATGGTTCAAATGATGATGAATTGTCATCCATTACAGAATACGAAAATGATGAAGATACGATTGGCCAATCGCCTACAAAAATCATTTGAACTTTGTTAAATATCACTTGATAATTACACAAATTAGTTACTTTTTTAATTTTTGTACATATACACATTTCCATATGCTTATATTATTGTCCAACAATACTTGTTATTTACTTATTCTCTTAATTGATATTATCATCTGAATTTTGGTTTTCCTAGTTTTGGTTATTTGTTTTTCAATGATAGTTCTATGACCTGTTTAGGACAGGTCATGCATCTTCGCCAATTATGCAAGCACTCTTTGCACTATGTATGTTATGACATTGTATTTGTTTGGATTTGAAAATTATTGTAGTTTACATATATTGTGTATTAGTTTTTATTGATATGCTTAGTATTGTAGTCATTTTTTCAGTTTTGATGTTATTTTTATAAATATTATATAATTCACAAACTTGTCTGTGAAGCTACGCTTCAACTAATGCCTCACCTCCCCTCGCCTCATGAGAGGCTGAACATGTCGCCGCACCTTATTGCCTTTTACAACATTGCTCCAAATACCATCAAGTTGTTCCTCTTGAGAGTATGGTGCTACTTTTTCTTAGTAACTTGATCCAGCGACACCCAACTAGAAGTTTCTCTTGTTTTCTGCCTTCTTCCTCTGCAATACAATATACATGATGCCGGTAGGTATGGTCGTGAAGGGTTTGCATGCAATTGATGTCTAGAATTGTTAAAATGACTTGTACATGACCTAA
Source organism: Nymphaea colorata (assembly GCF_008831285.2). NCBI lineage: Eukaryota > Viridiplantae > Streptophyta > Magnoliopsida > Nymphaeales > Nymphaeaceae > Nymphaea > Nymphaea colorata. The sequence goes on from NC_045140.1 coordinate 12,593,128, forward strand.
AAATCCTTAGATGAACTATAATGGGTCCCACCAGGCATGCCATCTATTTGCTCCCCTCCCCTGAATGGGGAGTAGCGTGAAGCCAAAAATTTGAGATTTGGATATTAGAAAAATTGCAAGAGAAAGGGAGCGGCCTACTGGTATGATGTCTAACTATGTCTCCCCACCTTTAACATGGATAATTGGACCTAAGACTAAGCATTTCTCAAAAGTTGTACAAGTCATTTGATTGATGCATTACGTATGTTTGTGCATAAGGGTTTGAAATTTTATTTTGAAGTTCATTTGAATTTAATTTTGAACAATCAACGTTTTTGACCTTGTTTTAGATAAAATGAAATGGATTTTAAACAAGTTATTTGAAAGTCTAATTGGTTTTGACAAGTTATTTAGAAATTCAACTTGTTTTAGAAATTTGGGCAAATTCTTTTGAATTTTGGCAAAATTGAAAATTGTTCAAAATTGATTCTAGTTGGGACTATTGATTTGATCTAAAAAATTGAGAGTTTAGGAAATTTAGTTGGAAATTATATTTGTAAATTGAGGATTTGATTTGTAAATAGTTGAAAATTGGAGTTTTAGTTCATGAACTTGAAGTTAATATGCAATCTTGGATCAAAATTTTAAACTTAGTTTAAAGTAAATTAAAAAATGAACTTGACTTAAATAGTTGATTTAGCTTGAAAAATTGGATCAATTGATAAAATTTGAAAATTGGTTGATCAAAAGATAGGAATTTCGAATTGAAATTATACCAAGTTCTCTTTTAGAGAAGATTGTAAATTCTTCAAGTAAAGCTTGTTTTTGGAAAAATAGGGATTCCAATGTTTTATAGAAAAATTTTATGTTCCAAATATATTTGTTGGCAAGATTGATAGGATTCTTGTATTTTCTTTTCAAAACTAAGTGAGATTCTAAATTCTTTGTTGCAATATAGGTCGGTCATGTTTTATAACTTGAATTGGTTCACTTACTTTCTAGAGATGGTGCATGTGTGTGTGAATTAGATAAGTGAATGCATGCATGAATTAAGAAAATAAACTATATTGTGCATACATTCTTCACTCTCACTAACTCTCCATGCATCTACACGTGTTAATTTTTTATTCCATCATACATGCATTCATGAAATAAAGAGCAAATTTATGTTAAATTGGATATGTAGGACAATGTCTAGGCTATACTTGGTATTGGATCAAGTATAACTACTACAATGCAGTCCATAAGCTTGACATAGATAAAATTCTTAAACTTGAAAATTGAATGAAAAATCCCAGTTTTAGAATGGGAAAAACGTGGAAAACCTCCACTTCCTCATGTTAAAATGATTATAAAAGAGACCATGTACTGATTTAATGGTTGCAAATTAAGAAATGTCTACTTTGGAGATCTTTCTTCAAAGTAAAATGTAATTTGATAGATTAAATTTTGAAATTGATGAAACATATATACATCTATTTTTCCATTAAAGTACATGTTGGAATGCAAATCAGATCTTAGAAGCAATGTTTACTCCAAATTTGGTTTTAAATCTCAAGGCTATGCAAATTAGTATAGTATGTTGAGAGAATTTGACAAAATTTCTCTTGCCAGTTTTGTGAATTTTAATTACAGCTTTTGGCTGAAATTTTGTGATGTATTAATTTGAAAACTGAACCAATTGCAAAATTGAAAAATGTGAACTCGAAATCATGAATATCAGCCATATTAGAAGCTACTCTCTACAGTGCTGATTAGGCAAGACTAGGGATTCGGTCTAATTTCATAGACATTGACAAATTAGTAGCTTCCTTTGAGCCGAAACAAGTATTTTAGGATCTCAAACTTGATGTTCCAAGATTCTTTGAAAAATCAAATTCTAGGTTTTAAAAATACATATATATACACTCAATCAGCCTTATTTCAAAATTTTAATTGGCTAAATCTTGTAGTTCTGAGCCATCAAGATTCAATGTTGGAAGCAATCTCCTTTAGATTAGCTTAAGGATGTGACCCTTAACCTAATCTTGAAATAATAATAGCCATTTTCATATGAGATGATATATATATATATATATATATATATATATATATATATATATATATATATATATATATATATATATATATAATATATACATATATACACACATTCATATATATACATAAATGTTTCTTTTTGAATTAAAAAGATTGAGTAAACGGCCACATAACACATGAACAGTGATAGTTTATGGCTGGGATTTTTACATCAATGGGGTTGAAGGCATGGCTTCTAACCTCCTTGATCACCTCTCTCAAAAAAAACTACAGAAAATTATGAGAAATATAGATTGAAATGGAAGAAGATCAGTGGATCATTTCAACCAATTATTCATTATGTAAGGGTGGATCTCATCTATAATAATGAATCTGTCCCTAATAAGCTTTTGAGAAGGGAAAATGCATGCATTGCAGCATTTAAATAAAAATTCTGTCTCATTTGGAGACTAACTCAACCAACCAGAAAAAAAGCAGTGGCAGTGGCGTTCTCGGAGCAGCGGCGGAGGTGGAGCCTGCTCAGGAAGAGCTTGCCGGTGGTGAGGTTTTTGTGGGCGGTGATGGGGTAGCTAGCATCCCACGATTCACCAGAAAGCTCGTTGGAGTGCTGTGTGGGTTGCTGGAAGAGTGGCTCCTCTCATTGGCAGAGCTCCATCTGTGGGTGGTAGAGATGCTACCGTGGACTGATAGCTATGGTAGTGTTTGTGGGCGGTCACCAGTTTCAAGTGGGGCACTGCCCCAACACAAATAGTTCAGAACAAGAAACGAGACAACATTAATGCAGGAATAAATGAACTTATTAAATAAGAGAGAGAAAGTAGAGGGTGCCATGTTGACATGGGACGACGTGATGCTGATGTGGTGCCAAGGTGGAAGGTGTGGGGGCTAACTGGGCGCTAGGCTAGAGCCTGCACAAAGAAAAGCCAGCTTAAGGAGCTAGCACCGCATGGACTCGCTGGGGCAGTGCCTTGAGCAAGTGACTGGGAGAGGAGCACGGCCCTTGGTTTGGTTGGGCCAATAATGGCAACATAGGTAGTCGATGGCAGAGAGTGTGTGTGTCCTAAGAAGCTAGCAGTTTGGGTCAAACCTCTGGTGGCTTGTTACTATAGTGGCTGGTCCACAGTGGCCAGCACAGTCTGAGTCATCCTAGAAGCTGGGCTGATTGCCTAGGGCAGCAAATCAGCCCTCTAAGTGATCAAATGTGGTAAAAAAAACAAGGATGAATTTGGATCAGCTGGCATACCCATGCCATGTGGCAATCTCTGCGGTCTGCTAGTGGCATCCTTGGGCACTGGCTGGTCCTACATGGCATTGGGCAGGTCGGGCCCTAGCTATTTATTGGCCAGGTTGCCTTTATGCACCCCAACTTCCCTCCCTAGTTGGCAAAGGGCGCCAAGGTGGAGGGCTTTAATAGTTCCACACAGAATTTGCGGGTGATGTCTAGTCCACTATGGAGGAGCCAGGAGGTCGACCTCTTGAGCGGCCCCCAGCTAAGCCAAGCGGCCATATAGGTGAAGGTAAATTTTGAAATTCATGAGCACGCACATGCACAATCATTGAACTCTAATACGATGTTGCCAAAGATGGAGAGTTAAAACCATGGGAGAAACAAACATTTGTTTTCGATCAATGCTTAAATTGAAAGGGGTTGTATGGGATTCTAAATTTAAGTGAACATGAATAAATCACTCAATTCTAAGTCCTAATGCCCACAACACTATTAAATGGTTCTGAACCAAAGTACTCTACTTAGAGGTTTGCATGAATCTATAGCAACTATTTGGATTGACATCTCGCATAGTGTTCAAAATCAACTGTGATATTTTTGCATATATGTACATTTATGCATTTGGATCTTGGTTTGGGATATGGTTCTGAGATTCAAATCATGATATCCATAGAAGATTCTAGATGATAGGTATGGGCATGGATCTAAGATTCAGATCAAGATCTAAATCCATAGAAAGTTTCTACAAAATGGATCTTAAGAGATTTGGATTAGAATTCTAGATAAGAGAACTGCTTGACAATAGTTCGTAGATCTAAAAATGTTGATGTAAACATTGTAATTGATGCTTCAAATACCATAACGTCAAGTATATCTAGCATAAGACTAAGTGCAAAATGACATTATTGCAGATGAAATTGTTGTTTTACCCTTGGGCATGGGTAAGAGATTTAAAATGAAATGACTTTTTACCCTTGGGTGAAGATTTGGACCATCTATTATGTGTTTGAAATGATTTCAAGTTGGAGCTTTGATGATTTAATAATGACAAACTTGATGACGTTAAGTATATATGACATATAATCCTAGGTTCATGTAGAAAATATGGATTAGAAAAAAAATGATTGGTTTACTCCTTGTGTAGATTTTGAACTCAAATAAGCATAAATCATGGATTTGACTTTGCTTAAAGCTCTAGGAATCAAAGAAAGCCATAAACTAATGTATATGAGACATATGTCCGATGTTTGTGTAGAATAATATGGCTTAAAAGAAAATGACTTTTGTGTCCCTATGTGTAATTCTGAAGCTCCCGGTGAGTTTGGCAGATCTGATTAGACCAGCCTATATGCCTATTTCTAGATTGGCTTTAGTTAAAATATTACTAAAAAACCCTCCAACATTGTTCTAAAAATCAAATTTTCTAAAATTTACAAGCTGTGAATGTCATATATATAAAGAGAAACATAGAAGGTTTTCAAAAATTAGGTTATGATCATCATCTTCACTAGTTGAGTTGCGGGCCTTAGATCAGCCATTTACTGGTAAGGATATGTTGAAAAATCAGAAAGTTTTGCTCTGAGTTAACTGAATTAAGCTCAATAGATGTTTACAGAGTGTAGTAAGTATTATGAATGAGTTCCAGGACCTTCAATACTGAATTGAACTCAAATTGGGTATGAATAAGCTCAAACCCAAAAACTAAGAAAAGATAGATTCATACATGATAAATATGATTTTGGCTCAATTATAGCTTACTCTATAAGGTTGAGGTCAAATTCAGCTTAAATCCAAAAAGAAAGAGAGAGAGAGAGAGAGAGAGAGAGAGAGAGAGAGAGTGAGCTTTAGGACCTTCCAAACTAAAATGAACTCAGATGGCTTCATAAATGAACTCAAACCAAACTAAACGAAGATAGATTTATACATGATAAACATGATCCTAGCTCGGTTTCAACTCACTCCACTAGGTTGTGCTCAAACGCCTTAAAAACAAAAAAGAGAGTGAAGTTCGGACCTTGTAAATTGTATATTTCTATCACTTGACATGATAAATTTAGGTCGAGGAACGTGGGTCAGTGTTATTAATTATTAATATCGTTCCGCATCGGTGGATGTGGGTTGAATTGGCCATCTTGCCAATATGATGCAAGGCTAATAATTATCATGTTTCTTCTTTTTTTCATATTAAAAATCAATGAAATTAGTTAGAATTATTCTTTAATTCAAGAATTTTAAAAATATGGTGACAGACCGATACGTCCCATGTATTCAAAGGAACACCATCCATGGAAAACAATTGGATATTTCAACACATAGAGCATAGGTATGGTTACCTGTATCTACCTCTAGCTACCCATTTTTATATGGATTTGGTATTTACTGATGAAGTCAAAGTAACAATGAACCCAATAAATTGTGAGCATTATATTTGGCCTAGGGGGAAGAATAACAGTTATAAAAAATCCTGCTCTGGTCAATGCTGACAAAAGCACTAAGCTAAACTTTACCCAATGGTCTATACAGATGTCATTGATAATTTCCATATTGCACTTTCCATCCTTCAAGGCTACAACAAAAGAAGAATGAAGACATTCTTACCTCAATAATTTGCAAGGAAGAAAATCCAAACATCTTAAGTCCATCAAGTCTTTCCGGGAGTTGCAATGGTGGCAGGTTCTGCACTTCGAGGCCTTGTAACTTTTCTATTTCTACATTAAGCCTCTGATACACCAAGTCCCAGCACTTTCTAGGAGAAGCATGCATAAAGACTTCAGTTGGATTGTCCTCAACTGTAACCGGTCATATTACATTCACAAGTATATAAATTTCAATAACGACCACCAACAGTAATCAAAATAATGTTTACCTAAATAGGGTTATGGCAGTCAAAATATAGGACATGGAACTTGAGAAAGGAAGGAAAATCTTAATGAAAATCAGAGGCCTAATTAATCATACAAATACATTCAGATTAAAGCTTCCATTGGTCCAGCCAAAAAAGAGTCGGGTTCTATCCAAACTTGGTATAATTAATGAAGGGATAAGATTTACCTAGCAAAATTATTTATACTATGCAGCCATTAAAGTTTGAATCAAGGGCTGTTGGATAAATACAGAGCTGCTACTTTGAATAGTTACTCCCAATTCCAAACCTGAATACAGATTCCACAGCTTGGATGAGTCTGTGAACATGTCAAGCATTGTAACTAAGCTGGTAAGTGGTTCCCATAGATAACTCCATTAAAGGTTAAGAAGACAATGTCCACCATTTCCTTAGTGATAAGCCTTAAAAATATGATGCCTTAATTAGTTTGGCAATCAAATAAGTTGCCAGCTTACCTTAAACATGAGCCCAAGCAGTCCAACATCAAATACTTTTGAGGTATAGCTACAAATTTGTGTTGGATCAAGTATATCAAAGAACATGACACGGCTCTTATATCCTACAGAAAGTTGGCAACAGTGACCCTTTATCATCAACATATATTAACTCAAAAGGTGAACCAAGGACATCATAGGAGCACAAGAAAAACATAAGCATACCTTTAGGAAATATGGCTTCCTTATTGCACCATAGCTTTTGAGGAACAATAGAGCCAATTTCTATTGGCACAGGTTCATGCAATGTCCTTTTCAATATGAAAGGTACATGTATCCAACCCAGAGGCTGGACACACATCCACAGTTGAATTGGATTTGTTTTCATTCGTTATAGTACATGTGCATGAAGTTGTTTCTTTGATATGCACTTTATCTTATGATTCACAAGAAGATGGCTTCAAAAGCTACAGATTGACTCCAAAAAGTTTTTTTGCTTTACAACATGCACCTTTTCGAAGACTGCCATCTATAAGAAGTGAACTGGATTTTGCATTCATTGAAACATTCTCCCAGCATGGACTATCCTCCTCTCGAGAATAAGCTATATCGATGGTTTTACGATGCTCTTTCAATTTAATGAATATTTCAGCACTCAAACCTTTTTCCCCTTTAGCATTAGATACATCGCTGTCAGGTGCAGACAAGCATTTTATGCTTAAATAGCTATTGAGGTATATATCCTTAGACAACAAAAGCTGCTCTTCATTGACCTTATATCTATGCCTACTTCTATCGCTCTCTGCATTAGATGAACTGTTGCTTTGCAATTTCTGTGGTTTCTGGTCGTGATCAACATTCTTATCCTCCTCTCCAGAAATACATGATCCATCTGGAGTGCTTCTTTTATGATTTAAAAGAGGTCCGTCCCTACCTAGATCGGGAAAATTTTTGCATGCATTAACCTTAGTCCCTGAACCTGCAGAAGTATCATACTTAATGCGTGAAAGCATTCCAAGATTCAACTCTTGATGACCGAAACCAATCTGAAATAACTTATCAGAGTTGGTGGTTGATGGAAATTCCAAAGAATTCATAATGTGTAGTTTGTTGACAAGATATGAAGCCATGTGGCTATTTTCTATTGAACTTGATTGAAAGGCTCCTGAAGTATCACAACCATTTTCCTCAGATTTGCATGCTTCGTTCATGTCAAGGACTTTTGGACTCTTTGCATTATAAGTTGATCCTTCCTTTGAAGGATATTTCAGTGCATTGCATTTCCTGTTTTCCACTTCTGAAGAAAGGCCATCAATTGCAACTGAGTCAACTGAATGCTCACCCAAGAAGTCCAACTTCAGGCTCTAACTTACCTGCAATCTCTGATTGTGTGGTGGCAAGAGTTCCAAAGCATGTTTCCCCTGATTTGGTGAAACTATTGCAACTTGTTTCTGGCTTCAAACAAGATGAGTTCTCAGGTGTTGTCATGGATAAACCATCAATGGACAACTTTCCAGTTGCCCAGTCGTACAGAGCGATCATATTTCCTTCTAAAGCTTTTACAAGGGTATGCAATTCATCCAAATCATAATGGAAGAGGAAATATCTTTTTCTTGGACCATATTAGGAGAGTAGCTTTGCATGCTCTAAGCATGAGAAGCGGTTCCGTGAACATTCACAACCAATCGCTGAGGGATGTGAATCACAAAAACATAAAAAGCATTCTTGATCATCAGTCAAATCAAAGTTTGCATGCATTCTTCTGGCTTCAAAAGGTTTAGGAAATTTCTCTCTCCTCATTTGCTCCATTTGTACCCGTGCCTAAAAGAGTAATAACAAAAAATGTTACAACTTACAATGATGAATGAGTAACTTCAAGTAGCTAAAATATGTAATGCATAAACATATGATTACTTTAACTGATTTTGTAAGAATTTCATCCTTCCTGCATGCACTTTCCATCTCAGACTTTCTTTGTTGCATTCCTTGAGTAGCAGCAGCCTCCAAGGAGCCCTAACTGCTCCATTAGCGGCACCAAGTAGCAATTTATCATGTGATATCGATGTTTTAAGACACTATTCACGGTAAAGTTCCACTACGCTTTGGCCATGTGGCAACCAATAATTGGAGCAACATTGACTGCCTTAGTACAGTTGAAACCACAGTTAAATCCAGAATGGTATGCCCTGGGGAAAGTAATAACAAACTCACCAGCGTGCTGAACAATACGATAAACGGAGACCCCTTCAGATTTTAAAACTGATGGCGACAGTTGTGTGAACTGTAGCTAAATGAGTTGTTAAAGATTAATGTTCAACCAAAAGCAAAAATAATAAACTTGAAAGCAGATTGAACCACTACAAAATGATCGATACCTCTTGGATCGTGAAGTATGTGCATTATCAAAACCTAAAAATGATAATCAACAGAACCAACTTCAGCTGGATTTATCCAAATGTAGACCAAATAAAAAAAGAAGTCACAAAATTCAATAGAAAAAAAGTATAAAGCAGAGCTAATTCTAAGCTTTACTTTGACATTAAAAAATGAAAAAAGAAAAACAAATAGGGGTTATCTTCTATTCAACTTTCTTGTGCACAAAAAATAAATAAAATCATGTAGTGGGAAGAAAATGACAATAAGTTCAAACTTTAGCAAGCCAACCAACTTATTTTGTCTAAAAGCAAAAGGGCCATAAAAATCTTCACAATGTCCATCTTGCTACTACTTGTAATAATCATGTCATTGAGATATATAAAAGAAGAATGACTATACCTACAAAAGTTATCTTAGCAAAATAGAGTTGTATCAGAATAACAAAGTTTAAAATTTATCTTAGCAAAATAGAGTTGTATCAGAATAACAAAGTTTAAAATTTATCTTAGCAAAATATAGTTGTATCAGAATAACAAGATTTTAAAATTTAGAGATGTAACAAATAACTTAACTTTATTAAAGCAAAACGTAGGAGTTCACATTACACTATAAAACTTTCCTCAGGTGAAGAATCTTACCATATAAAGTTTTTCCCGAGGAGGGAGATTCATGTAAACTTATACATTTAATTCTTATTAAAAAGCAATTCTGACATCAATTTGGTATATGTCCCAACCTTTAATAGAAATTTACAAGAACCCTAATTAATGTCATCTTAGCTGATGGAGAGAAGGCTTCTGAATAGTCTATGACTCATCATATTATTGATTATTACCTAGGCAAGTTCATTCTAAGACTCATAGGATAAAATGAGATAGCAGTCAGGCATGTCCCATGCTGAGAAGAAAATGATTCATATGATGTAGTTAGCAAGCTGCCTATAGGTGTACTAGACCTTTTTTTAACTCAATGGTCTTTTCAGGTGGGCTGTTGACATCTTTACTAGCTTCTTGTATTCCTGTGTAATAGATAATGACCTAAGGGGAATTAAGGTCAGTGGATTTTATTACAGATGGTTGTTTAGTTCAAGAGTATAAAGACTAGGCATATCAGATTGTACAACATCTATCAACATAATTCTCAGCTAAAGCATCTTCTTTGTAAAGAAATACATATTCATTGTCTTCTTTAGGAACATCATCATAAATTTTTCCCTTACCAAGAAAACTATCATTAAGAAACATATAATTTGTTATTCTAGGGATAACAACAACTATATCTATTTGATTTAGGTATACCCAAGTAAAACACAAGGATTTTCTAAGCATCAAATAAAAATGCTCAAAGAGTTTGCCTTATGTGCTTGTGTTTTACTTCTACAGGCCCATTTTGTTGAGTACAACCACGTGTTTCTTGTGAACAATTTCTTCAATTTTATGGTAATTTTCAAATTCACCTAAGATAAATTGTCCTCCAAAATAAGTTCTAAAAATTTTCAGATTTTTCTCAAACTGAGTTTTAAAAAGTTTTGTGAAAATATTTGAAGAAAAAAAGAAAGTCATTTCATCCTACAACCTAGTGAAAGAAGAAAGTACTCACATGTTGTCACCATGACCTTGTTTAATGGCATGAATTTTCCACTCAAACTGACGTCGGTAGACAATACCTTTTCTTGTACTTGTTCACTAAGGAAAAATTCATGCTTTAACAACAATTGAAAATACCTGTGATATTCCTCGGATTATTCACAAGCAATATTCAAGCTCTCATTTTGCAACCTTAGCCGGGGTTTATATAGGTGAATCCATAGATTGTCATCATTGAGTACAAACAAAACATAATAAAATAATGCTTCAAATTCAAAGTTCAAAGAGTCACTTTTTCTTTTCTGAATTTTAGTTCCTTCAAATAATAAAATAATGCTGTTGTCATTTATTGGCTCATTAATAGTTTATATAGCACTCCACATGTTTGGATTTTGGAAGGACTTACGAATAGTTTCATTACAAAGTTTTTGCCAACACTTTAGAAGTTTAGGTACTCGTGGGTCACTATCAGACAATTAGTAGTGTATATTTCCCCTACATCTAAGCTTATACAACTAAGTAGGAAAAAAAAGGTATACCACTTAATATGTGCAGATCAAACCCAATGGATGTTACAAAATTTATGCTTGTTGATTTATAACATCATAACTATGAGCTTCAAACATGTTATAGACTATTTGGAATATACCCTCTATGGCAGTGGTAAATGGGCAGCAAAACTGTTACAAGACAAGATCAAATAGGCCCTCTTCAGCTGCACCAAGGCTTTCATCCGAATTTGCTGCTATGCTCTCAAAAAAGAGGGTGGCTTTTCAGTTTTTGTAGTCTTGTTTCAATGCCTCATTTGATATTTATGTTAATTCCTTTACCAACGCAAAAATAGTAATTTCTTTCTCATGGCAAATTTGCCTAGGCATCAGCAAAATTAGGCCATAAGTCCTAACTGAAAATGCAAGATAATCAGAATTACACAAAAGGTCTAAGCAATATTTGGAGATAGGAGAAGATAGGAGAATAATACCTAAAGAAACATACAATTTGAAGTAAATACTAAGAAGTACAATAGGCAGGCCCAAATATAATTAAACAGATAAAAGTATTTAGCAACCAACTTGAGAATAGGTGACCATTGGCATTGAAGGCCCAAGCTTGAGCATCGTAATAGCAAAAATACAAGGAAATAACATTTGAAAGGAAATAACTCCAGATTTTCATATTATGTAAATGTTATGGATGATCAAGTAAGCATAATCCCATGAATTAAAAAAAAAGGTGATCCAGTTTATACATGTTTTTTATATTTTTTTTCCTCTTTCATTCAGGATCATTATATGAATCTTTGAAGTCCCAGTGAAAAATCTCATTTTATTTATATATTCCATTCACTTAATGTCATGAGGCAGCCGTAATGAAATATGACATGGAAAAGTCAGGAAATGAGACAGAAAAATCAATTTCTTCTTTCTAGCTTAATCAAACAGAAAATGTAAAAGGGAGTAAAACACATGGGAAAAAATGTTGTCTGAGTGCGGGTGCAAATGTAGCATTTTCAAAAAAAGTCAAAAAAAGTCTCTGCATGCATGCAAGGAGATATTAGTATATACAGCTTTTCATTTGGCCTCACATTAGGTCCCTCAAAAAGCCTAAGCGGTGATGCTTTTTTTATCCAAACAAAGCCTGTAAGTTTGTGTTTCCTCATACTTAATCATAAGAAAACATGCTTTAGATTAGAAATATCTGAGTTTCTACAATCAGGTTCTTGTACTTGTTTCATTAACTTGAGAAAGGAATCACTTAATCTATGATTTTATTGTACAGTGAGTGCAGTGCGCGGGTGTCATTAATTCATGCGTATAAGCACTGCCTAAGAGGATTTGCTACCATGGACACATTGTCCAGTAAAATATTTTCCTTGGTCCTTAGGGGATTTCCGGAATCTGTAACTGAAGATAACCTGATGCACTATTTCATGTTTGGCAGAATATCCCATAATCCTATAGGTTTTCCCTCTCATCAAGTTCTTAGACTTCATACGACATGTTCATGAGACTTCTTGCAAGTTGTGTTCGGTGAGCTGGGGGCAAAGCTTGCGATGTCACCAGTCAATGGGGACATAATGATCAGAATGATCGATACAGGTGGATCCTAATCCAGAGAAAATTATTTGTTTCTCTTAACCAGCATGATTTTGAACGTGTCTCTGCTTGTTTCCCATACTCCATTTGAATTCTCTAGTCCCATTAGAAAATTATTCATTTAGAGAAGGCTCAATCTGTTAAGTATGTTGAGCTATATGTTTGAATGATGGAGAAGAAGGCGTGACTCGGACCTTTTGTCTCAGACATACTCTTTCCATTCAAACATAGGAGAAGGCGTTTGGACAACCTTCAAAGAACATATGAAATTAAAGTGCACAACCTTTTGTCGCACTTGTGGTGGTGCCACATAGATTTCACCAGCATTCGACTGTGCTATAAATGCTTCAAGGGGCATAGTTTAACCGGGTAGCATGGTGGTTTACACTCAAAAGATCTAGGTTTGAGTCTCATGTTCCAGGTGTTACTCCTCTAGGCCACAAATGGTGGCAAGTGCAACAAGTTCTAAATTTGAAATTATACTGGATATGGATCTAAATTTGATCTGCCAACATAAAAGATCGAAAAGCCCCCCACTACATTCAACTGACATTCTCCAAAATCAAATAAATCCCCTTGATCTCCTTGCCTTTATGAGTCGTTTGGAGATATTTTATGAGCATCCCAAGAATCTTGGTTCATTACGCAATAGAGAGATGCAAAAAAACAGTCCACAACATTCCTTTTCGAACACCTTATACCTTGCTTACAAACTTTTCGAGAAAGAGATTCCGTTGTACAAATCACTCTTTCTTTTAGATGGGAGCTGGGAATTTGGTGCTTTGAGATTTGGATAGGAAACCTTTTAAATTTTACGAAGCAGGGATCTGGTCGAGCTTCTAGTTTTTACTAATGCTACTCCATGCCGCACCTTATTTCTTTTATGTCTATCTATTTATTGCCACAACCATGAGATCCCATGTACATGCCATTTATCGATTCCAATCACATATGAAGCATATGTCAATTGATAATCTGTCAACCATTTGCCACCCAAACTTCAATTTTAATTCAAATTCCAATATCATTAGGCATCTGGTAAGAAAAATTTTGTGCTCTTCAAACACATTTTCTTAAAACACATGTTATGTTCTTATTTTGAGAAGAATGATCCAGTTATGGTTATTGTTCCTAAATTAAGCAATCAAATGCTAGAAGTAAGCAATTAGATCATATTTCCTAAAACAAAAGCATAGCATTCTTGAAACACATGTTCTAAAAATGTTGTGTGCTCCAAGTGCATAATGTTCTCTTTTAGTAGTCTACTCAGACATAATATGAGGTATTACTTAACCAATTCACCTTCTCTTGTGGCGTCTGTTAGGGATTTGGCCCGAATCACCAAATTTCAGTGATGTACCATTCAGAGGGAAAGGAACATGCATGGCAGGGCCTAACTACAAAGCATTCAACTGCAACAGGTTTAAAATTTATGCTCTAATTTGAAATCACATACGTATAGCCAAAATAGAGCTGATGGGTGAACTTCGACTCAGGAAGGTGATCGATGCTCGGTATTATAACTCATTCGGGGTCACAAAAGTCCCCGAGTCAAACGATCGAGGGTTTGGACAACTATCTCTCTCTCTTTATAATGTATTTTCTGTTTCTCTTGCAATTTCTCGACCTTGATCATCTTTGTGCAACTCCCTCTCTCACTTGATCTCTTGATATTTCCCAATCACTTCCACCATTCTTGAGTCTCGTGGTCGCTGATCATTGGATGCTGTAGCGAAAGACCTGGGAGATCGATCGACATCATCACCTTGTTGAGAGCGATGGAAGGCCATCACTCGAATGAGGGTTTCACATAACCCGCGGAACAGACAATCGAGGGTTTGGACAACTATCTCTCTCTCTTTATAATGTATTTTCTGTTTCTCTCGCAAACTCTCGACCTCCATCATCTTTGCGCAACTCCCTCTCTCGCTCGATCTTTTGATATTTCCCAATCGTTTCCACCATTCTTGAGTCTCATGTTCGCTGATCATTGGACGTTGTAGCAGAAGACCTGAGGAGATCGATCGGCATCATCACTATTAGGGATTAGATTCCACCTCAGACTGAAATGCCTTACGATACGCTTTTTATAACATTGTGTATAATACGTGCATATGTGATACTTGTATACATGTACATATGGATACATATTATATTATACATGTAATATATATATAAGACATATATGCATGTATATGTATAATTTGTACATATGTAATGCTAATAGATGTTATATATAATATAAGTATTTTTAGATGTACACATTTATATATGTATATATACATATATATATGTGTATAATTTTATACAATAAGAATATATGTACACATATATACATTTGTATATATTTTATGTACATACATGTGAGTACATACAATATGTATACACTTATGAATATGTAGTACAATATGTATATAAAATATATGTATGTTATGTGTATATTATATATGTAATACATTGTACCAATGTACATATAGTATGTTGCAGTGAAAATATAATAAATGTACAGGTACATATATATAATATATGTATATATGTTATGTATAGTAATATGTTATATGTATATATTATATGTACGTACATATGAATACATACAATATGTATATAAAATATATGTATGTTATGTGTATATTATATATGTAATACATTGTACCAATGTATGTATAGTATGTTACAATAAAATATATTATATGTATAGGTACATATATATAATATATGTATATATGTTATGTATAGTAATACGTTATATATACATATGTACACACGCACATATATATGTACGTAGACACATATACATTATATATACATATATAATAGGTATAATTTCAACATATGGGTACCTATACATATATATGTACATTTGTATATATACGTTAATACATATGTGTGTGTATGTATATAACACATATATGCAAACATATGGACGTACAGGTTCATACTATATATATGTGCATATTAATATTATTTTATACATATATTTATGTATGCATATACATATATATATGTATACATGTGCATATAATATACAAATATGTACTTATAATGTATGTACATATAACATATATGCATATATATGTATATATATATATATATATATGTATGTATATATATATATGTATGTATATATATATATATATATATATATATATATATATGTATATGTATTTACGTAATACATACATATACATGTACACATACATCTAACATATATATGTACATATTTGTATTATATGTGTACATACATATGTACATTATGTGTGAATATATAGATATATATTACATACATATATTAATATATATATATATATATATATATATATATATATATATATATATATACAATGTCCACTACCATATATATGTTATGTATGCATGATACATATTATATATATTATATTATACATGTGTATACGCATATTACACAAAACTATATGTATATATATATATATATATACACACACACACAGACACACACACACACACACATATATATATATATATATGTACATAATATATACATTTGTACATGTATAAAACCATATATATGTTGTGTATGGATTGTACGTATTATATATATATATTATACATGTGTATACACATATTACACAACACTATATGTATATATATATATATGTACATAATATATACATTTGTACGTATATACATTAGCATATATGTATATATGTTATACGTATGTATAAATATTTATATATAGATATATAGCATATATGTATATATATTATATATATGAATAATGTACAAATTTTATAAATATATATGTGTATGTGCACTATGCAAAGATTATGTTGTTTGTAGGCCTTGCGTCTTAAAGTTCATAGATCTCAGATCAAATCTCATCCCTTCTAACTTGAGATCAATGCATTTAAAAGATAGTGGTGATCATAAGGGGGTGTTTGACGGCTCTTCAAACTGGAATTACAATGAAAACTCTAGTTCTAGTTTCATTTTTAATTTGATAGTCTAGAGTTTTGATTCTAATTTTGAAAATGATGTTTTTGACAAAATCACAATTAAAAGTATAAAATTGATGAAATAAAACCATGATGACATGTGCTCAAAGAAAAACGAGTAAATTGTAAATTTAAGAAATCATAATTCCACCCCTCAGAATAGAATCACAATTCCTAAATTTTGATTCAAGAATGAAACTATAATCTTAAAACATAAAATCTTTGTTTGAGGATTCAATTCCCATTTCCTCGAAAAAAGAAAATTTTATTTACATAATTATGCAATTCCGGCCTTGTCAAACAACCCATAAACGATCATTTTCAAATCTGCTATTTGTCAAAACAGTAGATTTAAGCTAAATCCTTTGTTAAACCAGATACAATCGAGAGAGATCCAAAAACTGCTAGACACATGTCTCTAATAACATTCCCCCCCTTGATTGGAAGGGTCATTTCCCGGATCCCATCCTTGTTATGAGATAAACAAGTCATAAGTTTGATCTATATCAAATGCAAACAGAGAACCTTTCTATGGTTTTACCACACTGGACAGACTAAGGAAACATTTTGAGTCCACTGGACCACAACAGATGGAAAAAAAAAGTGAAGAAATGGGTTGGCCACATCCAAGTGCACACATCATATGACGATTTTTGTTTTTTTTTTTTTTTGTTGTTGTTTTTTTTTTCTCACATTTCCAAGTCAGATTCAACCTTGGTCGCCTCATCCATACTGTAATATTGGATTGGGGCTCATCATTTTATTCGACCCTTCCGCTTTTTTCTTTTTGTTTCTCTCCTTTTGCCGTTTCGGGAAGACAAGAAAGAGGAACAGTGACTGACATCCGCTCAGAGAGGAGGAAAGTGGGGGACAAGGAATAGGAGAAAGGGGAGAGAGGGAAACATGATCAGAGAAGGGAGCCATGGTTTCCACCAGGGGCAGCTCTTCATCGGCGAAGCTTTCTATGCCATCGCCGCCACCAAGATGCAAGCATCTCAAGGTATTCAGATGAAGCAAACCTTGCCCAAATCTTATTTGTCATTGTTTACCTATTCTTGGGTTCGTTGTCGACTCCAACATCTCATTTATGTGTTTTGTGGTTTTCTTGGTGTTGTTTCCTTCAGGGCTTGATTTCGGGGAATCAGGCAGAGAACTCTCATCCAAAAGAGGTGCTGGTCACACCGAGGGGCGATGTGCCCAACTCGAAGGATTTGGCACCGTCGTCTTCACGATACCAGATCCCCTCTGACCCCGCGACCGGTTCTATGGAAGATTCGGCACCGGCTGAAACCCCAACTTCCAATCCAGATGCTGCGGCCGACAAACTGGTCGCGATGCCACCTCCTTCACCAAGTTTGTATCCCGAGTTCTACATGTGCCACTTGGGAGAACGATAATTGTTAAAACTGGCTTTCCGTAATCCTTTTTCCGTTTTGCTTATTGTGGGTTATAGATTCTGCATCGGAGAAATTGAATACAGTGCCATCGACATGGAATAAAAGGTCGATGAAAAGGATGCCTAATTTCGAATCATCGACTGCATGGGGAAGACTTATATCATAGTATCTGTAGGTATTTTCCCCAATCCACTTCGTGATTGCTGATTGAGTACCTTGTTTTGCTGCTTCTCTTGACTTTGGCTTTTGGTCATGTATTGAGAGGTTTTTAGTGCCACAATTTGGTCAGGTTTCAGTTGTAGGCATCAGGTGGATCGGTTGCATGTAGTTCTGATTTCATCAACTAACTTGCGCTGGAGGTCTCTTCAGGGATTTCTGTGTTTATAAAGTATGGTTCCTTCATTTCAATTAAGTTGTCTGGTCATCAAGAACGTTAGTGTTGTATGTTGTTGCTGTGGATAGGAAATTTTGGAAGTCTATGTTTCTTTCAGGCGAAACAGATTCCTCAGTTGTTAGCTTAATCATTTTTTTCTCTGACCTGGATTCAAGAATTTTGAGATTCGCCTCATCGCTTGGTCATGTTTCATAGGGTAGAAGCTAAACTCTAGGGTTATCATTTGTAGTCAGTGAATGAAAATCAGTTCTCTAAGTGGTGTAGCTTGGTTCAGGCATTTCATAGATATCTCAAACAGGAAGCAAGTCAACATATCATGCGAAGGAAGGGCAGCATAAGATCATGGTAAGGAGTGGGCAGATGACATAAATCAAGTCAAGTCCATGACACCTCCATGTATGACGACATTGTGTTTGGATGTTTTCTGCTAATGCTTTATTAGTTTGTGGTCAAGAACATATTTTTCAAAGTCCTCATGTAACCAAGGCACAAGACTGATCAACTTTGTTGGATAGTCGTACATTTAGAGTCTAACAGAGTCCAATCCCGTAGTTGTCATTATCATGCACTTGATGATTTTACAAAATCCACCACATAGGATTGGTTTATCACGGGCTTCCTTTGGGGAAAGATAAGAGCTTAACCTAAACCATTTGTAAAACTTTCAATCAGTTGAGGACTCAAACATTTATGGGAAATCGTCACTATTAAACCAACCTTTCATATAGAAGTCCCTAGGAGAGTTGGTGAAGTTCATTTTTCTACCCAACCAACCTATGCTATTTTGCATTCACCCTCTTCTTTAAAATAGAATTCCTTCCTCTTGATATACCATTTGATGTTAAGAATTTTTGTAAAAGTGATAATTTTCAGTTTTGCTTAAAAACATTTTAAAAGTGTCTTCTCACACAATGATGTGACTTTTCTTTATTCTTAGTACCTCCTTCAGCAGAAGGATAAAATTTCAAATTTTTGTTGCCAAACAATGGAAGAGGAAAATTGAAAAGATCATGAATATGAGCAGTTAGGAAAGGTCCTGTGAAGTTGAGAAAGTCAAGACTAGAGAATGTTATTGACTCTAGTAATCAGGCATTTGCAAGGATTTAGCAGGAAGATATCTTGAGAGAGAAGCCAAAATGCTTTGAAGATCTTGGTAGGTAGCAAAATGAGAGTTGAGAGATTGGCTCGGGGCTTCTGTAGTCATTCCTCTAGGTCAGTAATCAAGAGTACTGGGTATATAGGTGATTTATGTCTATGCCGCGAACATAACGACTTATGAACCTTTGGCTCGTCAAAAACCCACAAGGTGAAGCGGGTTAGATACGCGACAAAGCTACACATAACCACCAAAGCGGTGGAGCTTTGTAGTAGCCTTTGGGGTGGTGAGTTATTCCCTCAAAGGTGAAGGTCGGCCTGAAAAAAAAATTTAAGGCAAAAGCTGAATGCAAGAGAAAGAAAAAAAAAGGAAAAAAAAACAAAAGGTGTTTGCCAAGAGATGAAAGGCATGAAGGCTGAACTCGCAGGAATTGAATGTGAAAATCTTTGGTAGATGTGCGGTCCTAGGGTCAATATCTTCTCCTATTTTTTATTACCTAAGATGCTGAGGATGATTCCTTTATGTTCATATTTTGGAAATTGAAAGGCATCCCTTCTAGAGATTTGATGACATTGACGCGAAATGAATCCTAATGCTTGTACGGTAGGTGCTATGTATAAATGAAGGCCATATTATTTTCACAACACGAGCACTCATGCTTATTAGTTAAATTGATCATTTTTGAACTATTTCAAACTAAAACTTGACATCTCTAGTCATAGGAGGAACTAACCAGTTACCTTTGGTCTTGAAATATGTTTGTCATTTCATTCCCAATCCCCTTTGGCCTTGAAAGATGTTGGCCATTCCATTGCGAAACCATTAGTCCATTCATGGAATAGATGAAACTCCTTGAACCTAGTCAACTCATGTTGAGTGTGACGAATTTCATTTCTTTGTCTCAAGAGATGCATATCATTTGGGATAAGTGATTAAGCCTGTCCCATTATTCCATCTTAACCAAGTGTCTTCAACATAACCCAGACTTAGGGTTGAGTTGTCATGGAACACCTCTTATCTCTTTTCAAAAGGACCAATCAATTTTGTAGTCCATTTTGAACTGTGACATTTTTGAAAGGTTCTATTCATTGAAGTTGCATGGGTTTTGGGTTTTATGTCCTTAGGTCCTTCATGGTTTTAGATGAGCATAATGCTCAGTTTCTCTTGTATCACGTTAGTGTTAGATTAATTGAATAGATCCTTTAGTTAGCTATTGCACATGTCCAGCGGTTAAGGTCATTGGTTTGATTTGTATTCAGTAGGATTCTATTTTGATTTAGTTTGATTATTTAGTTTTGTTGAGTTGGGCAATTGTTTTCTGCTTTAATTGTTTCCTGCATAGTGTCATGTTTAGTTTTACTTTCATTGTGACATGGGTTGTTTAGGTGCTTTATTGTCTTAGGTTCTTGGTTTTCCTTTTTCAATGCCTTCACTTGTGTTGCAGACCGACTATCCTTCGGTACAACGCGGGCCAAATAGGCTTGAAAAAGTCAGCCCATGACAACTTGGTTCTTTGATAAATATAATCTGGTCAAATTCATGGGTTTGTGTCACATTCTGATAGAATTTTTGAATTGCATATCATACATTGTTATGATACAATCATGTGTTTGCTAACATGGAAGCCTACATTCTAAAAATATGCGAATCTATTTTGTTCACATTGTTCATATCCAACTTGCTTATGATACAATCATGTGTTAATCTACATTTTAAAAGTATGCCAAGGTCTGTCTCTAGAGTGGTAGAAAAGTTTTGTTTTCTCAGTTATTTCAGCAGGGAGAAGAAACTGAACTACTGGTTGGTTTGAAGAATGGAGGTAATTGTGCTTGAATTATTCTTTGCCTGCCATCATACTCTTTTGACTTTGGTTTTATTCCTATTTCAATTTCCTATTTCTTTCTTTTCTTTTCATATGATTATTGTTATTTTGCACAGCTTATAGGTGAGGCAACTTTGGAGGTTCATGCCATAAGTGTCACTGTCCATTTCTCCTTTGATCATAAATTGTTAGTGCAGAATCTTGCACTTCAAGCAAAAAAAAAAAAGCGTTCTACAATGATAAAATTGAAGTTGTTGAATCTGGTGGATTTCTTAGTGTGCAATTTCTGGTCACTACTATTTATTCTTGTTTTAGGTGGTAAACATTATGGATGTAAAAGTGGATGACTTGAAGCTTCTTTCGATCATATTTAATGCAAGCTTTCTATAATGGGTATATTGAAGAAAAAAAACGTGGGTTCACATTATGCAGTTTCTGGATTCATAGATGTCCAAAACATTTGTAGGTTATGCAAATAGATGGAAGTCCTTAGTTGCAGCTTCCTTGCTTGTGCTTATAATTTTCTAACCTTTTTCTTTGTTTTTTTCTACGTGCAGCTTACTGCTGTGGATATTTGAAGGATATATTTGGTTTAAACAAATCTAAAGCCAAAAGGATTATGCTTGAAGTTTTCTCTGTATTCTATCTTAGATGGCTTTCAAAAGCATTTTCTCAAGGAGAATTGGAGAGAGAAACTAGCAAAGGAACTTTCCTTCGCAGTGACCTGCATTTTGATCAATTTCTTTCATCCGAAGATTCCTCCATGTATTTTTGTACATGCATACAGTGAGACATAAGTATTCTCTTTCCATGTTCAAAATGTATCATGGCTTGGAACCTCAGCGATAATCCATTCTTGCTTTTTCATAATGTTTTTATCTCAATATTGGTCATTGAAATTGTCCTCAAAGCTTACAAATTTTCTGAATAAAATCTTTTATGGTCTGCAGCAATTATTTTGATGACATGTTATTTCAATCATGAACTCACTAACACGGTCCTCTGTCATATATGTTCAACAGTTTCTATTTTTCATTGTTTAGAGAAAACAAGCAGGGGACTTTCATTGTGCCAGTATCACTACTTCTTTCCACACCAAATCTGATCTCTTTCTATAAATTTAAGTGTGACTGGTTGAGCTTTTACATCAGTGAACTGGTTCTAGCAAGTTCTTTTTTCTAGTACAAGATTACTTAACTCTGCCTGACATGAGCATGATCAATGTCCTCATTTGATTTTGCTGTGATAGGATACATCTCTTAAGATCACACGGACTTCTTGGAATGAATTTTAGCTTTTATCCCATGCATCTAATGTGAGTGCTCTGATCAGCACATCTTCATTTGTGTTGAAATCTGGTAATTTTGATCTCCGATATGTATGTTCTGGTTCAGATGGGAGAAACTTGGTAAGTCCTCTATTTGGATATGACTTCTGGTATCAGCCCTGATACAAGACCATGATTAGTTCATCATGGAGAGCACCAAAATCTTTTACAAAAGGATTCAGTCTCCAACATGTAGAAGATGGTCGTTATGAAGACATCTACATGTATATAGCTGGCCCGATGGTGAACTGAAACAGACTGGACCTTGGTAACTCAGATCTCCTACCTTTGGAGGTCAGTGTGACAGTGTCAAATATCGTCGCCCTGAAAAGTGCACCCTATGCTTGATATGATCATCTATTGTAGTGGCTTTTACTTATGACTACTTTGATACTGTCCTGCAGATTCTATACAGGTTACGTTGGTCAGCATTAAGCAGCAACATGATTAGGTTTTTTCTGACTCCAAGTGGATCGTGGAGCCATGAGGTACCATTTGCTGATGTTCACATTACTGTAAGTGTGCATATGTGAGAGAGTACTAGAGAGAGAGGGGGTCCTAAATTGCTTGTTTTTTTCTTCTATGTTGCAATATCTGTGACACCTTTCAGAATTGGATTATGCCTGACATGCCTGGACTTATAACTGATTTCGTCATCTCACTGGATGATCGCTTCCTTTACTTCTCAAACTGGCTGCATGGTGATGTCAGGCAATACAACATTGAGGACCCTTCAAGCCTGTTTTGACTGAACAACTATGGGTTGGTGGACTCATTCAGAAGGGAAGCCAGATATTTTCAGTATCTAAAGATGGGCTCTTGATGTTCCTGAAGTAAAAGTGTGTGTTTAAGTCATTGTTGTTCTTACCTTTTCTTGCTTTCCTCAGGGAAACAGACTCAGAGGTGGGCCACAAATGATCCGGTTGAGCTTGGACAGTAAGAGATTGTAGGTGACTAACTCACTCTTTAGCACATGGGATCAGCAATTCTATCCAGAGATCTTGGAGGAGGGCTCACATATGCTGCAGATTGACATGGACACAAAGAAGGGTGGATTGAAGCTGAATCCAAACTTCTTTGTAGATTTTGGGCTTCAACCTGATGGTCCTATTTAGGGTTGACTTCATGGTCGCTTGAGAATAAATAAGATGAGAATGGAAATAAGATGCATATTCAAACAAGAGTGCCCATTATGTTGAAGTACCACATGGGAATTGCTCAAGAAGCACAACACCTTGGATTGTTGGATTAATTTGGAGAATTCAAAGAGGTGGCATGTTAACATCGTAGATAAGTTTTTAAATACAAAAGTAGATGTCTTCGTTGCATGTTCTCCCTCCGTCGCATGTTCTCCCACCTTCACGGATGAAAAATGTTTCCCATCAAAGAAATGACAGTGAAAATTTTTCCCCAATTCTTTTTTTTTTTTTGTCCCACACCATCCTAAAAAGAGGACAAAAAGATGGATTGGGTTGCAGGCCACTTGAGTACAGAGTCAAGAACCGAATGCAGTGAAACTATCCCATCCATATCAAGGTATAGTGGACAAGGCTCGAGCTGTCCAACCCCACCAAAGCACAGATTGAATCCTCTATGGTTACTGCAGGTTCTAACTAGAGGAAAGATCAATGTTTTGGGACCAGGCTAAGACTCACTTATAAAACATCAGTGGCCCGGAGGGCAGTGGAGAACAGGCAAGTGGCCTGGAGGGCAGTGGAGAACGGGCAAACGACCGAGGGTGAGAGAGAGAGAGAAGAGGATTTTGGGGGGGAAAAGGATGAGGAAGATTTACGAGCGAAAAAGAAGCAACACAAAATAGTGCTGGGTGGGTGAGCCTCTGTCTGTGTGTGAAATGTGTAAGAGGGTGTTACGTGCCTCCATGACGTTCGCTGCAGATGAAATGCCAAGGTGTAACGGGAATCAATGACAGCGATGAGGGAGACGACGGCACTGAACGAGCAAAGGCCAACCAAAGCACCGGCAGCCGTGGCACCGGTGGTGGCAGACATAGGAGGAGGAGGAAGAGACATATACGAGTTAGACTCTTGAAGAGACATACACAAGTTACTCTTGAAACCATCTGCTTTTCCCCTCTTTTCTCACTCTGCTGGAAGATTGATCAAGAAGTTTGTGGTTTTCCTTTTTCTAGTCTTGGCATTGTTACGTGTTTTAGTTTGCCCTACAAATACTCTTCGCGGGCTCAAAGTTTGTTCTGGTTAATCGTTGTTTCCGGTTGGAGGAGATGGCCGCGCCTTCCTCTTTCTCAAAGATCTGCTTCAACCCGAAGTGTGGCACCTCATCATCGGAGAGGTGGTGGAAAGGATGGAGATTAAGGTCCGGCGACGTGGCCGAGCTCTATGACCGCTGCGAGTATGTTCTTTTTCCTCTGTTTCATTCTTTTTTCTTCTGGTCATTACCCGGCTAGGAGATCAGCGTAAAGAAGACATCTCTGTCGTTCTTGAAACATTTTTTTACATCCTCGTTGGGACGATTAAGTTGATGGATGCACGATTAAATTGATGGATGCTGGAATTTTCTGTGTATAAAATTTCCTCGGGGTACAAAGGATCGTGATTCGCCAGAAATGTGAATTTTATTTTTTTTGAAGCTTTTTCTTGTTAATAATTTTCGGCAGAGTGACCAGTTTGCCGCCTTTGGAATCACATGGTTTTCTCTAAGTTGTCGCTCTGAAACTGTTAGGAATTTTGAACGGCTAGATTTAATATTAGATTTGACCCGTCACGACATTTTCTGCACAAATGTATGTGTTGATATCTACAGATTCATAGATTATATCGGAATTCAAGGCTCCCTTAAGACGAGGTCTACTTTTCTCTCTTAAGTTTTATCCTATGCAGTCTCTTGGGATCTGCATAGGAATGCCAAAATCAATTTATTTTCATATTCTCCAGTGGAATTACATCGGCATATACTTGAAAAAAACATAGATATCTGGCTTTTTATTTCTGTGAATTTTTTACGGAGTCTGTATGGGTGGAGTGTGCGCCCATGGTGATGATGTGCTGGGTGTCACACGTTGGAGCAGATTCGACATGGAAAGCTATATGTCTTACTGTGGAAGCCTTCACTTTTCTTTTGATTTGGTGTGAAGTCGATCATTTCTTGGTTATTGAAGCGGTGGTGTGTAGAAAATGTGGTTTCTCTTTCCCTGTTCTAGGTGAATTTTGTAAAGAATGAAGCTCTCTTATTTGTTTAAATGCATGCAGATGGAAATACCTTTTTAATTTTGCATCTGGCCTGTAAAGTGGGACACAGTTTTTCCTCTGACAGAATGGAGCATCGGTCGGCTACCCCCTTTTTTGTCGAGCGCTGGAGAGTCAGTTAGACGTCATACTTGTCCCCAATGAACCTTTGCCTGTGGTAGTGGTGATTGTGAAGAGCTATCCATCACTAGCAGCTATTGGTCGCTAGAGAAGAATTCTATCTTTTAGAATTTCGTATGCATAGAGGAATGGGGCTCCTTTGTTGTTGCTAGATTTGGATATTACCAAGTTATGACACTATTTGGGGATTTCATGTTACATGTGGATCTATTATATTTTTCCTATTTTTGATGCTTTTTCTGTAGAGAATTTCTTCAGAATCATTTTCTTTACTGATAGTCCATCTTTGAACCTCTTTTGAAAACTTTATCTCCATGGCGTTAACTGTTTTTGGTTTTTTCTTCTTTTCTTTTAATCACTTAGGAAGCAGTAACCAATATTCTGCCACATTCTGTTGATAAATCTTTTTTTATCTTGTTGTTCTGCGTATGATGAGTTAAGGTTCTGTGAAGATTTTCATTTTGATGCTGATGGTGGAGGAACTGTGAGACGTGTGGAAAGGTTAGAAACTGGAATATAACACCAACTCTAGTTACCCTGTGTTAAAAATATGAAAATGCTCTGATCTACTTCTCATGCATCAAAGTGTAGCAAGTTGAAGAACCTACAAATGGAACTGGCTACACTTTTTTGATGAATTGCACTAATATCTGTTGTGATGCTTGAGAACACAAGCATCAACTTGTATTCTCTTATTTAGAATGCAGTTAGATACATTCTGGTTCCATTATGTCAAAAACTGTAGCCCTAAGTTGTTTTTGGAATTACTTAAAAAATTTATTTCCTTAACAAAATGTTTCTTATTCCAGCGTTTACATTGTGGGTGCATTGTTTCAGCTCATACATTCTTGCTCCTGGATGTTGGTGGAATAGAATGCATTTCTTGAGCCAAGACAAGTTTGCTTAATGCAGTAAGCCTTTTAATTGTTGGAGAAAAGAAGTCTCATATATATTTTGATGTTACATGATTGCAGCACATTTGTGGCTTTGGGCTGTATGGTTGGCTGCTGATTCCACAACTGCCACATGGATGCAGCAATGAGCTCTCGTTTAGCAACTTTCATCGGATTTTATGATCATTGGCTGGAAGCCCGATAAGGTTTATGTCCCAGACATCCTGGGAAGAATGATCTGACTTTTTGGGGAAAAAAATCACCTCTATAAAATGCATGTCCTCTATAGGCTATTGCTAGTTGCTTTTTGTGATATACTAAAAGATTTTCTTATGGATTGTACAAAAAGTTTTCCCCATTCTTTTAGATGCTTTACTTATTATTTGTTTCTGTTCTATCATTTTTCATCAATTTGCTTGCTGGGCATCTAATGCGACCTGCCCTTGTAGCTGCTCAAAAGAGACCAAGTTGCAGTTGCTTCTCAAGATCTATTGGGGCTAACACGCCGAGGAAGGTTAAAAGAATAGGGATTATAAAATTTCATTCTCAAGTCGGACACAACCCCGACTGAATATATCTCTTAGGACTGATATACAAGTATTGGTTCCCTCCCAAGTTTCAACCTACTACAAATCAAGAGTGGAAATGTGAGGCTTTACAAGCGTCAACGATACAAGAAGATCTTCCCTAACTCAACAATCACATCATCCATGCCAAACCATACATTCAATCCCTAGGTTGAGCATTCCACACCCTTCGCCCTAGGACAGTCCGACAGCTTGGGAATGTGTCCTCAGCTGGGTGAGCTTTGGAGGATTCCCGAATGGCTGCAAACCCGAAGGTTGGCTGGAAATCAAATGCACCCGCCTACGCAGCTATAGGGGGTTTCAGATGTAGTCTGCTGGAGCTAGTCCAGCACTCACCGAGGAAGAAGGCCAAGTATATCCTCGGTATTCAGCAATACTCCACAGCTCAATCGGCTACAAGTCCTCTGATGGCGGTCAATCTCCAATGCGTAGGCTCCTAGTGTTTAAGACAATACTAGCAGTTTACTGTTCTTGTAAGAAACAGCTGAACATAAAGTAATGGAGGAGCTGCATCACCCGAATAGCAGGAAACCCCAATTGTGTGATGTAGATTGGGGGAAGCTATCTTCAGATTGGCGCTGAAGATCACCCTTCCCCTTCAAATGGATGGTAGATTGGAATGAAGTCCACCACCAGCCTGCTACGCCTGTGATGTGCGGTTCCAGAAAACAGAAGCAGTCACTGTATGCAATCAGAAATCTCAGATGAATGCAGGAGTGGAGATGCTTCACCGGAGATGAGATCAACCCCTACTATCTGTAATCGAATTTGGGGGATGCTGGTGTCGAATGGGCAACAACGCACGCCTCTTCAAGACAGTTCCATGCTACAAGGTAGAGCTCCAACAGGTTTTGCTTCCCGCCTAATTCAACAGCCCGCTGCCATAGCTATCAACAGAGAGTATGGTGCTGTGAAGGAATCAAGAGCTCAAGCAGAAGACAATTCTTCAGATCATCAAGCTCAAGTCATGGAGAATGCACCAGAGAATCGATTTCACCCAAGTCTGTAACAGAATTTGGGGAAACGGGCGAGAATCCCTCTCGCAGGTGTGGAACCAGCTCCCAGACTAGCGTTCCTTCAAAAAATCATAACTCTGTGTACAGTGTTCCAAAAATCATGAAATTTGATCTGGAGGAAGCCAAGATCTGGAGGATTAGACTCTCCAAAAATCAAACCCAAAGTTGATTCCAGTAGGTGACTCGTTGAAACTTGAAGTTGCGCCTGGTTTTGTCTGAAATCAGCCTATCGCAGGACTCAGGCAACGTCTGGAGGCAGTCACCTTCAAAAATTCACCAAAATTAAACCATAGCTCGGATTGAGCTGAAATTTGGACCAGTGATAGCTCAGATTTTGATGTTAGAACACCTAAAAATTCAGCTTCAAAGCAGGTCCCAAAAGGTGAGTCGTTGAGGATTGAAATCAGCCTAGTTTTTGGTGTCACTCAGAACTGCGCCGCCTAATTCTGCGATCCGCCGTCATGATTCCGATCAGCACCGGCGAACTATCCAAAACAGCTCAAATTCTTCCCAAACTTCACCAGAATGATCCCCCAAGAGTTATGAAGACGTCTGAGCCATTTTCCTGCTCATATCAACCTCCTATCGCCAGAATTGTGCTGATTTTCAGAGATTGTCATCGTTGTTTTCAGAACAGGAATTCAGCCTCTGTTTCTTCATCTTCAGTCAGTCGATTCCTCACTATTTCACTCCGTAGCTCATCACAAGGGATACACAACAATTAGACACAGATTGCAATAGTAAGAATCGATTCCTAAAAGAATTGAAATCAATCTAAGTCAGACGTTAGGCGATCTGCCTGAAACAGGGATCATTCTCGCCTGAACTCGTCTGCATCTCAAGTCTCTCTCAAATCCTTCGATCTCCGTCAGATCAGGCCATTCTATTCTTCTTGTTAGATGAGCTGACTCAAATCGATCAGAACGTCAGCATCCTCTCCACTTCTGATCGAGTAAACAGGAAGTTCTCGTGGTAGAATATCCACGGAGAAGGATTTCTAAGCGATTGAGAAGTTCCTCTAGCTGTTGATGTGCAGTTCAGAAATTCCTCGGATGAGCTACGATCTGCTGCGCAACCGAGTGATCCTTCTTCCGATTCCAGCCTCTAAGTGCCTCAAGCATTGGAGAGCACTTGCACTGTGATCGGATCTACTTCTGCACTGTATTCGAGGTCCACAGTTCAGATAGCCTACCCGGTTTGGCTCCTCTGGTTCTGTAGGCGATCTTCTTCTCTAGCAAAGTCTCCTTCGCTGGCCAAGCTTTTGGCGCCACACTTAAGCACCTCAAACTTCTCGCGCGGGAGAGAAAAGGTTTCTTTTATTGATTCAATTTCCAAAGGTTACAAGTTTTGGCACAGTCTCCAGCTTATATGCCGCTGGACTGTCTCGGGTTTAACCCGTTGTCTTGGACTGATACGAGTACAATACCTGACTCAATAAAATCCAAAACAAAACAAATACAATGACTCGGTCTGGGCTTGAACCCAGCCGTGACATGCTCAGGTTAGCCTAAGCTCTTGCCAACTAAACCTGACCTGGACGCACTCTTGGTTGTGCCCATTCTTCCTTGGTCTCTTACAGCTGACGCAGTCTTTCTCTGCCCGAACCAGCAACCTCTGCTCTTCAGCCTTGCTCTATTGACCACTGAACAGACCCAACCTAGTCACTTCCATGTCTGCTCAGCTGACTGAACCTTGCTTGAACCCATTGTATGCTCCTCGCTCTCGTCACCGACTGCAATCTGTAGGCCGCAACTCTCTTTAGTCTTCAGATTAACCTCACAACAGATATCGCTGCCCTCCGCAATCTCCGTCGCCGGCTTGTGCCTAACGCCTTTCGCTTTGATCACCTCAGAAGTAAGGTTAACCTCACTAGCCTCCGGACTGCCTATCTCAATCGGCCCTTCAGTCTTGCGCTCTACATTTAGTGCCTCGGCTTTGCTCGACATGGAATTAGCCTCACTTCGCTCAAAACGCCTTGGCCCTCCCTGTATCTTCTCTCGGTTAACCTCGCAATGCCTAAAGTCAATAGCTTCAACTGATGCACGCTAGCCATCTCCCTGCTTCCGACCATGACTAAGATAGCAGCTGGTATCCCGCATACGTCCTCGGCAGCCTCCTCAGCCACACTCGGCTGTGCTCTAGGTAGGTGCACATCAGCATCAAATCAGTTAAAGATGCCTTTTTCATTATCTCCTCTACCTTCCATTGACGGTTTCACATATCAACATACAAAAAAAAAATGGAGTCATTCTCCAGTGCCAAATTCTGGACTTGCATAGGTATAGCAATCACTTGGGCTTTTTCACTCCTTAGCTTGGAATTCCAACTCTTGTTCAACGATGAAGTATCCTAGAACTGAAAAGGTAAGTAAGAAACTCCTAGAATTGGAGCAGGCATCTACCTGCTTTGTTGAGAACCAAAATGTATTTGAAAAGGAAGTAGGTGGTGACTTCAAGCTCCCTGCACATAACAAGGTTGACATTGGGAATTCAGAAATTAATGTGTGGAGTCCTTTAGGTGCATCGGTTCAAGATAATATTTGAGGCTTACTGGATACCAAGCATGTGAAAGGAAGAAAAATCCATGAAACTGAAAGCAACATGATCATAAGCTCAAGAAATCTTTTGATGGTCAAAAACATGAATCAGCTGGTTCATGCCAAAATGTAACACAACCGTCTGCTTCTCTGAAGGACAATGAAGCAAGGGATTCAAGCAAGCCTTCTGGATCTCATGCACGTGAACAGAGGCCTTCTATGTTGCAACAGGAAAATCCTTCCAGCTTTCATACTGGACTGGACTTTTCTAAAGAGGCAAAAATCAGGCCACCATGGCAAGGCATCGCACCGAAGGATGGGCAAGAAATCAGTCTATCCTTTCTGGATATTGGCCAAGGATCAGCAGCAATCAGGAGCTTCAGAAAATATCAGGAGAGTATCCACTTCTACGTAATTTCAGAATTGTACCTTAAAGCATATTTGCTTGGTGTGATTGATTCACTCCAAAATTTGCACTTGATTTGTTGATATTATAGTGAATCCAAGTCCTCCATGTGATCCTTGATCTTCTGTTAGCTCAAATTCTATTATCACCCCTTTATTTGAGAAAACATTGAGTGCTAGTGATGCAGGTTGGATAGGGCGCCTGGTGCTGCCAAAAAAGTGTGTAGAGGTATGTTACTGAAATTTTTATTGTCGTCTTTTCTGAAACTAAGAACATGTTAGACTTTTTCATCCTCTTGTTTTGCCATATACTAGAGCATCTAACTTGTTTAGAGCTGCTTTCTTCCTTGGACTTCCTTCAATTAAATTTAGTTTTTGGTACACTCATATGCTTGATTCTTATGCAATTCTTATTCTTGAACAGACATACTTCCCGGCAATTTCTCATCCTGAAGGACTGCCTCTTAGGATTCACGATGCAAATGGAAAGGATTGGGTATTTCAATTTCGATTTTGGCCAAATAATAACAGTAGGATGTATGTGTTGGAAGGTGTAACATCATAATTCAGTCAAAGCAACAGCAAGCTGGTGACATAGGTAATGTGTGCAGCCTGGTCATTTCTTGCTGCTTGTGCATGCAATGCTTGGCACGCAAATAACTAAGAAGCCTCACAATCATCCTTGTATGTCTCATTAAATTTACACTTTCCGAAGATGAGTTACCTTTTTTTGCATATAAATCAGCAAATGATTGTGATTTCTGTTCAAGTCATCCAAACTTCACGTATTGACAAAGCTTTCTACCTGACATAGCACTATTGTTTTTGAGTAGTATCCTATTTAATATAAGGCAAGTGGTGTTATCTTATTAGAGGTCATACTGGAATATAGTATTATGATCAGAATAGGTTCATAGCCCCATAAGAATGTTATTTGGTCATAACTGTATAGGATATATATGGTGGGCTCTATAAGTAAATGTACCCTATTTAGTACATATTTAGTTGATTTTAATTCTTAGTTTAGTTGAGTTTGGTTTCTAGCTAGACATATGTTGGATAAGTTGGGATGATGTGGATGAGCAATAAGGAAACTAAGAGAGAACATGGGTAAGCACGTGATTTTATTTGGTTTCCCTTATGGACACAAATTTGAAGGGCATCACACTTAATCCCCTCTCCTCACTCATGGGTCCTATTTCTCATAGCTGTTTAGGTAGTAGTTTTTTTGAAATGTGATTCTAGATTTGATTTGATTTGATTTTTTTCATTTACATAATCTTATACTAGCTAACTATTTCTTGTAGTCTTGCTATGTTTAGTTGTTTTAAAATGTTGGATATTCTTGAGAAGGCCCTATGGTGTTTCCGGCACATAGCCATCTAACCATTCATCTTAACAACCCCCCATCTCCAGCATGCGGTAGATTTCCTTCTATTTATCCCTTCTTCTTGTTTGCTCTTCTTAGCTGGCATAAAGAATTTTCAAGTGTCAAAAGTGAGAGTAAGAGAGGGTGTTCCATCTTCAAGCATCATCGAGCACACTGTCCACCACGCTGCTGGGTCCTCCATTGAACTTTCTCTTTACAGTTGGGACTTGGTTCCATTTGGAATCGTGTTAAGGTCAGGTCTTATTGGTGAGTGTCAAACAGGTTTAGAGTCTTTAGACTTTGAGACCTAGGGTCAGTATGTATCTTTTTTATGTTCCACGTGATTCCAGCCTATGGCCGTGCTCAGTTTAGAGTTAGTTTCATGTAGTGCGTCAGTTAACTAGAGTCCTCATCATGTGAGACTATTGTTGAAGGCCAATTGTTCGGACTTTCTTCTTGTGGTGCTTGACTTGCCTTCTTTAGGTGCATATTTTATTTGTAGTCTAATCCAGTGGGGACGTGGGTAGTTTTCTGATTTCATGCTTTTTTGAATCTTAGTTAGAGTGGTTGGTGTCTGATTGTTAAGTGTCGTGTTTTCTTCATTGAGCTTGTGATTTTGAATATGTATGTTAGTTGCACATGGAATGGTTACACCGATTTATATTTTAGAATGTATATGAATATTGGAGCTGTTATGCCTTGGTATTTACTTTGTGTGTTTGTTTCTCTTCATTAGTTAGTTAGCTGAATTATTTTGCAAACATATATTAGTCATCAATTTGTTTTTTCATTATTTGTCTTTGGTCGTTGACGCTCCTTATATCACAAGCATTTAGTATTTTTGAAGGTCCTCTGTTTCCGTTGAGTCAATACAACATTTAGTTTTGGTATCAACTCTTTACAAAGACAGGTCTAACCATGAGTGGCAAACCTGTAAAAACTTCAAAAATCATTCTCTGTTTCAAAGTCGGAAGACTTATGACGTTCTGATATGGGATAAAGTTGAATTTGGGTTTGATTGTTGGTTTGAAGTTTCTTGTGTGAAAATAAGCCAACAAAATTTCAATTTTTTTTCAACTTTGAGTATTTTGATATATTGTTGTTAAACTTTTCGCTGTTTCTATTTCTCACGAACAAAAGTTTTGAAAACTGAGCTCTATTTCTTGTTTTTTGAATTCTATCTAGGAAACAGATTTTTCAATTTTACTTTTTACAATTTTTTTAGTGAAATTTTCTAGTTATTATTATTATTTATTTGAGGCTCTGTATCCATATCAAAGCAAATACTCCAACCTACACAGTTTCTGACCTTTTGTTTAGTGGGGAGAATTGTGATTTTGCATATATTTGTGTGTTATTGCTAGGAAAATTATCTAGTAAGGTTTTTGATTGCCTTATTTTGTTCGAGCCCTTCCTCACTTGGGTCTCCTGTAGAGTTAGAGCTCAAAACTGTTCATGGGCTGCCAAGCCACTAGGTCCTTGCTTTAGGATCTCAAGGTGTCACTCTTCCTTCTTGGTGAGTCCAAAGATAGGGATGTGGTGCGACCTCTAGGGTGAGAATAAGGAGGGAGGCATAACGTGCATGGGTGCTTAGGGACTTGGTAGGGATTCAGCTTGGTTAGGTGGGTGCTAAAGGACAGGGGCGTGGAGGGTATGGGAGTGATTGAAGTTGGGGAGCTATACATGAGAGAGAGAGAGGGAAGGAGTGAAGGGGCTTGAGTCTCCTTTGTGCATGTCCATCATTTTCTATACAGCCAATCGAGTTTCTCTAAGTCCAACATGGATCCATTTGGTTGTCCTTATGAAATTTATGTTTGTTTTTGTGAAGACGTGGTTCAGGGTAGTGCTCGTGGTCAGAATGCCATGCTTGTTTGAGTCTTAGTTAAAGTAGTTGCAGTTTGATTGTTAACTGTTGTGTTCTCTTCATTGAGCTTGTGATTCTATTTAAATGCAGATACGTTAGTTGCACGTCATGGCTATACCCAGGTATATAAAGGATGCATGTGTATACTAGAGTTTTATAGTCATCTATATTTGCTGCTACTTCTTCTACATCGGTATCTTCACTTTGTTTTGTTTCTCACACACTTGTATGGTTTTTTGTGGGGGAGACTCTACCTGTCTTCATAATTGTTGATGGTGCAGTAGAACAAGGAGGCAATAGGATGATCTATAAAGATTTAATCATTGGTTCTGCATGCATTGTATTTTATCCTAAAATTGGTAGCCAGTGGAAAGGGGTTGTGAAGAAAGGGATTCGGAGCATTTTATCACCTCCTCCTATGCATCAACGTAGCAGTGCAATTTTTGAAATTATGATCTTATGTTGCTTTTAATGATTTGTGGATTAATTGGAAAACTTTAGATAGGGATTTGCATTTGAGTTTGTATAATTAAACTTGTTTAGGTATGAAGCTCAATTTGTGATGGCACATGTACAGGGTTCATCTCTTTTTTTTCATTTTTTTATTGCAGATAGTTGAATTTGGCATCCTTCATATATTTCTGCTATGTATTCTTGACATACTTTTAAAAATTTAAGCTATTCAACTGCTGTTTGTAGGACCTCTCAAGTATTGGCGCAAGAGAAGCAAAGTTGATGCGCTGGTTTCCAACTTAGCTGCATGGAATGACGATGCTGTTTCTAGTTCTTTAGATAGTGTTGGCTATTGGGTTGAGGGCTTGCCATTTGTGCACTCATTGAGTGGTTGCTGGAAAATTTATCTGGCAACTAGCCCCACAAGAACACCTATGAGGTTCTATGAGAGTACATTCGAAGATATAAATTGCAAAGAGCTACCAGGCTTGTCTTTTTCTCCCATATGCAAATCAATGGAAGAGTTAGGAAGTTGAGCCGCAGGGCCACTGTCTTGTCATTTAGTAGAATATAAAATGTCGTTGCATGTAAGATTTTCCTGAAACAGAAATGTGTTTTTCTTCTAAAAATCAAATTTACACTAAAATAAATATAGGCTATTATTAATTGAACAACAAATTGCAATACTACACAAGAATAACTTAATAAGTTAATGAACAATATAATTTTTAATGTCCTTTTTAAGACTCTTTTTTAATACAACAAAAAGGTGATGCCACTTAACGGGCCTTCTTTTTGGGAGTTTGTCCCAATAAAAGTTGACTTGAGATTTTTAATGAGAAGTGGGTGTTCATAAAAATTTGTCTATATCAAACTTTATGTGCAACCTGTACAAAAGAAACACGACAATTGTTATACTCTCTTATAATTGCTATTCATTAAGAAAACATTTTTCCTTTTTTTAATATGGGAAATTTTGAAATGAGAAACAACATGTGGGGCCTTTGCACATCCCAAGCCATGGGTGGCCCTGTCATTGATGTCAACTAATTTTATGTGACATTATTTTATACTTCTTGCTCTTTTGCCTATCCACCAAAAGTGGGAGTGGTCATTGTTTCTCTAAGATTTACTAGTGTCATGTTCACTTATGTGACTACTTATCTTTCTATTCCTCTTATTCACTTATGTGACTAAATTACTAAGTTGACAAATACCTACACTCTCTGAGTTTCGCAAGGTGACCGCCTGTTCATAAATCCTGCAACCTGTAAAGAATCTCGAGTCACGCCTATTCAGGTACTAAGGTCTCGGATTGTGAATGCATGGCATTAAGAGAGAGAGATTTCTAAATCTTCGTAAATGTTGTGTTCACAAGTTTAATTGTAACTAGAACAGGGTAATC
Source organism: Nymphaea colorata (assembly GCF_008831285.2). Taxonomy (NCBI): domain Eukaryota; kingdom Viridiplantae; phylum Streptophyta; class Magnoliopsida; order Nymphaeales; family Nymphaeaceae; genus Nymphaea; species Nymphaea colorata. The sequence continues at coordinate 12,629,630 of NC_045140.1, forward strand.
TTGCATAGCCAAGAAGAACGAGGTAATTCTACATCATGCAATCACATGCTTTAAGACCTTGTTGTCTTTGATTTGGTATTTAAAATATTTGCGATCAAATAGTATTTGAACATGCTTTGCTTTTGTGACTTGTTTTTTTCTGTTGATTAAGAACACAAACTTTATATTTGCATTGTTAAAATTAGTTTGTAATGTCAACACAAAGTTAACTTTTGATGTTCTTCATTTTTATGTTTCTTCGTGCATTGGTGAACATTGACCATGTGAAGTCAACTTACCCAATTCAATAGCCCACCGTTTGCATTAGTTCTTGTAGTGCATTTTCAAGTAGTCCTCCTTGGAATGCTGGACTATGACCCCATATGCTTATTTTGCAGCCTTTGGCATTCATTTTCTTTCTATGTAGCCCACCATTTTCTTGACCTAAACATGCAACCTTTGCAGAACTTGGCAAACTCGACCTCCGAACTGGCTCCTTCACATTGAGACAAATTAAAGTAGCCACATAGAACTTTGATGCTATTGACATGTGGAACTTTTCTTTATAAAATCTCTAGGGTAGTTAGTTTGTCATTGCTGTGGATGTGTATGGTGCAATGTTTAGATATTAACTATTCCTTATTTCTGTGTATTGACTAAGTTTTCATTCCTAGAGATACAAGACGGATGTAGGTGAAACCAAGTAAATAGGCTACTGAGTGAGGCCTAGTTTGTGGATGGTACCTACGTTTCTTTGAGAAGCCTTCCTTAAGTTAATTATGATTTTGAGTCAAGCAAACCCCCTCCCACTAAAAACTGTTTTTTAGAGGGTCAAGTTGTTTTTACATGTATATTGTATAATTCCCATTTTAACCATATGTAGTTAACAAACCAAAAAGAATCTTGAAAATTAGTGTCATCTTCTCAGTTGTTTTACTACTTTTTTTCTACTTATATTTTATATTTGACAATGCTTTCCTGAAAAATCATGAAAATTGCATGTACATACTGATGTATGTGACTCCATGCTCGTGCAAACCTATAAGTAGCAGCTCTTTCATGAGTTTGCTGAACATTTTGAGAGAATTTGACAAAGATAGGTTGTTTACTTATTTTCACCTGCTATGCCTGTGCATCTCATTGCAATGTAGCTTCTTTGCTAACTCTTCCTTCTTTTCCTCGCATATTGTGCAATACCTGAACACTATAAGCTGGCTGTTGACGCAAAGTTCCCAGTAATTTTATATCTCAGTCCACATTCAAATTCATTTGTTGATATGTACAGTATACTATAAAATATATACTACATACATGTATTGTATAGATGTTAATGTATATCTATATACGTATATTAACATATCACACACTATATAAGTATACACATATCACATATATAATAGATATATGTATTATATTCCACATATATGTACACACCATTACATTATAGTATAATATAGTACATATGTACATACATATATAGTTTCGAATGTTATACTATTTATGCACATACAGCGACGATAATGCCGGTGCACAGAGGCATGGCTGCGAGGCTCATCACTACCGGGCCAGGCAAGGGCAGCCTCTTGCTTCATTTCCAAAGAGCCTCTCGGTTGCTAAGGAGGTTAAGCATCCAACCACGGGCGAGCTACAGGCCTTGGACATTCAAGAACTTCAACCAGGACGGCCGAAGTCGGCTAGCACTCGGCCAGGTGCATACAAGAAGAACTCAGCCTTGCTTGGTTGAGTGAAACTCATTCAACACCAGTTCTGGGTGGGACACCTTCCTGTTGTGATGCAGGACAAAGCCAAACCATGTTGACACAACCAGAATCTCTCCATGCGAGACACATCCTTGTGTATGGTGGGGCGTGACAGTGGAACACTAGGTGACACAAGCCTCCTAGACACGGGTCTGAAACATGTACCACGAGCCAGGTTTTGGTAGTTTATAAATTCAAAGGCCAGACCAACACTTCCTTTTTGGGTTAGATCGTTGTAATGGGTCGGGCTTACTCCTGCCAGTTTTTGGCAAGACTTGGGACGAGACGACCAAATCAGCTGCATTAATGTTCTACCGAACCGGTTCGACCAGAAGGGCACTCGCGGGAAGGCATCAGCCTCATGTCCCCCGACGCTTCAACTTTTGGTGGAGTGCAGGAGTTTTCAAGCGATCGGACGGCAGCTGTGATGATTTTTGCCGAAGAAGGTATGCCTTGGCACCAACGGCCTACCATCGCTGATCGGGCGAAGTGTTCAACTGTAGCAACAACACACAGTGGCTGGAAAACTGCGACTATAGGGCGACGGGTGAGCTGCGACGGTCAGCAACAACTGGCAAGCTGCTGCCCTACCCTGTCCAACAACATCACCCAACCACCGCTGAACCGGCAGATCTCTAACGCAACAAAACCTACATTTGCCTCTCCTTAGGAGTCAATGCCGTAATGACTGGTTGAGGGCATTCCTTGGGTCCACTACTGGCGGAATGCCCTCCTCGGTTGGTATGCAGTCGCTAGCCGTGGCTAGCGTGGGCAACATTGACTGCATTTTCTGCTTGAAATGACCCACCTGGGTTCTCTTTCCCTGTTCCAGCTCAAAACCTGTGCAGTATCCTGCTGGGCGTGAGTCCAGTTCTCCTCCTTTGCCCTAACAACTTCATGCTTTGAGCGTGTCAGAGAATCCACTGCGTCACCACCCTCAAGTTCTGCCCAAGGTTCAGTTCTCTCCAATGCTAGCCGCATGGGAATTTCAACCTCCTAGTCTGGGTACTCTCCTTGGGGGCATTGCGCGGGCTTGACCCCCCACTGCACGTTGGCCATAGTGGTCCGGTTCAACAATAGTTGCTCCTCAATGCGACTCATAGTGATATTACACTCCTTTGCCCAAGCTATATATCTGGTTATCGAGGTCGAATTGGAGCTGTCCTCCTCTGCGTATGGCCAGAGTTTCCCCTTGGTCTCATTCTCCATCGACAGAGCATGTGTAGGGTAACTCCCTGTTTGCGGCTGATCAGACAAGAAAGGTGCACAGACAAGGGATTGTCTAGATTGCCAAACCTCACCATGCTACTCCCTGTCATGGCTTTCCACCGCACGCCTCCCCCATGCATTCTGGCCGTAGAAGGTGGAACCTGCGGTGTTGGTGTAGCTTCATGCTGCCCACCAATATTTGACTGGGCCAGACCTCCATTGCCGAAAGACCCCCGATGGTCAATCACTGCACCACATTGGTCGTGGCAGACAGCTTGGTCCTGGTTGGTTCGGCTCCCCCTGCTCGAGTAGAGACCATAATTCCTCCTTATCACCAGTCATGCGGTGCTGACGTCCTATTGGTGTCAGTGTTGTGTCCCACTCCTTTGGGTGCCAGTAGTCGTAGCTGACCTCTGACTTCATGTCCTGGGCCGAGCACTGGCAATGCTCAGTAGCACAGTGCCTGCCCTCATGCCAGGCAGAGCTCCTATGCCTGTCGTAGGAAACACAGGCCAAGTGGCACTGGCTGACTTCAGCCTGTTGGCCCCACTCCTGGTGCATATTGGGGCGCGTCTTATCCCCCTTGCCATAGTCATTTGCTGTGCTCCAGCCTTCTTCACCCTAGTCTGTAGAGTTAGTGCAGCTGCGGCCTTCTTCAGCTAGGGTTCTCCTATGTTGTGCGTTGACCCAGACCTATGGTTTGTTGGAGGATAGGCCGAGCCTTTCTCATGGGAACAGTAACGAATGTTTTTGTAGCCGACACTCTCACTCTGTCTATAGCATCCTCTATCGGTTTCAGGTTCCTCCCAGGCTCGAGAGCTTTCTAGTTGTTCATACTCACGAGCATATGGCTGAGGGTGACTGCAGCCTTCCCCTGGTTGGCTATAGCCATTGCAGGACTCAATCGTGGGGTGATCCTTTTTGGTACTCAATTCCTCGTCTGCACTGTGTCTGCCTTCAATGAGAGCGACAGACTCATCTCACCAACTGCAGACACCGTACATCAAATGGCACAGTTTTTCTTCAGTCTACTGAAACCGGCCTGTCGTCCACCCCTCCCCCTTACTCTGGGTAGGGTCTCCATATGAGCTTGTTGTAGTCGGAAGGTTCCGTCTTGGGTTCACCTCCGTGGTTTGTTGAAGGCAGCTTCTCTCTTCTTGCGGCTGGTACTCCAAGGAGCTCCACTCCCGCGGTTCCTCGTGCTCCCAAGGGTCAGTCTGATCATCCCAGCTTGGATTGACCGCCCTTTTCCACTAGATCAGCAGCGCCTTATTTTCATCTAGCACCTTTCTATAACTGCTCGTTATATTTTTTTCCTACGACCGACACACCGGTTTACTCTGTTTGCTGTCAAGTCAGTTGGTTCCTTCAAGAAAATGCAAAAATTTTCAGATCGTACCGACAAAAAAAACCACTGTGCCAGTTTTCTTCAATAGTTATGAGACCATATGAGAAATCTCAAGCCAAACCGAGGTCTGTAACCCCAAACAATACTAAGATCACTTCCCCAGATTGTACCTGAACAAATGGGCACTGAACTGCGGTAGTCAAATGTATTCAGGGGTGGCTCTTATACCACCATTGCTGCGACCCACCTGGCCGAGGTGCTGCCGAGTGGATACTACCGCCCTGGATCACATTCCGAAGATGGCTACCAGAATCCTATTACCATTTTTACAAGGGAGGTTAATTCCTTGTAACAGAGCAACACCCGACCAAACAGGACCCTAGCCTTCCAATGTCACCTGATGTTATAGATTTCTCCCTCGCCCAACCTCGCACAATAATAATAGTTCATTACAACATAGGATGAGATTTACAGTAGGAAAAGGAGCGGATTGGCTTACGGGGCTCGGATCATCCAGCGGGGTTGATCTACTGATGTAGATGATCGTGCAAACCTCGCAGACCCCCCTCTGCTTCCTATTGTGACTATTACAACCGTAGAAGAGTGTCGACTTCCGAGGGCTGGATCTTCCACAAAACTCGGATATGGTTGCGCCTCACTTGTTGGATTCTTGGAGGCGTCAAGTACGACGAGGAACCAGTGAGAGAGTGAAGCCGAGGCTGGGGTGAGCGGCAACAATCAGGGAATAGGGACTGTTTCGTGCCTGTCGCAGGTTCTGCATTAGGGTCCTGTAGAAGGACAGGGACAACCTCGCCACTCTACAGATTCACGCTCGTGGCTCTGATTGGCTTGCTCTATGGCTTGTTGGAATTGCACAGATACTCTTGCGATTACCCATTGTCGGGATCCGAAGATGTGGCCCGTTGAGCAGTGTTGTATTCTTCTGTTGCGGGAACGATAGTCTTAGAAACATGTGGTCGTAAAACCTGTTGTTCAGACCGATTCCGGCCACTTCTCTGGACGAGCTCTGGTGCGATGGAAGTGCAACTCCCAAACTATGCTACACGTCTGATTTTACGATGAGAGGACGTTGGTGGAGACAACTCCGAATTTTTGAAATTAACTATCGGAAGTCTGGTCCCTTGCCTATCTCGAGGAGCTTCAGCGTTCTGCTGAAAGATTGGGTTAGTTTCACCTCTATAGATTTTGGATTTGTGCTCGGATTTCCTTGTGCTATGGTTCGTTGGAACAGTGAGGAAGTAAGGAAGATGATGAACCCACTCTTTCGAATTTCTGACACCGAATCCGAAGTTGTGGCCCTATGAACAGAGATACGTTCTACCACAACAGGGGATCGGAAAAGCTTCGATTCTGGCCAGCTTCGACATTGGTTCCGGTCGAGCACCGGTTCGTTGGAAGTGGGACTCCCAGGCAATGCTGCACTTTGATTTCCCAAAAAAAGGGGGTCTATGGAATCAACGCTGATCTTTCAAAGTTAGAAGCCATAATTGTCGGGCTGTTCCACGCGCAGGATTGAGCTGCATCCAAGGCTGCCAACAGGCAAGCATAAATCACCGTATTCTGGCCAACTCTGATGTCAGATCAGGTCGACCATCGGTGCATTGGAAAGAGGAGGCGATGCTACCTGTGCAATCTCGAGGTGGGGGAATGAATGAGGAGATAACTCTGAATTTTTGAATGTGTGAGACGGTGGTTGGTCGGCCTGCTTTTTATGTTGAAGTAGAAATCACAGCTAGGGGAGGCGGCCGGGATTCTAGATATTCCGACTGGCTCCGGTGGCAGTTCCGGTCCAGCTTGGGCTTGTTGGAACCGTAGTACGCAGAGGATTAGGCCAAAGCACTGGGAGAACGAAAGACCTCTGGAGCTATCACCGACGAGCCGCCAAAAAATGCTTCCTACTGTTGAAGAGGCCTATCACCGTGAGGGGTCGACAGGGTGGAGTCTTTGTTGCATCGGGCGGTGATTAACACTGCTGGCAGGCTCTTAGATCCATAGAGAAACCTACTAGGAGGGGCGTGAAGTGGTCAGAGATGGGAAGAATCGCTGGAAATGCAGCTCCCTTCTTCTGCTGTTATGCAGTTTACTATCTGCTGCCGAAACAGCAGGTCGAGGCTTATGGTCGAGGTGGTGTTTATCACCACCGGCAAACTCGTCGTGCCACCACTAAGCTTACCCAAAGGGATGCGTGGGTGTTCGGAGCTGCTGGGGTCACCAGGAACATCCACGCTGCTAGAAATCATAGAAACTATTGCTGTCGAATTACACGAACGATGTACCACAATGAACGGGAAACACATCAGAATTTTAATGCATTTGGGGGAAGAAGAAAAACTAACACTTCATTGAGCTAAAGATCGAGATCGTCGGCGATCCCTTCTGTTGTTACAGAAATCTGAAAGAATACAAGATGATCAAATGCTGCCTGAAAACTCAGCGAGAAGAGGGTTTTGTAGAGGAGAGGACTGCTTGCATTCTACCGACCAAAAAAGCTACCGTCCGACCAAATGATGTCGCCTAACAGCCAGTTGTGCATGCCCTCACTTCGGGAACCCACACCGCTACACACCGAAACCGTGCTGTCGCTTGGAGCAGGTCGCCGAAGGTTGGAAGCTACCATACGTCATCCTCCTCCTCGCGCTGGAAGTTGAATGGTTGAATCGATTCGGTCGACCGTTTAATCACTTGATTCGGCCTCTCATCCCGGGTTACATACAAAAATCGGGTGATACAGATTATAAGTCGGGTCCAAGACTAAGCCCGACCCATTACATCGATCCAACTCAAAAAGGAAGTGCAGGTCTGAGCTTTGGATTTATAGACTACCCAAACTCGGCCCGAGGTACATGTTCCAGACCCATGTCTATGAGGCTTGTGTTGCCTAGTGTCCCACTACTGTGTCCCTGGCTCCACGCCGTGTCCCGCCATACACAAGGACGTGTCCTGCTTGGAGACATGTTGGCTTTGTCACGCAACTGTGTCCTCATGTTTTGGTTGTGTCCTGCATCACAAGAGGAATGTGTCTCACCCAGAATTCGTGTTGAACGAGCTTCACCCAACCCGTTAACCGAACAAGGTTGAGTTCACCTTGGTTGCACTTGGCCGAGTGCTAGGTCGACTTTGGCTGTCGTTGGCCGAAGTTGCACGTCGCTCAAGGCCTATAGCTCGCCCATAGCTGGATTCTTGCATCAAACTAACGCCCGGCCTGATGCCGCCCATTGTTAACCTCCCTAGCAACCGAGAGGCCCTTTTGGGAATGAAGCAAGTGGCTGCCCTTGCCTCGCCCGACAGTGATGATCTCACAGCCATGCCTCCATCCGCCCGCACTGTCATCGCTGCCGGGCCATCATGGCCAGCCGATGGTAGGGTCGAATCAGATCCACCCCTCTTAAAATGGAGCCTGCCCTTAGGCTCCTTCGAGTCTCGCCTATCACCATGACGGTGAGCACTCCCTAAGTGGTACTTCCTTCCGCCGGCATCCCAAAGAAGATGTCTCTGCTTCTCAGCCAAGGCAGGGTGGTTTTGATAGAACTGCCCCAGCTGTAATTATGCTGCCTCACCCTATGCTGCCGAGGAGGTAAGCTCTTCGGTTCAGTTTGCGCCAGCCCTGTTTGAACCAAGCGAACATTGTCCTTAGCAATGAAGTTCTCCCATGATAGCTCTTCGGTAGGAAGAAGACTGCACCATGGCATGCTTCTGCCTTGAGCTTCTTCTAACTCGTGCCCCATGTTGGTCATCCGAAACCTGCCCCTACTTGTGGAGTCCTCGCATAACCTAAACCCAACTGAGGGACAGCGCCTTTGTCTTACTGCTCAAGGATAGAGGACTGATTATGCCTAAGGTTCCACCACCATATGTTGTGACCGGGAACGGTCCAGCCACCCCTCCTAGGCTGCTACAACACATTTCTGGAAGAAGCTACGCTAAGTGGTATGTGTATTGGAGGTTGTTGATGCCACCTTTGATGTCCTCCAACGAACCTTGTTTACTGCGGTGGTTGCGGGTGCCCGGGCATAAGCTGTCCTCCTTGGTTGAGAATTTTCTTCCTCTCGGCCTGAGATGACATTGCTCATTTAGTTGTGGGCTGGTCACTTCCCTTAGCCTGTACACTGGTTCCTTTCCTCCGATTTTTCTTCTGTTGGAGGCTGCTACTCCTTGGTCGGAATCGGCCATTACTAAGCTCACGATGTTCTCAGCTTGGCTGCAGGGATGTAAAGCATAGATGGCCATGTCTTCATCTTCCTCCTTAAGGATTTTCTTAGTTCTGTCAAGGAGGTGGGCATAATCTCTGTCGATCAGTCCCAACCAATGTTGTAAAAGGCATAGTGTATCGCATATCGATCGGGCCAACCTATACGTTGTATCGTAATGTATCGTAAATGTAGTGTAGCATATCGTAAATTTAATTTTCTAATTTTTAAAAAATATTAAAAAATAAAAAATAGAAAAAGGACATAAAAAACAGAAAAAATAAGCAAAAAATCAGAAAAAATTAAGAAAAATGTATTGAAAGGAACATTCATGTATATGAACAACACATTCCAAAATAAGAAATCAGAGATTCAAATAACATAATAAGCATCAGTCTTATCCTCTTAGCATGCCGAAGAGAATTAGATTACATCACAATTCATATGTTCGAAACATGTAGTTATCAACTTTCATGATTCAATGATAATCCTCGTCATTTGCATCATCATCTTCATTTTCTTCATTAATTGCTTCTATCCCCTCTGTTGGAATCTCACCAACATTCAATTGCTCCCCAGCCGCTTCTTCTTCAATAATCTTTGTTGCTCCTTCAATGTTCAAAAAATCAAGATCGTCCTCGTCAAGGATTGAGGATGGTTCTTTTTCAACCGAAGAATCTAATACATCAAAATGGTCAAGGCTGATAGGATCATATTAAGTGTGATGCTTCCTCATATAAGTTTCTTCTATTTGCCTAAAGTGTAACAAGAGAAAAATAACAAATTGTTAAAAATTAAAATATATATTAGAATTGGCTATTTTGCATAGCAGATGTATTTAATTTACCTTTGTCTCAACTTCATATTATAAAGAACATAAAGAAGGTCATTCAACCTTTTATGTTCCAGTCTATTCCTTTTCTTACTATGGATGTGCTGAAATACGCTCCAATTTCTTTCACATCCAGTTGAACTACATGTTTGGCTGAGGATTCTTGTTACAAGCTTTGTTAATTCTGGAAAATCAAGCCCAAACCTATCTCACCACAAATCTAATAACAGATGGAAAAAAAGTATAAAGTCCCTTTGTGAAATACCTGGACGCAAAGATGACCTGCATCGAATTGCTGTCTCTCTCCCCATGCTACCAGAACCAGTATCATATTTGTTGATCGACACATGGATAGCTTCTTGTTCTCTATAATCACTTACTAATATCTCAATACAATCCAACATGCCATACTTGACCTCTCTGTTCTTCTTAAAAGTGGGAAGATATCTAATAGCAGGATTTAGGTAGTAGGCTGCTGCATGAAGTGGGCGATGAAGATGGCTAGACCACCTTTCATCTATAATCTTCCATATAGGCACGTACAACTTTTTTTATCCCTTCATATTATCCCTAATGGCCTCTTTTGTTCTGGCCATAGCCTCATATAAATACCCAATAGAAGGTCTATCTTCACAGTCAACTAATCTAAGGACTTTCACTAGAGGTACACAAATCTTCAATAAGTTCACATATGATTCCCAAAAGTCAGCATTGAATACGGTATCCACAACTGTCGTGGCCTTTCTTCTATAGGCATGTGGATATGCAGTCCAATCATCACTTGAAAACATCTGCCTAAGAGAATTTCTTTGCTTGACTATACCCTGTACAATCAAAACATTTGTAGCAAACCGTGTTTGTGCGGTTCGAATCTGTAGCACCTTGAACGTTTAGTCTCGTATTAAAGATTATGAGGAATCTTCAAGGGTCTCTCCCACATTGCAGGGGCCAATTTAAAGGTGGCTTCTAGTGCATTGGTGAAGGAAGGGTGACTGTGTGTTCTGGAGTCGCCATGGGTGTGCCTACACTCTGATACCACCAATGATAGGACCACCCAGCCGAGGCGCTGCCGAGCAAACGCTACCACCTTGTATTACCTTCGGAAATGGCTACCAAAAACTGAACTAAGAGAGGTTAACTCCTTGTTACGAGCAATGCCTGGCTAACATGACCCTGGCCTTACAACAACGCCCGACTGGTTACAGAGTTTCCCAACCCAGTCCTACCTCTTACTCACGACACTTCGGCTATGACTCCCTGTCGTCCCAACTTCACCAACAACAGTGGAGGCAGTGAGGTTGCCGTAGACTGAGACCTTACTTGAGATGCCGAGGCGACACTGTAGCAGAAAATGCAGCCGCAGTCACAGTAGCAGAATTCTACCGATGGACAGGGGCAACTTCACTGTTCTACAAGTTTGCGCTCATGGCTCCGATTGGCTTGTTCTATGGCTCATTGGAATCGTGTTGATGTCAGTGAAATGAAGATCTCACTCTTGTGTCTATCGGCACTGGAATCTGAAGATATGTCCCATGGATTAGAGATGTGATTTCTGTAGTCGTAGAGACAGTAGCGCAGGAATAGGTGCAGTGTCACACCTCTACAAATTTTGGGTTTCTGCATGGATTTCCTCGTGCTATGATTCGTTGGAACTGTGAGGAAGTAAGCAAGATGATGAGCTCACTCTTGCAGATTTCCAACACCAGAATCTGAATTTATGGCCCTGTGAACAAATACACATTCTGCTACAACAGGGTCTGCAGTATCAGAAACAGGGGACCAGAAAAGCTTCAATTCCGGTCGGCTCTGGCATCAGTTCTGGTCGGGCACCGGTGCATTGGAAGCATGACTCCTAGATTATGCTGCACGTCTGATTTCCCAACCGAAGAGGGTCTGCAGAATCAACGCTGATTTTTCAAAGTTGGAAGCGGTAACTGTTGGGTTGTTTCACGCACAGGATTGAGCAGCAGTAGTGGCCGCCAATAGGTGAGTGGGAATCGCCAGATTCCGGCCAACTCCGATGTTGGATTTGGTCAAGCACCAATGCGTTGGAAAGAGGACTCCCAGACGATGCTTCTTGTGAAATCCCGAGGTGAACGGATGATTGAGGAGATAACGCCCAATTTTTGAATGTGTGAGACGGTGGTCGGTCGGCCTGCTCCTCATGCTGAAGAAGAAATCACAGCAGGGGGAGGCAGCCGGAAATCTAGAGATTCTGGCCGGCTCTGGCGATAGTTTTGGTCGAGCTTGGGTTCATTAGAACCGCAACATTCTCAGGGTTACTCCAGTCCAATATCTAGGTGTTGTACGTGTCTTATGAGTTGGTTAGATTTTAGTTTTGTTTAGTTGGGCAGTTGTTGGTTTGATTTTATAGTTCAGTCTTTTTCTTTTATTTTATGTTTTACTGGTTTTCTAGACAAGGCTTGTCATCTTTAGTTCTCACTTTTGTTCTAGCATGGGTTGTTTAGGAGAATTGTTGACTTATTTGTTTGGTTTTCATTTTTCAATGTTTTTACTCCATTCTTTTGATAAATAAAATCTGATCAAGTCTAGTCCCAAATATGTATGTACATGTGCTATTTTAGGCTACTACATATAAGGTATTTGACAATCTTAGGATTTCTTTCGTGTTCACTATCATGCTCTTGCATCAGCATGTGTTGGAAAGAAAAACCAAGAAAGAGAGAATTATAAGAAACTCAATTTTAAGGAGTATTCAGTTAGCCCCATACATTGTATACTCTACTTGAAGTCGCCAGTCTCTTGGAAGTGGAATATCAATAAATTGACATAAGTAAATACTTAACTATCTAGGAAGTCTAGGTAGTGTTGTCCATGGCAGTTTCTAGTTGGGAAAGAATGTTGCTTCAGGAGTAGGGATGTAAATGGGATGTTAATCTTGGGCTATGAGTTTGGACTATACAGGTCTATGTCATAATGATTCACCTGGAAAAGTGCCACACCTGTGTATGTATCATGCAGCTCAACATGGGTGTAGGACATGGAAAATGATATTTGCTATTTTGATTCTGTGTGTATGTATGCATGTATGTTTGTGTAATCAGTCACTAGTCACACTTCTTGTATGCTTTTGGACCATTAGTCCTCTCAAAAGTACGTGTCACTATGGCAAAGTGCATCTACATTGTCAAACGTGAAAGACATTCTTTAAGTCTGTTTGTTTATGCAGATGCAAAGCTGTTCTCCTCCCATTAGACATTCTTTAAGTCTGTTAGTTTAGTGCCACCAACATTAAGCCCATTTGTTTAGTACCACTAGGAGCAACTGACTTTCAACATCTATTTATAAGGTAATGCTAATGAGCTATTTGTTTTTGTATTCATCAATGTTGAATTTGTTTAAATAATAACCACCAATTAAGCATGTTAGTTTCATGGTCCTAGTCTATAGATCATAGTTGGCAACATGTGGATCGTCTGACCTTGGATTCCCAGGGTGGCTTGACCACTTATTTGGTCAAGTCATAATTTTTTATAGTATTTTTTAAAACATTTTTTATAGTATTTCTTAAAACAAAGAGTGGGTAATGCTAATGAACTATTTGTTTTTTATTCATCAATGTTGAACTTTTTTAAATGATAACCACCAATTAAGCATGTTAGTTTCATGGTTCCAGTCTATATATCATAGTTGGCAAACATGTGGATCGTCTGACCTTGGATTCCCAGGGTGGCTTGACCGCTTATTTGGTCAAGTCATAATTTTTTATAGTATTTTTTTAAAACATTGTTTATAGTATTTCTTAAAACAAAGAGTGGGTCCTGAAATGCTGGAAGTAACATAGTAAGAGAGAGAGAGATCAGCAGATAATTGCTGGATATTTCGGGTTCAGTTAATGAGATTAGCAAGATGAGTTGTGGGGAATAACTTTGAATAAAATCTGATTTGGCTTGAGCATGGGTAAAATGACTCAATTTTTACAAGGTCAAAGATTGACTGAAAGCATTGATAAATCAGTTTCAAACAAACTGTTCCAGAATTGAGCAAGTCAACCACAAACAGAATGATTCAATCACAAATAGGTTAGTGCATTGGATGCATAATAAGCAGCTGCGATAATGTTGCTGTACCTGCAGAAGTTCTGCTTAAGTTTTTTAATTTATCATCACTGCAGAAATTGATTGATCTGGTCAAATTGAATTCACAATAAGTTTCTATCCTTCCCATCAATTAAATTTTGGGCTGGGCTCATAATATTGAGGCTAAAGTGCCTGTTGATGACTGCCAAAGTGTTCCATATATGGTGGTTGATGTGCAGTAACTTGATCCGGATCTCCCTGTAGCATCTTCCCAAAATGTTATTATTCTTTTATTCTATTGAAATTTAAAATTAGTCCATCATAATGTAGACTTTTTTGTCAACCATTGTTTTTTATTTGACATTTGTAGAACAAGAACCTTCATAGGAATTCTACAAGTTAGAAGTTGTTTAGCTGAAATAGCTAAGTATCAAACCTGTTGCAGATGTGTGAACCATCGGCAATGGATTTTTGTAAGGTAAAAATGAGATGGCTAAAATGCCTCCTTTTTTAGGTACCAACGTTTTCCCCCTCTTTTATATTTTGCAGCCAGAAACGCATTTAATGAAGGTTTTGAAAATTTAAAATTGTTTGTAGTGAAAGGTTGTGCAATTTTCTTGCTTTTTGTTTTTTTAAATCATAGGTGGCAGAGAAATGATTGCCGATGTATTTCTAGATCACTCAAACTTATGCAAAGCCAACTTCAAGGTAGGATCTACATCTATTCATGTTGTATCTTGCTAAATCTTTTCCAATAACTTGAAAATTAGAGGGTTGACCTTTTAAGGTGTTTTTGAGGTTCAAGTTGATTCAATTTCCTTTATTTGTTCATTTAGCTATTTTTATCTAAATGGTTTGGGGCAGGTTTGGAGCTGGAACTGTTACAAAGGGTATTTATTGGGCTTGGTGAGCAATTGATAATCTCTCCAGGTTGGTATGCAGAGAATTCAAATTATGAGTGCAAGAAATATGTGAATTTGTTTTTCTTTTTTTTAATTTCTGCATTTCTGTTCATTTCAGTTAGATCGGTCTTATCTCTACCACAGCCTTCACCCTGTCCCGAACATTCACATCTACGGCCCGTTCCTTCAGAAACTGTCGAGCTCGATGAAGAGCTCTTTCTTTATAGAGTTCGGGATTGATTGCCTGGGATGCTTGTTCATTTCCCCGTGGACGGCATGCCATGAGCTATACGCTCAAGCCATCACATTGCTTGGTGGCCAGCAGCCTAACCAAATGAAACAATGCCTTCTGGGTGCACGAATTTGTGCTCAGTGAGCATGGGATATGATTTGAAGATTTGATAATACCCTTGTTGAGAGCTGTGTTCTAGTAAAGTTTTGCTGCGCTTGCAAACACTGGATGTGGACTCATTCACCCTCAAGTCCCAAGTATAGAAAAGTATGAGGGTGCCCAAGTGCCAGTAGATCTTATTGCCTTTCAATTAATGAGGCGAACTCCTACTTGATCATCTTGATTGACTAGGCCTCCATGAAGTTCTTAAATTTTCAATTATGGGCATTTGACCATTCTCATCACGCGAAGCGGAGAAATCGAGAGGGAACTGAAAGGGCATCGACGAACAATGAAGGGCAAGTTGAAGGAGATTCTTGCAGATCTCAACAATCCCAATGTGTGGTCTCCGATGCAGATCATCATGAATGTATCAAGAAGGCAACCCATTTCTGTTAGTTTCTGCATTTGTTTATGATCATGGTATCTCTCTCTCGATGAAGAACCGATTGCTTAGGTTCATGAGAACCTTTTCTTTGTCCACATGGAGAACTTTCCCTGTTAATTGCGTTGATTGCACGATGCTAGAGCATTACTATCCTGATCTTGATTCTGCTGCAAACTTTCGTGAAATTTTCATGAGTCTATGTGGAAATTGCTTGCGCATTAAGGATGTAGGCATCCTTGGAAGGTATGTTTCATTTTTCAATTTCTTTCTATTTTGGGTTCATCGTGTTTCGTTTGTTCGTTCTAGCTTTCCAAAATTTCCATTTCTACTTGTATATTTATTATTATTTTTCTTTTTTTTAACTCATTTTTAACTTTCCATTGCCTTTTGGTTTCCTTTTTTTTTTTTTTTGAGCAATGATTTTGAATAGTTTTTTTTTCTCAATTCTAGTGCTTAATCGAATCAGAAGTTATGGTTGCGCCACTATTGTGTTAAAGGTTCATGTTAGATTATTTTTTCTTCGTTTTTTTGTCGGGATCAATGTACGCATGGTAGGTGAAGTTTGAAGGTCTTCTAGATGCAGAATGAAATTGTTCTTTATTTACGTTTCTTATAATTTAGGACTCAAGTTTGTTATGCTTCATGTTTTCCGCTTCAATCTTCTTCATTTTGAGGTAGTATTGGGGAGGATAAGATACTGCCAAGCATGTTTTGCTCTTCTGACTTTACGTGCTGGATTCTATTGTTTCTCACATAAAAATTCAGGTTCACCTGAATATTTTAGGAATTATTAGGTGCGAGTTTGATGCCTGTGTTCCGCCTCCACCTCTCTGCCTGTCGTTTGTATGTCCAATTTCAAATTTGTCATCGATTTCAGGTTACAGTAGCTTTGCTTTCATTAGTGGATGGTTGGATGTTCAAATGAAAGGCTTGTTTCCATTAGGCAGCCAATTTTCAAACTTGGCATTGATTTCAGTCAAAGATGCAGCAATTGCTGCTATCGGTGTCAATTGAGGAAATAAATATGTATAACCATGTGAAAAAATAGAAACAAAAGATATGTGATAAAAAATAGAAAAATATACAAAGGAATCAAAGAGGGAGAGAGAGACAGCTTACCGGAGGGAGAGGGCCTTCGATGCGCATGCCTACCTGCCTCTATGCCGGTGATATTTAGTTAAAGTGCTTAATATAGCGGTGACGAGCTGCACGTTATAGGTCTACCGCTATAGAGCATTAGGGGCGAAACAACGCACCGGTTTAGATCTTCGTGTCCGGTATAGCTCTATAGCAAGTGTGTGAACCACCGATATAGTTCTGTAACAGTTATCATCACCACCGCCGCAAGTTATACATACATATGTCATCTTAAAGTCCAATAAATGAAATTTACATCCCACAAGAAAACACTTCTGGTATAAACCTACTTAATGCTGATGATTTTTGTGATCTTAGAAGATTTGATTTTCTCATTATATTTTAAAACATTTGCATTTCGAAACCATAAGGCGTTGGACATCTTGTTATAATATGGTTAGGAGCATGAACACTATGGAATCTGGGTCAAAAAGGCCAACCAAAACAGCCTCCTGGGGATGTAGACTAACCCATTGGTAGTTGAATATTCATAGTTAAAATTTTGTAGCGACAAATGGGAAAAAAATTGTCTCTGATTAAGA